>NW_015090812.1:307485-397926 GCF_001431845.1 Calidris pugnax
GAGCCGGCCGCGCCACCGTGCCCGCCCCGCCGCCCGCCCCTTAAAGGCGCCGGCAGCACCGGAGAGGGTGTGTGTGGGGGGGATCCCTCCCGCCACCCCCTTTTCCAGCCCCCGTACCTGGAAGGAGAGGGAGAGAGGACGAAGCCTTCCTGCGGGGCGGCGGGTCTCTGCGCCGGGAGGATGGCGGGGCTGGCAACTGCGGGGGGGGGGGGGAAGAGGAGGAGGAAGATTGAGGGTCCCGGTCCCGGCGTGGGCGTCCCACGACAGGGACCCGTGTCCCACAAGACCGCACCACAGGCCCTGGCACCCCGGTCATAGCATCATGGAATGGTTTGGGTTGGAAGGGACCTTAAAGATCATCCAGTTCCAACCCCCTGCCCTGGGCAGGGACACCTCCCACCAGCCCAGGTTGCTCCAAGCCCCCTCCAGCCTGGCCTTGAACCCCTCCAGGGATGGGGCAGCCACAGCTTCTCTGGCCAACCTGGGCCAGGCTCTCACCACCCCCACAGGAAAGAATTTCTTTCTAGTATCTATAGTATCTAATCTAAATCTCCCCTCTTCCAATTTAAAACCGTTGCCCCTTGTCCTGTCACTCCACTCCCTGACAAAGAGTCCCTCCCCAGCTCTCCTGTAGCCCCTTCAGATATTGAAAGGCCACTATCATAGAGTCATAGAATCATTCAGGTTGGAAGAGACCCTTGGGATCATCGAGTCCAACCATCAACCCTACATCTACAAAGTTCTCCCCTACACCATATCCCCCAACACCACATCTAAACAACTCCTAAACACATCCAGGGATGGTGACTCCACCACCTCCCTGGGCAGCCTCTTCCAGTGTCTGACCACTCTTTCTGTGAAAAATTCTTTCCTAATGTTCAGTCTAAACCTACCCTGTTGGAGCTTGAAGCCATTCCCTCTCGTTCTGTCACTAATTACCTGCGAGAAGAGACCAGCACCAACCTCTCTACAGTGTCCTTAAGGACAATGTAAGGTCTGCCCAGAGCCTCCTCTTCTCCAGACCCAACAACCCCAGCTCTCTCAGCCTGGTCCTTGACTGGCCACCCCACACAAGGAGGGGAGCCACCCGATGCCCCCAGAAGGGCAGTCAGGGAACACGGTGTTAGCAAAAGCCACCAAAAAGCTGCATTTTGTCGTTATAGCTCTAGTTCTCAAAGGAAAGAAACATTCCAGAAATTCAAATTATAGCTGTTACAGGCACTTTTTCTCCCAAATGTCTCCCCTTAGAAGAAGAGAGGCTTTTACCTGTGTTCAGCCTCAAAAAGAGATGCTGGAATGTTTTTCTACCTTGGTGGTACCCAGACTTAGAGTAAAATTGGAAAGACTCTGCAGAGACAACTGAGATCCCTATTCTCATCTCCTCCTGGGGAGGAAAGGTAGAACCCCCCCTGGAGAGCCAGCCTATCTTCCTACTTAAAATAATAGTAGTAATTAAACTCATTATAGCAGCAAGAGGGTCAGAAAAGGAAAAAGGCTCCTCTCTGCCTTGCTGTGTCATGTTTAACTCGACCCTACTTGTAGCAAAACCAAATCTTTTCAGGTGCAGTGATTTCTCAGCAAAGTACTTCTTGCCGTTTTAACCATTCCTTTCCTAAAAGGCAGAAAGAGTAGCTGAGGGATTCCTGCTGCCTCTAACATGACTGATTTTTATAAACAAAAGAAATGCAAATAACAGAGTGCTCGCTTTTATTGAGTCCTGTACAGAGTGTCCCATCTTTTCCCAGCTCCTCCTTGGAGATGCAGCCAGGAACCTCTGACCTTTCCACACTTCCCCCCAGGGAGCGTTTACACAGCTCAGTCTCCTTTGCTAGAGATCACCAAATATTCGTGGGGCTTCTTACTACAACTTCTACTTCTTTCAGGCAATTCTGAAAACGAAAGCGGGGTCTGCTATACCTTCTAAGACCAAAAAAAGAGGGAAACCAAGCGGTCACCAGTAAAGCTGCCCCAGCACCAGTTGCTGCAGGGCGTAAATCACAGCCGGGCTCTGGCAGAGCTCTCATTTTGTAGCTGACATTTACTTGCCCAGGGTACGATTACAGCAGAGTAACAACAATTCTGAAAATTCTGCTATACCTTCTAAGACCAAAAAAAGAGGGAAACCAAGCGTCACCAGTAAAGCTGCCCCAGCACCAGTTGCTGCAGGGCGTAAATCACAGCCGGGCTCTGGCAGAGCTCTCATTTTGTAGCTGACATTTACTTGCCCAGGGTACGATTACAGCAGAGTAACAGCAGAGCCCAGGAGTTGCTGGCAGATAAATATAACTTTCCAAGACACTACTCGCTGCCCTTGCAGATGAGGTCACAGACATTTAACGTCTATTTTAAACTCTGACACTTTTTAAGCATCCAGTGGGCAGGGTCATCATTTTTCCCCCCCTCGCATTAACAGACATTTAGAGGAACTAGAAAAACATAATGGGCTGAATATTTTTAGTACCTCAAAGTTGCTTGTCATTGCTATTGCAGCTTAAATTTGGTGGACTAAGTCTCCTTATTTCAGCGACGCTGGAAATAATTCATGGCTGTTAACAGTCAAGGGCCTAAAATAAAACCATCATTTTCCTCAAATAATGCTATTTCCTTATCACATATTAAAAGGCAGACTTTATTTATAAAAAAGAGCATAAAAACAGTCAGTAACTATTCAGAACAAGTGTAAGATGAGTATTATCAAATGACATAAAAAGCAAATAAAATTTTTAAAAATAAAACCAAATCCTTTATGAGATGGCAATATAAAATCATTAACCCCTCCCCTTTATACGTCTCATGTCAAAACTACAATAGTGTTTAATTAGGAACCCACCAGACCAATTTAATAAAGCAAATTTTTTCTCAGTGAAACAGTTCCAGCACGTGCTGGAACTACTTTACAAGTCACAGAAAATAAGCACATACCTAGGAAAACTAGGCTTTATAAAACACAATTACATGACAACTGTCAGCCTTGTTACTGAACAGTGCTAATTTTTACTGTGTCTCAATGTTTTTATGTCAAAGTATTTGGTTAGACAGCGGATGAGGAACAGCCTGTCAGAGGATATTACATACTTACAGTTATTCCATCTCTATGTTATCACTATACATTTCTTAAAAGCCATTAGCAGAAGTGTGATACCAGAAATAAGTGATTCATTGGCTTTAACAAATCAAACCTTGGGAAGCACCAACGCATGCCAGCTTTTTGAGAGGGGAAAGACTATAAATTGTCCAGAAACTACCAGAATAAAGTCCTGGTTTAGTCTGAAGGACTCTCTAGCTGGAATGTTTAACGTAAGAGGGAATGCACACAATTATAAACCCATTCTTCCTGCTCGTTCAGTGGCATCACGTGCTGAGAAACCTGCGTACAAGAGAGAAAACAGAGATGAAACAGTCATTTATTGGAGAACTGTGTGGCTGTTACCTGAAGTGCTGTGTAAGCAAAATGAACCGTTGCAGCACTTACAGCACTAACATTAAATGATGAACATTCACCATCTATATTGACAGCTGCTTTCAAAAATTAGTAATTAATTTAATTGCATGACAGCAAAATATTAATGAGGGACACCGAGCCTACGATTTATACTGAATGAAGCTGAAATTAAAATGTATAAAACACCTTACAGGATCAGGGTATAGATATCTAAAGTGTCAGCAGCGATGTCAGAACAGGCCCCAACCCTGCCCATGTCACAGGACTGCACCTCATTACAAGGGGCTTGAATGCATCCACACTGGAAAGCTGTGAAATAGAAAATAGATTAGAAGCCTCTCCTTTAAAAGAAAGAGACCATACTTTTCGAATAATAAAAAACTGGATTTTCTTCATAAATGAATGAAGAAAAATACCATTTAGAATGCATTTTCAATCTCATTCTATCCCTTAGAAATTTCCCTAAAGCCTGCCCAGCTTTGGAACTGGGACCAGCAGATCACATTGCCTTGTGGCTAAATATGATCCATAAGTCAAGTTTAAAAAACACAACTAGCCATCTGAAAGCCACACTGTGCATAAGGACTGCAATATATATATTTGTTTCTGACTAGCACATGCTTGGTCTCTTTCTCACAGATATCAATATATTTCTGATTAAAATTTGCTAAGTAAAAAAAGAAAAAAGAAAAGAAAGCCTTAGAAAAAAATATTCAAAAATATTAGTAAATGGTAGAAAATAAAAGAAAGCCTTAGAAAAAATATTCAAAAATATTAGTAAATGGTACATGTATTGAATGGACAACAAACAGGCACAGGATGAAAAACTGAACAGCTATGGAGTTTTATAGCAATTTGCACAGGGAAACACGGCTACATCAAGTACACACACAGCTTTGAAACACCAAGAACTGTATCTCATCTCCACAGGTTCATTATCACGATAAAAGACCTGCAGAAGGAATATATCTCATCTCCACTGGTGAGGAAGATGCCACTATCCACAGGTTCATTATCACGATAAAAGACCTGCAGAAGGAAACTGTACAGATGTCATATGATTTTTCCTTTTTGCTTAGATTTTAAGTGGGCTGAACAATAAAAATCTTACCATCATGGACTTTGGTGCCACTTCTACAGCAAAAACAGTCAGTCCCCGGTTACTCAGGCAGTTCTTACTCTGCTCGTTGTTGACGTGAATAATCACTTTGTTGTCAGACTGCAGGTGGAAAGACACGGAGGAACCCATTACTCTTAATGGTTAAGGGGCTGCTCTTTATGTAACAACTACACATCCCTCTTACTTCCTCTGATTTTGCTATTTTACAAGATAGAAACACTTTAAAGATGCTGATGTCTATTCTCTTTGAAGAGTAACAGCTTCATATGTACCTCAGCACCACCAGAGCCCAAATCCATTATCAAAAGTAATTTAAGACTCGTTGAAATAACTCAAGTGCTTACGAAGATGCAACTTGGGAACATCATTTAGTGAGAAAACTATTTGCCACAGATTCTAATAGTTTACATAGTTTCATGAGGTGACTGGACAAATTCATACTAGATTTTAAGTACAATGAAAATATTTGTCTCATGTCCTTGAACTGCTCACTAGAGGTGAGGATAGTGGTTTGGAGAAGTGTCACTGGACAATTTGGGCTTGCAACATCCCCTACAGGCCATTTCTGAAGACTTCTTTTTATAGAAAAATATTAAATATTTTACTAAATTGGCCATTGGTCAGTCTCACCTCTGTGCCCATCAAGATCATGGAGCAGATCCTCCTGGAGACTATGCTAAGGCACATGGAAAATAAGGGGGTGACTGGTGGCAGCCAACATGGCTTCACTGAGGGCAAATAATGCCTGACAAATCTGGTGGCCTTCTACGATGGAGTTACAGCATTGGGGGCTAAGGGAAGAGCAACTGATGTCATATACCTGGACTTGTGCAAAGCACTTGACACTGTCCTGCATGACATCCTTGTCTCTAAATTGGAGAGACATGGATTTGATGGATGGAAAACTTGATGGAAAAGTAATTGGATGGATGTGGTCAACAGCTCTGTGTCTAAGCAGTAAAAAGTGACAAATGGTGTTCCTCAAGGGTAAGTGCTGGGACTGGCACCGTTCAACATTTTTGTCAGAGACACAGACAGAGGGATTGAGGGCACCCTCAGAAAATTTGCTGATGACACCAAGCTGTGTGGAGCGGTCGACACACCTCAGGGAAAGGATGCCATCCAGAGGGACCTGGACAGGCTGGAGAGGTGGGCCCGTGCAAATGTCGTGAAGTTCAACCAGGCCAAGTGCAAGGTCCTGCACCTGGGTTGGGGCAATCCCAAGCACAAATACAGGTTAGGCAGAGAAAGGATTGTGAGCAGCCCTGAGGAGAAGGACTTGGGGGTGTTGGTGGATAAGAAGCTCCACACAAGCTGGCAATGTGCCCTGTCAGCCCAGGAAGCCCCCTGCACCCTGGGCTACATCCTCAGCAGTGTGGCCAGAAGGGTGAGGGACGGGATTCTGCCCCTCTGCTACATCCTCAGCAGCGTGGCCAGCAGGGTGAGGGACGGGATTCTGCCCCTCTGCTCCGCTCTGGAGACATCCCCCCCAGTGCTGCCTCCAGCTCTGGGGACACCAACATCAGAAGGACATGGAGCTGTTGGAGCGGGGCCGGAGGAGGTCATGGAGATGCTGGGAGGGCTGGATCCTCTCTGCTGGGAGGACAGGCTGAGAGAGTTGGGGGGGTTCAGCCTGGAGAAGAGAAGGCTCCGGGGAGACCTTCCAGCCCCTTCCAGTCCCTAAAGAAGGGGGGCTCCAGGAAAGCTGGGGAGGGACTCTGGATGAGGGAGGGGAGCCCTAGGAGGACGGGGAAGGGTTGGACACTGAAAGAGGAGAGATGGAGCTGAGATGTGGAGAGGAACTTCTTGGCTGTGAGGGTGGTGAGAGCCTGGCCCAGGTTGCCCAGAGAAGCTGTGGCTGCCCCATCCCTGGAGGGGTTCAAGGCCAGGTTACTCCAAGCCCGATCCAACCTGGTCTGGTGGGAGGTGTCCCCGCCTATGGCACGGAGGTTGAAACTGGATGATCTTTAAGGTCCTTTACAAGTCTAATCATTCTATGATTCTATGAAATTAATATAAGTATCATCATTTAAAGAACACCTCTTGCTAAAGCTATGCAAGAAGGATCCAGTATATAAAACTGACAGCTTGGGTAACAGAAAATTCTTCAACCACCAGTTTATCCCGAGCAATATTAAGACAGAAAACCTAAGAATGTGCTACTGTACCTCCTCATTCAGTTGTCTTTAGATAAATCTCAAATTGACAGAAATGCTGGGAAATGTTTGATTCTCAGACAATGCCATCCAACAATCTAACCATCTCTCTCTATTGAGAAATGGAATAGAAACACAGTTACTTTACACAATCAGCCTCATGCAGCAAAGAAGCTGCTATTAGACTGGTAAGGACTGACCTAAAAAATATATTTAAAAAAAAAAAAAGCTATCTCTGATGCTCACACTACAAAGGGTTTGTGGACAATAGAGTCCAAATACAGTAATTTTTTTAATTAGGTATTGTAGAAACGTAAAGACAATCTAGTGTTAAGCACCTTATAATTCTGCTCTTGCTGCTCTGGCATCAGAGTGGTGAATTTCTACAGGGCAGTGAGATAAAGGAGAAGGAAAAAATTATCTGTACAGGAAGATCCTTATGGCAACAGGAAGAAGGTCACAGATACTCACCTAGCACAGAGGGTATATTATAGTCAGTTTGTGCTTTGGATGGTAAGAAATGCCTCACTATTTCTTTTGGCACACAAATGGGCAGACAATAGATTTGGTACTGCTTACTCTCCAAATTTGAGGTTCTGTATGAGCTAATTTTGAGTCTTTTAATCTCTCTGACTAGGGAGGGTTAGAAGACGGGCACCTTTCTCTCCCCACTGATTAAATGCATATACAAGACTAAAACAGAATCCCTCAGGAACTCGCATATTTCCTTAATTTAATTACAGAAATAACAAAGAAACAATTATTTCTATTGAAATCATCAGTACAATAACTGAAGATATAATCAGGCTGCTTGCACTGCGGGAAGCTTAGAAGATGACAGACGCATGAAACTGTCTTTTATTATTTCTTCACTCCAAGCCCGATCCAACCTGGTCTGGTGGGAGGTGTCCCCGCCTATGGCACGGAGGTTGAAACTGGATGATCTTTAAGGTCCTCTGGTAAGAGGTGTCCCCGCCTATGGCAGGGAGGTTAAAACTGGATGATCTTTAAGGTCCTTTCCAAGTCTAATCATTCTACGATTCTATGAAATTAATATAAGTATAATCATTTAAAGAACACCTCTTGCTAAAGCTATGCAAGAAGGATCCAGTATATAAAACTGACAGCTTGGGTAACAGAAAATTCTTCAACCACCAGTTTATCCCCAGCAATATTCAGACAGACAAGTCTAATCATTCTATGATTCTATGAAATTAATATAAGTATCATCATTTAAAGAACACCTCTTGCTAAAGCTATGCAAGAAGGATCCAGTATATAAAACTGACAGCTTGGGTAACAGAAAATTCTTCAACCACCAGTTTATCCCGAGCAATATTAAGACAGAAAACCTAAGAATGTGCTACTGTACCTCCTCATTCAGTTGTCTTTAGATAAATCTCAAATTGACAGAAATGCTGGGAAATGTTTGATTCTCAGACAATGCTATCCAACAATCTAACAATCTCTCTCTATTGAGAAATGGAATAGAAACACAGTTACTTTATACAATCAGCCTCATGCAGCAAAGAAGCTGATATTAGACTGGTAAGGACTGACCTAAAAAATATATTTAAAAAAAAAAAAAGCTATCTCTGATGCTCACACTACAAAGGGTTTGTGGACAATAGAGTCCAAATACAGTAATTTTTTTAATTAGGTATTGTAGAAACGTAAAGACAATCTAGTGTTAAGCACCTTATAATTCTGCTCTTGCTGCTCTGGCATCAGAGTGGTGAATTTCTACAGGGCAGTGAGATAAAGGCAAAGGAAAAAATTATCTGTACAGGAAGATCCTTATGGCAACAGGAAGAAGGTCACAGATACTCACCTAGCACAGAGGGTATATTATAGTCAGTTTGTGCTTTGGATGGTAAGAAATGCCTCACTATTTCTTTTGGCACACAAATGGGCAGACAATAGATTTGGTACTGCTTACTCTCCAAATTTGAGGTTCTGTATGAGCTAATTTTGAGTCTTTTAATCTCTCTGACTAGGGAGGGTTAGAAGACGGGCACCTTTCTCTCCCCACTGATTAAATGCATATACAAGACTAAAACAGAATCCCTCAGGAACTCGCATATTTCCTTAATTTAATTACAGAAATAACAAAGAAACAATTATTTCTATTGAAATCATCAGTACAATAACTGAAGATATAATCAGGCTGCTCGCACTGCGGGAAGCTTAGAAGATGACAGACGCATGAAACTGTCTTTTATTATTTCTTTCCAGATATTTACAGTACAAAAAAAGTCTCCGGTCTACAAATTCTAATGAGATTTTCAGAGAAGTGCAAGTATTTGCTTCGATGCAGAACAGAGGTATTTATGAAACCTAACTGGTATAAATGGCAGCGGTCAGTGATTTTAATCAGACAGCATCCAGTTGCCTCAGTACAGACCTCACCTTCCTCTCTGACATATCCCCAAACATATAAATAACTCCAGGATATCCACCCTAAAGGGCGAAGTGCAGATCTAAACCCGGAGTTCCAAGGAGCCTCAGCATTCAGTCCTAATATTAGTCCACCAACCCACCCCCTTTTGCATGTCAAATTTGAGGTTCTGTATGAGCTAATTTTGAGTCTTTTAATCTCTCTGACTAGGGAGGGTTAGAAGACGGGCACCTTTCTCTCCCCACTGATTAAATGCATATACAAGACTAAAACAGAATCCCTCAGGAACTCGCATATTTCCTTAATTTAATTACAGAAATAACAAAGAAACAATTATTTCTATTGAAATCATCAGTACAATAACTGAAGATATAATCAGGCTGCTCGCACTGCGGGAAGCTTAGAAGATGACAGACGCATGAAACTGTCTTTTATTATTTCTTTCCAGATATTTACAGTACAAAAAAAGTCTCCGGTCTACAAATTCTAATGAGATTTTCAGAGAAGTGCAAGTATTTGCTTCGATGCAGAACAGAGGTATTTATGAAACCTAACTGGTATAAATGGCAGCGGTCAGTGATTTTAATCAGACAGCATCCAGTTGCCTCAGTACAGACCTCATCTTCCTCTCTGACATATCCCCAAACATATAAATAACTCCAGGATATCCACCCTAAAGGGCGAAGTGCAGATCTAAACCTGTAGTTCCAAGGAGCCTCAGCATTCAGTCCTAATATTAGTCCACCAACCCACCCCCTTTTGCATGTTTGTCCTTTTAAAAATGTACTTCTTGCTGTGGTCTCTCAAGATTTAAAGAATCTTAAGTTTAGCATCTTACTACACTGAATTTATTTCCTCACGGTTCCCAATATAAATGAAACTGAGAATGAACAGCATGTTCATTAGGATCTATGCAAAAAGGTTTAAAACTTCTGCTTCTAATGACTTCCAACTACTTTTTTTAAGATTTAAAGAATCTTAAGTTTAGCATTTATTAGGATTTATTTCCTCACTGTTCCCAATATAAATGAAACTGCGAATGAACAGCATGATCATTAGGATCTATGCAAAAAGGTTCAAATCTTCTGCTTCTAATGACTTCCAACTACTTTTGCTTGGATTTACAATTCTTAGCTTGGATTAGTAAGAAAGCAAACCTGTAAAACTAGCCTGTTAACAATTCATCCCTAATGCACTTATAAAGCACAATCAATGCAAGTCACTGCTCTTTCACTTCCTTATACACACTGAAAATACTAAATAATGCAAATGCTGTAGTCTCTGCTCTTCCTGTAATTGTATTTCCTGTTCTTAGTATTTGTTTTGTGGTATCATGAACATATTATTTCTCCAATAATTATCAAAATATTGAAAAATTGGAATGTGAACACAAGCAAATATTTAGATTCTATGTGATAGTAAAACCTGCTTGCCTCATTATAATAAGCTGACCTTTCCAAGAACACTGATCCAAGCTCTTTTGAAGTCCAAGTCATATCTCAAAAAGAGCTTTGTATCAGGCTTTATTGTTTTTTTAAGATTAATTACATACAGAAACTTGATATCTGAAAATATAATTCTCAAAAATCACACAAGGAAGTAAGAAGAACAATAATAATAGACATGAACATGAAGTACCTTAAGGCAATCTGATGCCATACCTTATTTTCAATAACAGAAGTGATTCTCCTGCCCGCTTTGTAGGTGTAGATGATGATGTTTTCACAGCCATCCATTACTTTGGCCTCTCCTTTATTAACAACAGACTTGCAAATAGCCCTGTTGAGTTGCCAGCCGCCTGCCTCCAGATATATGGCTTTAATTCTGGGTTTGCATTTTTCTGCATAGATGCCAATGACAAAAGGGCACGCCTGCAATGGAGAAAAGAAGTTTTATCATCACTTTAACTCCAGTTTTTCCCCTCAGATTTTCATCCACAGCTCCTAAGTGTTGTCATATATGTTCTGAATTATCCAAATATAAGTATGTCACTGAGTATTAAATACTCACAATGTGAGAGCCATGGCAATCTTTTAAACCAAATGAAAGCTCAGGACAAACAAATGCTTTTTCTGCCAGTCACAGTACACTAGATATGCAGTTTGGCACATTTGGCTCCAACATAGCAAACCCTTCCTTGGATAGCAAAACGTTCAGGAATTAAGATGAAATATGAATGTATTTCAGTGTCTGAAATAAACTCATCTCCTTTACTTGTCACAGTCTTGCTATTTGTGCCACTTCATACAGATGTAAAATATCTGCAATGCTGCATTAAGCGCTCTGCTCTTACAGTATCTTGGCTAAGATTAGTACAAGTAACAACCAGGAGTTTGCATTTTCTTAGACTCAGTAACAGCAGCTCAGTTTCTTTCAAATGGCTATTGGAATCCAGTAGGATTTCTGTCTTTGACTTGTTAGAGGCCCAGTGCTCCTGAAATACCAATCTCTTAAATCATCTGAAATCTAGGAATTAAAGGGTTAAGTAGATATACATTTTTAGACAAACAACTAAAAGCATTCGGAGAACTATACTGTCCTTTGGAAAGCAAAAACTATGGGTGCAAACCACAGCCAGTAGAAGGTACAAAACACCTATAAGAAATTTCAAACTTGAGAAAAACCTCCCCAAAATCTTCTTTCTTAGAGAATAGCTCCCTCTTACGTCTGAAATGCAGAAAGACAGTTTTGTAGCGCTGCAAACCCAATCCACAGGAAAAGGAGAAAGTGCTATTCATTAAGAAATCATTCACTTGATCTCAATATTTTCACTGAGAGACAACTGAACTCTCTCTACCTTACTGAGTATTTTTGGTTTTGTATATATTTGTTGGATGCACATGTATTTTTATATGATGACCACATCGACATGATTTAGTTTAACAAAAATTAAAGAAACAATTAGACTACGATAAAAAAAAAAAATCAGTTTTTCTTGGCAATGAAAGTTAAATGATGAGATTATCTGCATATTTAATATTTTCTTTATTTTTTTCATAATTTCTTTTCTATTCACTATGGATATACTCTTTCTTTAGTGAGAACTATTAACACCAGTTTCTGGGGAAAAAACCAAATCTGTAAAAACACAGAAACATTAGAGAAATAATCCCTGGTTCTGTAAAGCAAAAAGTGTGCCACCAGAAGCTCTTTCATTAAAATTTTATATTGAACACCTTCAGTGAAAGGCAACAGTAACAGAAATAGCTGTGTCTGGAAATTAAGAATTCTGAATTATGTGGTAAAAGAGTTATCTTCTCCTTATCTGCTTCTGTTGCAGCTTGGACCAGGAAAATGACTTTTTGAAGCAGAGCAAATCCTGCATTTTGTAAGTTTGCTGAGAGGTCACAGTTTACCATCACTGTCTTCTTACCATTTCCCACCAGTGAGGTGCATGAATTCTTTCAACAGGTATAACCCAAGACTCCTTCCTCTACAACCCCACGAAGTACTGTCTTTTCTCTAAAGCAAAAAGCAAACTTCCTCTTACAACAGTGTCAGTGTTATCCTAAGAAACAGGATACCACAGTGACTGAAAGTCACAGTGTAAACCCTCTACTAAACATTTGGACTGGATCAGTAACCTACTGAAATCAATTTATGACAGACAGAGACAGTACTGCAGTTAAACACGTGCAGCAAGTTGGATGTGAAGCAGTTATTTTTTGTGATATGGCTACCATACCTCTGTCATTTCTAATGCTTTATTGTAGCCCAGAGACAATAAAGTGACCCAAAGGTCACTAGGATCCCCTTCACGGTCATTGGCTTCCATGAGATTCAAATCCATAAATCCTTGTCTTGTTAGTTCATTCTTCTTCATATCAAAATTCTCTGTTTAAAAAGAAATATAAGGTAACACTTAAATATCTGTTCTCTCTATGTTAACAAGGTTTAAAAGATGGAGTCATTTTGCAGCTTCAGGTTCTCCAATATTATTTGGGAAAGAATGTCCTTGACCAGAGACACGCTCTTTGCAGTGTCCCTATGGATTTTAGATAATGACTCGAAACAGCTGGTCCCTTGTACAACACAAAAGAGGGTGAGATTTCAAACCAGAGTTCATATTGATTCTTTTTCACTAGCAGTGTCTGTTGTGGCTGAGACTGGCAGTATGGTGTATATTAGGAATGGGAAATTAAAGTCTGCTGGGGCCAGCACCCTTAGTGCTTGAGGTCCTTGATATATAAATGATTTACTTAGTTCCTAAAAAGCAATAAAATGCCAGTAATCCTAACACCCCTCTCTTGATAGAATATCATAGATCGACCACTCTAATGTCAGCAAACACATAATTGAAATGTCCTTGTGTCAGAGATTTTTAAAAATGGTTTTCTCATCTTCATAACAATGCTAAATCTTTACTATATATTATTAAAAAGGGATTACCAATTTAATAAATCTATCTGAGGGTACAGATGCTATAATAAATGGCTTGAACTTTGGTGTCAAGATTTATGACATTCGTCTGAACCCTTCAACTGATTAATGACCTGGTAAAACATTCACCATATTCTCCTCTTTCCTCTCTTGTACACTTCCCAAGGCATCCACCCCTGCTGCTCATGTTGAGACCAGCGCACAGAGTGTAACACAGACAAAGTCATCAAGTGTTTCTTTCCTCTCTTGTACACTTCACACAGGCTGCTCATGTTGAGACCAGCGCACAGAGTGTAACACAGACAAAGTCATCAAGTGTGGAACTACACACACAGGGATGAAAGAGACAAGAAACTCATTTATAGAAAAGTATTTTTGTATGACCTTTCCATCATTCAGGAAAAAGTCCAATATCTTATTAGAGTGTTTTGGGGAGAAACACAGTAGGACCGTAGAAACAGATTTGAAGTGTTTTGGCCCAAATTAGGCAACGTGTCATAGCCTACCACAGACACCAACATGACATGGACCGATAGATAATGACATGCCATACTGGCATTTCAGAAATAAGTTGCAGAAAAACTGTATTTCTTATAGAAACTTCTACTTTTCATACAATGGCTTCTAAATTTCCCATTTGCCCACTCACTGCAGCTAAAATCCCCACGTTTCAAAAGTCATGCTTTCATGCACTGTATCATTAGGGCAGCCTCACATTTACCAGTGGTTGCATTCTCTGAACCCTGTTACCAGATAAATCTGTGTATTCTCAAGGCCTTTGCAAGCTTAAAGCAATGCCACAGAATTCCCTTTTTCTTCAAAAAAATCAAAGTTTGTGGCCTAATACTGCTCCTGCAAGCTGGCACGGTGCCCAGGAACACTGATGAGATGAATCAGCAGATAGAAAACAAAGCACAGCTGGAAGTGTCTTAATTGTCTGTCAGCTTCCTCATCTCACTCACGGAAGTCTCAGAATCTCACGCTGTCATATAGTGTGATATGGACAAACTGACACCATATATTAATTGCCAAAAGATTTTTAATGAAAAACTGCTTACATCTGAAGAACATGTATAGTTTTCTAATGTATAATTTTCTCAACAATCATCATAAGCTCTAGATGCCATTTTTAAAGCCTCATCTACACAATAATTAAATGTCCCTCTCAACACTGAGATATGAAAGCTTAATCTGCAAAAAGGAGATTGATTAAACAAATACCTGTTACAGCTTAATTCACCATATGATCCATGATTAGAAAACCTCTAGTTTTTGGCAGCTATAAAGTCTTCCACCTACAATACTTTGCAATTAGCAATGGAAGGAAATTTCTTAGCAGGTCAGTGGCACAGAAAACAGAATGAAGCAAAACAGTGAACAAGACACTGGAAAAGGGAAGAAGAGAAAAGAAAAATAAGGGGAGAAGAGAACAATAACTACATGTGTTTTTGGGTAAAGGCTACAAATGCTCAGTTCTTCTATACCATATACATAGTAGGATGCTATAAACAAGAGCTTGCAAGTAGACTGATAGCACTAATGAACTCACCCTTGCACACAGCCCATGCATCCTCATCACATTTCTCACCACTGGTTCTCAGTTCAAAGAAATTGTATTCCTCCAAACTCAGAAGGCCATTTCCATCCAAATCAATTGTTTCAAATATATCCAATAAAGCCGCTCTAAAAGATGAAAGAGGCAGAACTATTTCCAAATAATTGTTTCCTTTAGTTTAGTATTGTCAATAACTATTCAGTCTATTTGAGAATATTCCTTATAAATAGTACTTTAGTAAAATACATTTTTTAAAAAGCTAGCTGTTATTTGGAGCACACACTTTTATAATAGCTACCACATCTCTTTGGGAATATGACTCACCGGAACTCTTTGGTTAGAACCAGTTCTCCATCTTCCCCTCTATACACCAGTTTTGCCTCTCCAGTAACTTGTGTTTTTACCTTCTTCAACCTACAGCCTGTTGTGAACGGGAGTAGCCAGTAAACACCTGATCCAAGCTCCCCTTTCCATCCAAACACCTACTCTTAAAAGAAGACAGACAAGTTTGTAAGTTACTTCTCAAATGATACCTTTCTCTATTACTTGTAATATTCATACAAAAGGGATTAATTACTTGAAAACACTGGTAATGCTAAGTTCTTTACTTAAAGAAAACATGACTGCAGCGAGATGCTGTGTCATGCCATGTTAAAGACACAAAAACTAGTGAATCTCTTGGTTATAATAAAAATTAGAGAAACATCCAGGACCAGAGATGTGGGGAGAAGAGTCATTACTGGAAGTGTCTAATAACAGTCCTATAATTTTTTAGTTTTGTAACATTCTTTAACTGTTAAACATTAAAACAAAAGCAGCCCGAAGCAGGCTGACAAAACCCACGGAGTTTTCAATTTCCTCCTTGATTTATTAGCTTTTTTCAAACTAGCAACAAAAACCTCTGATGTAAAAAATCACAAGTGACTTAGGCTTTAAGAAACAAACCGAGTTCCCTGTGGCTTGGAAGGGGGAAGTAACTTAATGCTGCCATTTCTCCTCCCTTATTTCTGCCATAGGATAAGACTATTTTGTGCACTATGAAGTTCAAAATCGTACATATGGCAAGGAGAAAGAAAATTAAAAGAATTTTAACAAATTTTACCTTTGAAATATATGGAATACAGGTGAGTTTCCACAGAGTATCTGTACAGATGACCAGCAACTCAGCAATACTTGCCAATGCACCACAGGATGAGGTTAATTAAATGAGTTTAATTAAACTTCTATACAAGCGGTTTGCAATTCAGCCCATCCAAAGGGCACAACTAAGACAGCATTATATCCTACCTTGCATAAATTCCATCAGTTTTGAAAGGGAACATGCACAGAAAAGGGTTTCTTCTTTCCTCTAGTCTGATTAATTACAGTTTGATTTCCTTCTGAACACCTGGGAATTCACCCATGCAGCATTAATACATACACTAAAGACAGAAGAATTAAAATAGGAATACAACAAAAATATCTAACCTCTTTGTTTTGTTGTTCAGTGAAGCTCACAAGCTGTAGATTTTCTTGAGTTTCATTTTCCTTCAGAATATACAAAGCTGTATCCACTGACAACCAATGACAAGATTTTCCTAAAAAGAAAAACATTCCCAACACAAATGCTTAATATTGGCACAAAATTGTTTTTCTTTGACCCCCAAAGTAGATATTTCCATGGTATTTATAATGTAGATCCCTGCTAATGTAAGAAGGTAAAAAAAGGATCCATTATACGCTACTGGGACTCCCATCCTGTTTAGGCTGATCAGATAAATTGTTCTTGTGTTTGTCTTACAGGTAATGATTACTTTAAATAGTTCAAATATTAAAACCCTTGCTAGTTAAGGAAGCTAATTTCATTGTCTTCTGCCATTAGAACAACATTATTATTTCTCACTTTTCTTTATACTAAGGCTCCTAGATATTTGCAATTAAGGATGCTAGCAAAATTGTATTATATTCTCATCCGATGTTCTGTAAAATACTGTTAAACTCAGCTTGACTGGAAACCCAGATTACGTGCAAAAGCTAGTGATACCAAAAGATGTAAATCTCAGAAGTATAAATTTCAATCATTTTTAAGATTTAAATAGCAAGATCCTCCCGCATAGCATCACGCATAATTTGTTTGTCTGATCATGTGTGATTTGTTTTGGGTTGGGTTGGAATGGAGGCCTGGTCTTAGATTCAAATGCCACCAATGTTGAACAGATGTCATTTGACTCTCTTTGATTTCTTGTAGCTGCTCAGCTCCTAAGGGCAATCAATCAATGAGCTATTAAGTGGTCTTCAAGTTAATCAGAGCAAGCAAACCCATGCATATAGGGGCTTAATTTTTCAACAGTTAGGAGTCCAGATTACCAAAGAGTGGCTACACACCACACAACTTCGTTAAAAATTTGAAGATATTTTTGATTTCTCATAAAAAGGTAATTGCTTTGCTGACATGAATCCTTTCCTTACATACCAGTATTATGCCTTCCTCTTCACAACAAAACAGATATTTCACAACAAAAAGATATTTCTACATACAGGACAATGATATTGTGCAAAAATAGAATTTTATTTTTTTAAGTAAATACTCTTTTGGTTCCACAGAATGCCTGGACAATTCTGCAGCAGAACTATTCTAAGGCACAGTTTAAGAGGGTGCCACATGGAAAAAGGAAAGTTACGAGCAGAACACTGAGACATCCTGTTACTCAAATCTAATCTATTAGTATCAGATCGCTTTTCCTCACCATTAGAAGTTTGTTGATCAACTTCTCATCTCAAACAGGTAGTAACTGGAAAATGACAACTTTCCAAAAATTACCAGCAGTGAAGTTTTTATCACCAAGCTCAATCAGAATCAATTACCAGCCTGTGGCACAATAGCCAGTGCAGATGAATCTAAAACATCTTTGGGCTCTAATGGCTCCTCTTTCATGAGATTAAAGAGGAAATAATCTACTTGGGAAAAAAATAATTCCAATATAGCCAATAGATAAAGCCCCTTCATAAATCACCAGAGAGAGCAAAGCCAATAGTGTTTGGAAAAAATGGAGCACAAGGCTGATCTCAGGTGGCCTAATGCTGGGCTTCATTCTTAAAATGAAAATGGGCAAACTAAGATATAAATTTCTCAGAGAAGATTCACAATCAAAGAACACAAGATCTTTCAGACAATATTCAGTGAGTTTTGTGGTGGCGTTTCGCACAAAATACATCAACACCTTAAAGAGAGATACTGCAAACAGTGCAAACATTTCCATTTTGTAGTAAGAAACTTCACAAATCTAAGGCCAAAAATAATCAAAGAAGTCGCCTGACTACGAAGAGAAGCGTAATGGACTCACCTGATATTCACTGCCCAGGCAGGGAGCACAAAATGACACAAAGTATTGAAAGTGAGAAAGGGAGAGACGTTATCAGCAGGAGGAGAGAAAATAATTTTATAGAGGAAAATTCTCCAAAGAAATAGGAGAAAATACAGTCTAACAAGTGAAGTTATATTTTCAATAGGATTCTGTCTAGAGAAAAATATTGCTGTATTGCAATATCACAAAATATCGTATTGAAAGTGAGAAAGGGAGAGACGTATCAGCAGGAGGAGAGAAAATATTTTTATAGAGGAAAATTCTCCAAAGAAATAGAAATACACTCACCTTCTACCTGACGAAGGTTTAAAGGCTTGATGGTAATACATACTGCAGACCTTTGAGGTAAGTGCAACCTGTACTTGTGACTAATGATTTCACCATCTTCTTCTAAGTAGAAGCATCCTTTGGACTGTGCACACTGCCATTCCTGGAAACCAAGCAAATATTAGATGTCACCTTCATCTGTGATTAAGATAAAAGCGCCTTCTCAAAAATATTCATTAATTTGACGATTTAGTAAATCCTGCATAAAAATATACCACAAGACACAGCACTGATCTTTTTTTTTTTATTAATTTTCTCAAATAGCCTTTTTTGTGTTCAATTTTTGCAAATACAGCACTGATCTTCTTTTTTTTTTTAATTAATTTTCTCAAATAGCCTTTTTTGTGTTCAATTTTTGCAAAGCAGGTAGTAACACTGCTTCACTTGTGAAAATGCTTGAAAAAACATACAGATTACACCAATGCTCAAATAGTGGAAATGAAATTTATTTGCCATGAAGAATCAAACTGAATTCATGTTATTCTTTGAACTGTGTGATTTACCACTGAAAGGCTGGAATTTTGCTACATTAGTTCCATCAGGCCAATCAAGCAAAGAATGCAACTGATTAGCTGAACAAAGAGGAGTTATTTGCTCAGACAAATCACAAACACAGCTACTGGTCAAACTGTGTGATTCTTCTTGACTTTTGTCAAAGCTACTGGAGAGATGTAAACTGAAAACAGCTCTGCTGTGAATAATATGGTTTTCAAAGATGCTATGATTTTGCTGAGGTGCTCTAACAGCTACATGCTTCGTTTTTTTATTCATTTTTAAACAGCAGGTCACAATTTTCAATTTCAAATATAACTTCAATGATACTTCTTTAGCAAAATAAAAATAAAAGTCCTTAAAAACATATTGTATTCCTTGAGGAACGCAAGACATTCTTGATTTGCCTTCCCTGGTCTGAATTAAGTCCATTATTTCTAGTCACTCTCAATGGAAGATAATGTCTTTATCAGAAGGTGGTAAGTTTATCATGAAGATAAACAGTCTTCATCAGTGCTACATTTCATTTCTCCTCTTAAAGAACCAGTTCTCATTACGTCACATTCGTGCTCAGTTGATGGCAATGGTCCATGACCTAAAGGTGTCAGGCAAGAATTGGACTTTACTGGTGTCTGTACACCCAGGATGCCAAGTAACACGCTCGGTAATACAGTTAGCTCTGATCCTGAATTTCACTGAATTTCACTGAATTTCTTTAGCTCTGATCCTGAATTTACATTTCTCCATTCAGAACTCTGTATTTAAGAATATATATATATATATATATATATATATTACCTGGGGACTCACGGATTTAAGAGCCACCAGCCCTGTGCCACAATTTTGCCCCTGATTTCTGCAGGAACAGGATCAACTCCTCTGTGTTAAACTTTTCTCATTCAAACATTACCAAATCCATCTTCATTATACTCCTTCCTGCCTTAAGAACTTTTTAGAAATTAATCAAAACAAAGAGAGATGTACTTTGAGAAAGCTAACTGCCTGTATTGGTATAGAAAAACTGCAGAATCTAATACTATCTCTTACATCATTTTCTGCCTCTGAATCACTCTTATCTTACACATTTCACCCAAATAGCACAAACACAAAAAGGGGTCCAATCTAGCAAAAGGGGTCCAATCAGAAGGAGTAAATGGCAAAGAAATGAACAGAGACAAAATTTACTGAGACTTAATGGTGAGAGTTAAATGTTGAGCAACAAATGGGGTTCTCTCAGTCAAACAAGTGGATAATGGGAGTTGACATTAACATCAGTCTCAACATAAATCTGTGCTATAATCTGTAAAATCATTCTAGTAGTACTCCATTCTCTGTTTATTCCAATACTTGCATGACTCCTAACTTTGTCTAAAGTCTATATACAGCAAACTGAGATTTTTCCTTAAAACTTGACAGCTGAAATCAGCTTAGAGACTGAATGAGCCAACAATGAGTTAATACCTTATGAAACTGAAAAATTAATGGCATTTTGAAAAGACCAAAGTCAAAAGGTCTTGCTAAGGAAACATCGCTGTTTTTTGAGACATAAAAGAGCACAGTATAAGTTTATATAGCAATCCAGATGTACTATAACTACTTAAAGAGATACTCTGACAATTTTCACCTACAAAAATTACTTTAACAGCCACGTTCTATTCCCCCTTTCTCGCTATGGCAGTGGCCTTCAAACCATCATCTCAGACACTCCATGAGAGTAGCTTTGTCCTGTTTGTTTACCTTCCATTTTCTAGCTGTTATTTCAGATGAAAGACCACTTTTTTTTTTTGCAGGTTTTCATTTAGACAGACATTGCTACACCAGGGACATGAAACAATCCAAGTAAGCAGGGAAAATACCTCGAGGTTAAGGTGTGAGCAACAGTAAAGAGAAGTTTGACAGTGCTTTAGGAATCAAATACTGAAGTGCTGTTCTTGCAGAGAGCGTAAGGTGGTGCTATATTCTCTAAATTATCCACCTCAAATTACAAACAGGAATGTAAACTGGGGGAGCTAAAAGATGATTTTCTGTTTTGGTTTTAGTATGTCACTTCAAAGCATAACATGAGTTGTCAAATAATAGCTAACGTAGTGGGAAACATTTGTATCAGAAATGTTAATCATCAAGACATGTCAGCCACTACCTGCTGCTGCCAGTGCTGGCCGCTGCCCAAATAACACGTTCCACTGCTATTTCAATTTCACTTAATACTGAAATTGTCCACACACTCATGCAGAATTCCAAATAAAAAGCAACGTTTGTTCCTATGATTAGAATACAGAGCTTCACTTCAACGCTTTCTCTTGTACAAACCTGTTCCATGTTGTTTATGCACATCTGTAGCACTTTTAACTATTTTTTTTCTCTCCAAAGTTATTTACACGGCTTTGAACATGTCACAAAACTCCACTGACAAAAAAGAAGAATGGAGAACATGGAAGAATATACTATGAATTATACATTCTATGTTTTCTAAGGGGTTTTACATTTAGACATTCCCCATGTTTCGACTTCCACTGTTTCCTTCTGACAGAAAAGTAAAGCTGGCATTGGTCCTACTTCATTATGGCAATATTTTCTTACTGTCCCCAAAAGACAGGTGAACTGCAGAAAAAAAAAAGTATTTCTGACTATAAGATAGATAAGAAGAAATTTTGGGTGCTAGATTCTGATCCGCACCCAAATGAATCGTTGTGTATTTATTCATTGATTTTGACAAAGTTTACATCGTGTGCTTAATAGTTAGGCTTAAAAAAATGTAGTAGTTCTACTTACACCTTTTCATGTTTATTGATTGCTTTCACTTTTTGTATGATGCTAATCAATAGCAATCGATATCTGCTTTTTTTTCAGTCAGTTCTTACTGGCTTGTACAAAGAAAGAGGAATCCAATATTGGGAAACAGTGCGATGGTTTTATACACCACATATCATGTTTGAACAAGGTGAAATTGCAGGTTAAATTGCATGGAGGTCCAGATACCTAAACAGACTGCAAAAAATTCCTCGGAGGTTATGTTTTTAAATTTTAATATAGAACAAGTGTCACCGTATAGCAATGTCGAAGATATAAAGGACTTCAGAGTTCAATAACAAATACAGAGTTGTTATTTGAAACAAAAATGTAGCTCATGAGAACAATCAGTTCAGTTTTCCAGCAGCAGTTACACTATGTGGTCATAACCATTTTTTCCCTTTTATACAGGAGTCTCAAGGTGCACATTTTTAATGCATCCTAGCAGTTTCCAGTTAATGTTTTATATTTCTACAGCTATTATTTTCTGTTGAAAGAAAACTAGTAAAGGTTCAGTCAAGAAAGGGAAAACAAAGGAAAAAGATCAATATTAACACTCTACAAATATTGACTTAGGAAAGTGACTTTGTTGTCTTTCTCCCACAGGAATTTATATTGAATGAGTGATTTATTTAAAAGAAAATACTGATGGAACGTATTAGTCTAACTAAAAATCAATATTTTCAGGCTACAGCATATATTTACAAATTAATGCCCAACAAAGTGAATATGCTCACAGATCTGTTATTTATTTCCAATTACCTTTCATATAAAGGTTTATGATACACAATCTTTCAGACTACTTAAGCATTTAAAGTTCTCACCAACCTAATAAATTATTAAATTTTAAATTTCTCAAAAAGTCATTAAACGTTTTATCCAACAGTGGTTTCATTTATAAAAAACACACTTTGTTCTATTAAACCTTCACACCTGAAAAATTATTTTCAATAACTAGATGTCAGCAAAACCAACAGTATATAAAAATGTTAATAATAATATGTATGAAGAAACCTCTCAGGAGTTTATAGCCGCCCTTGACAAACTATTAATAAAACATAAGCTAAAAATCAGAGAAAAACGGTTTCTTATTTAAAATGCAATAACATATGTGCCTAGAGGAAAACAGCATAATTTTCAATAGGAGTAGCTTATGTGATACCTTCATTGTGTCTGGCTCAATTAGCTTTGTGTTTCTGTTGCTACCGGCACCCACGCTGACAGAGGTAGAAACGGATGCTTTGCAACTTTGAGCTGATGATGGTCTTGAAGGAGTTCTGCTATCAGCTATAAACAGAGGTATTTCGTTATAATTACACTCTTTCAAGTTACACATTGTGCTATTTATCATAAAGTCTTACATTTATAGGCAGAGAAAAATCCAACAACAAGAACTTCAATTGGATAAGCTGACTTCCCTTGTAATTATATGACATTTAATGACTCTTTTATTCTCTGACCGTACATCTCGGGTCAAGGGGCAAACGAATGGCAGAACCTTGGAACCCAAATCTGCCTGAAGGACACCACGTGATTCCATTTACTTGATAATTAAGGTGAATCTGTCCTAAGTGGAAAGATTTAACCTGTTTCTAATTTAAAGTTATTTCTTTTCAGGACAATGTAGTTTCCCTGCCAGACAGCACATCACTTGGGCACAGCCGCCTTTACTTTCAGGTTCCTTATGTTGGGGCAACTCTTATGGTACAATTATTGATTTAGCTACATAAACTCAGTCTTCATCACTCAAAGCATAACATCAGTTGTCAAATAATAGCTAACGTTTTATTTTCCAAATAAAAAGCAACGTTTGTTCCTATGATTAGAACACAGAGCTTTAGTTCAACACTTTCTCTTGTACAAACCTGTTCCATATTGTTTATGCACATCTGTAGCACTTTTAACTATTTTTTTTCTCTCCAAAGTTATTTTCATGGCTTTGAACATGTCACAAATCCACTGACAAAAAGAATGGAGAACATGGAAGAATATACTATGAATACATTCCATGTTTTCTAAAGGGTTTTACATTTAGCCATTCCCCGTGTTTTGACTTCCACTGTTGCCTTCTGACAGAAAAGTAAAGCTGGCATTGGTACAGAGCTTCACTTCAACGCTTTCTCTTGTACAAACCTGTTCCATGTTGTTTATGCACATCTGTAGCACTTTTAACTATTTTTTTTCTCTCCAAAGTTATTTACACGGCTTTGAACATGTCACAAAACTCCACTGACAAAAAAGAAGAATGGAGAACATGGAAGAATATACTATGAATTATACATTCTATGTTTTCTAAGGGGTTTTACATTTAGACATTCCCCATGTTTCGACTTCCACTGTTTCCTTCTGACAGAAAAGTAAAGCTGGCATTGGTCCTACTTCATTATGGCAATATTTTCTTACTGTCCCCAAAAGACAGGTGAACTGCAGAAAAAAAAAAGTATTTCTGACTATAAGATAGATAAGAAGAAATTTTGGGTGCTAGATTCTGATCCGCACCCAAATGAATCGTTGTGTATTTATTCATTGATTTTGACAAAGTTTACATCGTGTGCTTAATAGTTAGGCTTAAAAAAATGTAGTAGTTCTACTTACACCTTTTCATGTTTATTGATTGCTTTCACTTTTTGTATGATGCTAATCAATAGCAATCGATATCTGCTTTTTTTTCAGTCAGTTCTTACTGGCTTGTACAAAGAAAGAGGAATCCAATATTGGGAAACAGTGCGATGGTTTTATACACCACATATCATGTTTGAACAAGGTGAAATTGCAGGTTAAATTGCATGGAGGTCCAGATACCTAAACAGACTGCAAAAAATTCCTCGGAGGTTATGTTTTTAAATTTTAATATAGAACAAGTGTCACCGTATAGCAATGTCGAAGATATAAAGGACTTCAGAGTTCAATAACAAATACAGAGTTGTTATTTGAAACAAAAATGTAGCTCATGAGAACAATCAGTTCAGTTTTCCAGCAGCAGTTACACTATGTGGTCATAACCATTTTTTCCCTTTTATACAGGAGTCTCAAGGTGCACATTTTTAATGCATCCTAGCAGTTTCCAGTTAATGTTTTATATTTCTACAGCTATTATTTTCTGTTGAAAGAAAACTAGTAAAGGTTCAGTCAAGAAAGGGAAAACAAAGGAAAAAGATCAATATTAACACTCTACAAATATTGACTTAGGAAAGTGACTTTGTTGTCTTTCTCCCACAGGAATTTATATTGAATGAGTGATTTATTTAAAAGAAAATACTGATGGAACGTATTAGTCTAACTAAAAATCAATATTTTCAGGCTACAGCATATATTTACAAATTAATGCCCAACAAAGTGAATATGCTCACAGATCTGTTATTTATTTCCAATTACCTTTCATATAAAGGTTTATGATACACAATCTTTCAGACTACTTAAGCATTTAAAGTTCTCACCAACCTAATAAATTATTAAATTTTAAATTTCTCAAAAAGTCATTAAACGTTTTATCCAACAGTGGTTTCATTTATAAAAAACACACTTTGTTCTATTAAACCTTCACACCTGAAAAATTATTTTCAATAACTAGATGTCAGCAAAACCAACAGTATATAAAAATGTTAATAATAATATGTATGAAGAAACCTCTCAGGAGTTTATAGCCGCCCTTGACAAACTATTAATAAAACATAAGCTAAAAATCAGAGAAAAACGGTTTCTTATTTAAAATGCAATAACATATGTGCCTAGAGGAAAACAGCATAATTTTCAATAGGAGTAGCTTATGTGATACCTTCATTGTGTCTGGCTCAATTAGCTTTGTGTTTCTGTTGCTACCGGCACCCACGCTGACAGAGGTAGAAACGGATGCTTTGCAACTTTGAGCTGATGATGGTCTTGAAGGAGTTCTGCTATCAGCTATAAACAGAGGTATTTCGTTATAATTACACTCTTTCAAGTTACACATTGTGCTATTTATCATAAAGTCTTACATTTATAGGCAGAGAAAAATCCAACAACAAGAACTTCAATTGGATAAGCTGACTTCCCTTGTAATTATATGACATTTAATGACTCTTTTATTCTCTGACCGTACATCTCGGGTCAAGGGGCAAACGAATGGCAGAACCTTGGAACCCAAATCTGCCTGAAGGACACCACGTGATTCCATTTACTTGATAATTAAGGTGAATCTGTCCTAAGTGGAAAGATTTAACCTGTTTCTAATTTAAAGTTATTTCTTTTCAGGACAATGTAGTTTCCCTGCCAGACAGCACATCACTTGGGCACAGCCGCCTTTACTTTCAGGTTCCTTATGTTGGGGCAACTCTTATGGTACAATTATTGATTTAGCTACATAAACTCAGTCTTCATCACCGTTTTGTCACCTTTGAACCTCTTCGGTACCACCCAGAATTGAAGCAGCTTACAATAGTGCTCAGTATGTGCCAATATTTCATACATGGTACCATTGCAGTCTGTTTTGTTTTGTCACCTTTGCACCTCTTCGGTACCACCTAGAATTGAAGAAGCTTACAATTTCATACATGGTACCATTGCAGTCTGTTTCCAGCTTGGGAAGGTTTGCAAATAACTTTGTAACTTCAGGAAGAATGTTAAATTCTCACATCAATTGTGATTGAAAATAGCCTCGATAATTTAAACAGAATGTTTATGATAAATGTTTAAGGTTTCATCTCTGCTATGGAAAAAAACCCAAAACATTGCAATAGAGCAAATCTGAGCATTCATTTTCTCTCTTCCCTCTGGACCGTGTCACATGAGAGTCAACAAATCTCACCCTTAAGAACTCAAGGCCTTCAGATCATAGATGCAGCCAAAGTCCATGTGGACACAGGGGTCAGATATTCTACTGAGACATTTATGTGATTGCCACAGTAGAAATTTATATTAGTCAAAAACATCCTCAGTAATCGGAGAAAAATTAAGTAAATACTCAACTGTTCATTGACCAAGAGCATGAACTCCAACAGAATGAGAACTCCCAATGTGAAATATAAATACCTTTTGCTGGTGCTGGTTTGTGATCGGTTTTCCTCGAGATTCTGGGTGATGGTTTGGACACCGGTGGTGTGATCCCTTCAGAGGAAGTTTCAGTTTGATTTCCAAACTGCTGCTGCCTCAACCGACTGTCAACTTCCAGCTTCTCTCGCGCAGTCTTGCAGCACTGCTCACTGGTTGTCAGGTATAAGTCACAAAACTTTAAATAAAGAGAAGTAAGCTGTTAAGTGAAACATTCCTTCTCACAATTTTAAGGATTAAAATTTAACATTAGTAAGGAAAGGACAGATCAATAGATGTAATGCATTTTCTCTTAAAGCATAATATTAATTTTCATTAATCAGGGCAACCGCGCAACTGGCACAGTAAAAATGGAGCCATGATTCAACAGGGAGGTCCAATACTGCATGAAAATTACCAAGAGGTGATTTATATTTCTTTCTAGATATTTGAAGACTCATTATTATTTTATGGGGGGTTGTTTTTCTCCTACAAAACTAGGTTTATGTACAAATCTTTGTGGATTGTTTATTCAGCTCAAAACCTAGTCATTGCTTAGAGATGATGCCAAAAAAGCTGGTAAGATGTCGCATCTTCAAAATTAGACATTCAACACGTACAATATGAAATTATCAAGTGTCAGAGACACAGCATCTCTCACTGATTGACTAAGTTTGCTGTCAATTGTCATCTTTATCCTGCTATTCCTTAACTCTTATCTTCACACACGCTGTTAGGCTTCATGCTTACTATTAGGCTCTGCCCAATACATTGAGTTCACTTGCAGCAAGTGACTGTTTCAATTGCCAGGACAGTGTGTTGTGAGATAAAATGTGGGAAACAGAAGTATATACCAGCCCATGCTGCACTAAATAGGCCATCTGGGGGGGCTTGGGCAAGGTCATCAATGGATCAACACACGGAGGTGGTATGTATTGCATTTGATAATGCTAATACTGCCAGTAACGTTAAGCCAAAAACACAAGAACAACTAATACCTTGTTGTAGTCAAGTTTGCCACCACAGTTAAAATCCACTTGTTTAATAATGGCACTCACTTCATCCCGCGTCATTTTTTCACCTCTCTGCAATAAAAACAACTCAGTTTGGGTGCCTAATCAAGAATGCTGTTCACCTACAGTACACATTTAATAAAAACACAAAGAAAGATTATATCATTTCAGGGAATCTTATCTTGCAACACATTTAAACAAACTTTGATTTGAATCACCAAAATAGAAGTCAGTATCTTAAAAAATGTCCCTACAATGCTACTAAATACTGAACAGATGAATTGCACCAGTTTATACAGTTTTGTGGTGTCTTCTGGAACCCTACTGTGAATGATATTTACATCAATTACAGAAAATCTTCCATAAACTGGGGAATCGTCTGGGGAATCTAGTTCCATATATTTTTTTAATGTCATTCTTTTAAGCTGTATTAATGACATGTACAGGTAAGCCTTATGATACTTGCATGCTTTGGGCTGATAATGCATAATCTCTAACCAAAGTATTAATCTATCCTAGCACAACTTATCTTAAGACCCCAACGAACTACAGATCATCATAGCTGGGATAAAACTAAACCACTGACCTTAGTATTTTATGTCTAACTTGGATAAATGTTATCTTTTAACTTTGTATCTGAACACACATAGACAACTTGTGAGGAGAGAACAGCAAAGATACGTCATCAACTGCCTTAATAAAAGTTCATAACCCCAAAAGGCTGCAGAGGGATTCTGTAGTGTAAATCCCCCTGTTCTCTGACTTAACCAACGCAGAGACTTTCTGTTACTCCACTGCAGTATAGATAGGATTTCAAGAAAACACTCTTTGAAAGCATGAAAAAATATTTTCTCTGCCAGCTTCCACCTTCAAGGTGCAATTGCTGAAAGAGACTGACAGGTTATCAACTGCAAGACTACAAGGGGGGAAAATGGAAGAAATATCATAGATAACCACAGAAAACTAGACATAAAATTGAAAAAAAACCCCATGAATCAGTTATTCATTCTTTTGATCAGGAATTTTTGTTTACACATTCAGAATTGTTTCCAAAAATTCCTACTAATGGTTAAAGATGGATAACTGATTTTGTACTGATACTTACTGTTGTAAGAATTTTATAAAGTTCATCATGTAAAATATATCCAGTGTTATCTGTGTCTATTTTTCCAAATGCTTCCAGCAGTTCAGTTTTTGTAGCCGGTTTTTCTTTTTTTAAAATAGTACAAAAATCATCAAAATTCAGTGTAGTGGTTTGTGAAGTCCAATATTTATTAACTGTCTTCTGAGATGGATTTCTTCCAGCCTGTTGAAGTACTGAACAATAAAACATACTATTAACTGTATACTCCAGCTGTCAGTAAAGGCGTTTTCTCAAAACATCCTTTAATCACTTTCCATATTTGGAAAACTTTAACTTTCTTTAAAGGCAAATCAATCTAAGGGAAAAGCAGGTCTGAAGGACAGTTCTGCTTATAGTCTCAATCCTGTGCTCTACTGATACAGACTGACTGTGATCTTCCCTGGCCTTGGATTCCGTGGTTTGTAGCAGCGAGGTTCAAGCAGCCCGAGGGGCAGATGAGCTCACTCACATATTCTTCTGAAAGGGGTCATCAAACAGGCAGTGCCTGGTATCCTACATCATCCCTCGCCAACTCTGATCCAGCACAGAGATGACACATGCTGCACTCACTTTCTTCTACAGAAGAAGGAAGAAAGCCCAGAGCAGCCTGTGACTTTATAACACAAGGAATATCACAGGAATTATTTTGCTTAAAGGCTCTGGTCTGCAGCTTCCACTTATTCGTGTACACTGTTTTACTAAACTCAGTGGGATGTTTCCCTTAAAGAAACTTAATGGGCTCAAACCAGCAATTAACAAAAATATCCATTAATTCAAAGACAAGCTCCTCAAGAGACAAGTGTAAATTTCAGCCCAGTGTCTATATCTCCTGTCTTAATATCAAGAACCTATTATTTGTAAGCTTGCACATTATTAGATCCCTTTTCTACCGAGATCCACATAAGCCTTTCCATTTACTTTGCCAAGAATTGAGATCAGGTGTAGAATTTATCTTCAACAATCTTTTATATCACATCTATACGTTTGAACTTACCAATTCAAATTACGCAATGTGAATTTCAAATGTAAAGGAAAAATTATACCAACAGACACCAAAATAGTTAAGGCCAACAGCCAATACCATAAATGCCACCAGTCCCACTGCTCCTACACCTGGCATTCTTCAAAATGAATTTGCTGGATATAGTTAGCCTCTTAAAAGTCTTTACTGAAAACACCCTTTCATTAGTTTCCAGTGTGAAGAAGGTATTATGTTAAATTGAAATTCAATTCAAATGCAGAGTCTATCTGAAACTGGAGGGATGCTTTTATATCTTCCCATATAATCAAGGTTTTTAGGGAAACGAGAGATCTTCCATCTCTACCTAGGCTGGCAGTTTGGTTTTTAGCCAGCTGACCAATGACCAAGTCTATCCTGGCTGAGAGCAATTCGGGAGCATCTGTGAAATGAGGTGGTGGCATCGTTACAAATCTCAGTAGGCAACTGTGTCACCATAAAAACAAACAAACAAAACCAGACACCTTTGTTGCTAATCTTCCATTGAATGCCAAGGACTAAATAAAGATTTCTGCCCTGTCACCACTACAAGCGAGTCAGGAGAACACAGCAAAGCTCACATCTGTACCCATGCCACGCTTGGGCACGTAGCAATTGTTTAAGGATTTCAATGTCAAGGTCAGCCAAAGAAGGGCAGTTACTCTGTGTGTTTGTTCAAAGCTCACATCTGTACCCATGCAACGCTTGGGCACGTAGCAATTGTTTAAGGATTTCAATGTCAAGGTCAGCCAAAGAAGGGAAGTTACTCTGTGTGTTTGTTTACGGGGACAGCCAAGTTCCCTGGAATGTCGATACAGCACAGTATTCCCTTACATTTAACAGAGTATCCTTCAAGCATATGACAATTCTGTGTTTTCATATATTCTGGGAGATCAGCACTCGCCATACCCTACGTGCCTCCCAAGTTTGTATTTTTGAAAGTTCAGTTAGTCTGCACCTTTTATTTATGCTTCTTTACAGACTGATTCTGCTAAATACCTTAGGTAATATTACAACCCAGGAAATGAAGCTACTTACTGTGAATACATACAACTCCTAGGAATACAATTTTGCAGGGCCAATCTCTAAGAGAGTATTTCACAGTTTACAGTATTAGCCAAACATCATGTAGCAAGAGATGATTAAACACTGGCATCATTCATTTGATAAATGCCAGAATTTACTTAAGATGCAATATAAGTCTATAATAACTCTCAATACTTACAAATTCTAAAAGAAGTCTTTAAATATCTCTGAAAAGACTGGGAGCCTGAGCCACTAATTGCCCTTTCTGAGTTGATTTTGAAACCAAAATGCCCAAACACTTGCCATCTAGTGAAGTGGCATATGGATAGAGATGAAAGCAAAAACATATAGAAAAGAGATGACATTAGTTCACACCACTCGTACCTTAAAATCCAGATGATCCAAAACTATCATTATGCTCTTTTATTACAGCTCAGAAAGCCTGGATAACACTAAGTCACATGCTGAAAGAACATGCTTGCTAATAATGCCAGTTATCACGGAGATCTTCTGTGCCAGGGCAATTGCCCACTAAAAACTGAACTGAGACCAACTCACTTAATGATTTGTAGGAGGGAAAAATTTATTGCAGAAATGTCACAATCAAAAGGCAGTACCTAGGCCTGCCTCAAGCAAGCAACAGTGCTACCATCAAATTTGGTGGTGTTAAACAGCTCACTTAGGTCCCCTGTAAGCTGTCAGCTGGTATTGACTTTTGCCCATTCCTACTGGTGATTTACAGATGAAAAGCTCTGTGCACTATTCCCACTTCCACGAGTCATTCAACAGCTGGCAACAAAGATTAAGGATTTGAGGAAAATGAAAAACTTTGAGGAATGGTAGTTTCTATAAACTTTGAAAAATCACTATGTGACATATAACAGGTAAATGATGAAAATGTCTTCAAAGATAGAGCCACCAACACTTGAAATCTGAACCCTATCTAAAACTACTGTAAATTCCTTAAAACTGTTATAGAGTTTATACACTGGGATACTCTCACAACCGAATTGCTGACTGCTGTTTGTAAACTACTCACTGCAATCGTCACACACAATAGTTACGAGGAAAAAAGATCTAATCATTACCGAGACTGAGTTGTTCCTTTGATTTAATATTTTCTAAACTGCTTTTCAAAACTGTTAGGTAAGCTGCTCGGCAGTTCATGTAAAAGATTGCTTCTTCTGCATGCTGGGACTTCTTTGCTTGGGAGCTTTCTGAACATGTGACTTTCTGAATGGAGAGGGAGGCGTTATTCTCAGGGCTGCCGGCCATTCTGTGAAGAATACAATTACAGTTAGAATTCGTTACTTTCTTGCCTGTTTAACAACGTCTCTGCTTTATCGTCTCAAACACAGACTAACACAAATTATCCTAACAGCTAGGTCATACGTTTTCCCTTCTCTAAATCCAGGATGGGAATACACATCTACACTTGTAGGTAGGCACCATGAGATCTGCAAACAGAAAGAGCTTGAGCTCTACTTATTACCCACAATTTATCCTTTATTGGCAGTTAAAAGTTTCATTTTATTTTATTTTCAGACATTTTATATCACAATGATTATAGAACCATGTTACTTGAAAGCATAAAAACAAATTTTCAAGTAATCTGAGATACAAATCATTGCTATCCACGTTTAGAAGTAAACCACTAGGACTTGTCCTCACTACACGTTTCTACTAGAAGTTCTACTCTTGCCATGTTATCTAAATTCTCCAAATGACAGAAATAACAGGAGAATTTCTACAGAAGCACACTTCTTGGCTCTGATGACTTTACTACCATTGTCTATCCCTAACATGATTTGTCACAATGGTAAATTAAGGAACATACAATACCTACCACTGTTTTGCTCCCAGTGCCACTCTCTTTGTTGCTACAGTTCACCAGCAGTAGCAAAAGTGGCATTTTTTTTTTCCTAAAAACACTCCAGTTCAAACATGTCCTAATAGGCCATGTTTAAACATGTGTCTGACAGGCACAGAATTATTTAAAAGACTTTTGCACCAAACAACAAAGTAAATATTACCAAGAATGGATGCAGTGCTTATCTCTTATTTGTCAGGATTTCCTCCCTCAACTCTAAAGTTGACTTTTATCTTTCTACAACTGATTTAGCAAGAAAACTGGGTAGCTTTACAGAGCCTCAGCAGAGACATTGTATAATGTCATGAACACTATATAACATTCCATGTTAAAAAAGTGATATAATAATTATTAAATTGATTACATGCTTTTTTTCTGGTTCCTACAGCAGAATGGGCCTTTGTTTTCTGTTTTTACAGTTATACCTTGATTAAAGATAAAGCTAACAGTAAAACTGGTCAAAATTTAAACCCTTAATTTTTCAAGTATGTGAGGTTAAATACACTGAATTGTATTTTCAAGAGATATCTAAATATAATTAATAGAAACAGTATACCTGAAGCTAAGAATGTGCATAAAACTATGTAACTTAAATCTTTTACATACACTACCCATATAATTGTAAAACAATGAAAAAATCTGAAATGCATTTTTGCTAAATTATTACAATGTTTCAAGGCAGTTACTAATTCTGTTTGCTATCCAATGGCCACTAAACTTTAACAGCAGCTTTCTGCTCTTACCAAGGGTGATTAAGGTTTTTAGAAGGCCATCACAGAGGGATACTAAATCGTGTTGTACTGTTGGTCTAACAGCCTCTCATATTATTTTATCCAATGTTGACTTCAGAAAATATATTCCCGTATAATAAATTGAATATCTCAAGTTCAGCAACAAGACAACGACATCATAGGGTCCCCTTCAGGACTCATTGGATTTTTACTCAGGAGGCCTAAATCACTCGCACCTTCTTGAGTTATATAGGTCTTTTACACTTGGGAAAGAAAGATAATAATCGCTTATCATGGATGAAGTACCCTATTTATAATACACAGGCCGCCTGCCTGACACTTTAATATTACACTGGCATTAGAAGGACCCCATAGGGACACTGTGATACAGTCTGGTTACTGCAAACGGGTGTCACTATAATTAAGCGCCAGCGTTACACACACAAAATGGAAGCGGGTTAAAGTCAAGGAGGAAAAGAAGAATAAGTGTTAATTTTCCAGTAACTAGTTTATAAAATGTGAACTCTTCGTTTATACTCCTTAAGACTTCCCATTGCCGAGATATTTCTGACGTGGGCCACGGCTCTGCCAAGAAGGGCTGCCAATACATCTCCCGGAGACCCGGTGAGCAATGGCTCAGCAGCAGCACCACCAGCAGCCCCCTGCCTTTAGGTGGTGATGGTTTTTCTGGGCAAACGACACTTGAGACAAAAAAGACAGAATGGAGCAACCCAGCCTCCGCTGCTGAGGGAACACAACACAGCCCAACTACTACTTTCCATTCTAGTTCGATGATTCTAACAAATAAAAAGCATCTTCCGAGCAGGAATTAAGTCATACCCTTCTTGGCAACACTCACCTTTCCGAGGCCGTGGTTCACCTCCGTCCACAGCAAAAAATGGGGGAAAATTCTCTCTGTAGCTTCTTAACCTTCCGCGCCCAAGCACTCAGGCCTCGCTGGCCTGAAATGAGGAAACTTTTACCACATGAACTTCATTACCCCCCTCTCCGGTGGGCGCAGGCACCTTCTTGAGCAAAATTTACCACCCACCATCGCGCAAAAAACATTACAACCCCTTTTACCCCATCCCCTCAGGTGAGGGAATCGACTCTCCCGCCCCGCCCGGCGCCTCCAACCGCCCTGAGGGGCCGGCTTTAGCCTCGCCTCACCTCCCCAACCCAGCATAAACCTTCCCGAGGGGGAAAAGACCGGCACCGGCCCGGCTCTTACCGTCACACAGCACCGGGAGCAGGGCCTGGGGAGCCGGGGCCCTCGGCCGGCCCGCCCGAGCCGGGGCCCGCGTCCCGCCCTCTCAGCGCCGTTTCCAGCCGGCGGCGTTTGGCCGGTGCACGGCGGCGGGAGGCGGGAGCTCTGCAAAAAGGCGGCGGGAGCGGCTCCAGGCGCCGTAATGTCGTAAGTATCGGATAAGGGCGGCCGAGCTGGGCTCTGGGCGCCGCTCTTCTCCTCCTTCTCTTTCTCCTCCTCGCCGCCGGAGCGGGGCGGGCGGTGGAGCCAGGGCCGGTGCGGGACGCGGTGAGGCGGAGCGCTTCTCCTCCGCGGCCCGCCGGCTGCTCGGTGGCGGGGAGCTCCTTCCCTTGAGGAGAAATAAACTCCTCGGGTTGCCCCAAAGAGGGGAGGAGCAGGCGGCTGCCTGGGGAAGGGTGGGCTGTGTTTCTAGCTCTGTTTTCCAGCTGTTGGGTGGGACCGGGAACTAGTTAAGATGGTTGTTCTCGGGGCAGGGCCTTGTCCAAGCAGAGTTTGGGTGGGCAGTGCCCCTTGACACGGCTCTCTTGGGTCTCATATATATCCCCTCTATGTATGTTACGTGTTCTTGAGGTGCTGCCTCCAACTCTGGGGCCCTCAGCACAGGAAGGACATGGATCTGTTGGAACTGGGCCAGAGGAGGCCATGGAGATGCTGGGAGGGCTGGAGCCCCTCTGCTGGGAGGACGGGCTGAGAGAGTTGGGGGGGTTCAGCCTGGAGAAGGCTCCAGGGAGACCTTCCAGCCCCTTCCAGTCCCTCAAGGGGCTCCAGGAAAGCTGGGGAGGGACTCTGGATCAGGGAGGGGAGCCCTAGGAGGAGGGGGAAGGGTTGGACCCTGCAAGAGGGGAGATGGAGCTGAGATGTGGGGAAGAACTTGTTTGGTGGGAGGGGGGTGAGAGCCTGGCCCAGGTTGGCCAGAGAAGCTGTGGCTGCCCCATCCCTGGAGGGGTTCAAGGGCAGGTTGGAGGGGGCTTGGAGCAACCTGGTGTGGAGGGTGGTGTCCCTGCCCAGGGCAGGGGAGGTTAGAGGGAGGTGATCTTTAAGGTCCCAACCAAGAGACCCAAGGATTCAACCCAAACCATTCTAAGATTCTATGTCTGTTCCCAGCTTCCCCAGCTGAGGGGACTGTTTACCTCCACACACCCCATGGATAAAGCCTGTGAGGCTGTGTGGCAGGGGGTGGAAGAGGGACAGGATCCATGTCACAGATGGGTTGTGTTGAGTTTGACACTGGGGGTTTGTGCTGCAGGCTGCTGTGGGAAGGTATGGCAGGCCATGACACATTCTGTGTCAGTTTTCCATCAGGATGTCTCTTTGTAGTGTCTTCTGTTCTTATCTATCCCATTTAGTCGTGTAAGTCTGATGCTATTCTTGTGTATCTTTGCTCATAATGAGCTTCTGAAGAACGATAAAGAAAACATGTAGGATGTTGCTAGCTTCAACAGCAGTAAGGTGAGGCCATATGACTTACTCTGCCTGTATATAGGCTTGGGATATTTTCCTTCGTGCGATTTCAAAGATAACACAGGTTCCAACTTCTACCAGTCTTTCTTTTGATCACTGGAAGTTGAAATAATCATGCCAGACAGTAGTAATACAAGGGAAACTTAGCAATATACAAGCTTTGATTTTTCTGGTCTGTTTCTCGCTAATTGCATACTGAGTTTAACTACCATTTAAACTGAATGTAGAATAGGATCATACATTTTTTCTGCTTTTCCAATTAAAAAATGTTTTTACTGGCAGGTTCTGAAGATGAAGCAATATGTAAATAGCATAGAGATGATTTTTTGTGGTGTTTTGGGTTTTTTTTTCTCCAGTAAAGCAGAAGCTTAAGAGGAAGCTAACTCAAATGGCTTCAAAATGCACCATAATAATCCCTGGGTTTTTTTTTTAATGGAAGAATATAGTCAAGTCCCTGATTCTGTATGTGACTGCTACCACTGCATTCATTCACAAATGAATTATGAAGGGACGTTAAGTGTATGTGGGATTAAAAATAATATTTAAAAATCTGTTTCTTTATAGCAAGTTAGATTGCATACCTAGACTCTTACTGTTAAGCAGATAAGTGGTTTCATCAAATCACTGTTCAAGTGATTAAAGGTCTCCCAGTATTAGTGAGGAACTGAAAGTATGACCTGGAACGATAGATGAACAATACAACATAGAATTAATATGTAGTTCTTTAATTTCCCCATAATATTTATCAGATTAATCATTGGCAGGTTGTACAGCTACCTATAAATATGTGTCATCACACTCTACATTGCTGAGAAAATAAAATAAGCTTTGTCAGGGAATTTTGAACAAATTCAAGAGTAGGAAACTCAGGTAAATAAGCTGTTGTGTACTATCATCACATATGCTGCATCTTTCTATGTCCTTTTCTTGTTTACCCTCTGACATTTGATTCTACACCACAGCCAAAGCAAGGCTTTCAAGCCATATAAAAAAAAAAAAGATAAATCACACTAAAGCTGGTGCTCTTCCTCCACAGTGGTTCCTAAAATACGTTAGGAATTTTGTTTGCACCTAATTGCACGTATTGGTTTTTCTCCTTGTTCATCTTTTGAAAGATCTGAAATAAGACACTTTGACCAACTGGGTCTTCATGTTAGAAGTCTGGATGAATGTTGTTTCCGTGGCCCTAGCATGTAGGCTAAGAGCACAGATTTTAACTTATTTTGAGTGAATCACAGTTGCCGGAGATTTACCTTCCCATATTATGGCATCAGAAAGACAATCACTAAAAACAAGCCCACAAGCAATCCAGGCTGATGGGTAGGATGGAGTGGGAAAAGCAAGGCAGAGTTGACCTCCTGAAGCCAAGATTTTTATCCATGCAGCTCCTTCCAACGTTGAAGGGCGTGCCCGGAATGATGTTGCCTGTTTATCACCATAGCTCAGGGTGTTTGCAGGGGGTTTGTAGGCCAGCAGAGAGAAATTTGGGCTGGCTGCAACTCTATCGCTGTACACAGTACTTTGACAGACTTTAAAGAACATTGTCTTGACCAGTCCACAACTTTCTCTCTAAGAAATTTTCTAAATGTTTATAATTTAGTGGGATTTTCCTGTAGTTTCTCATATATCTTCATCCTACAGCTATGTTGAGTCCACATTCTGCTTTACTTTGGCTTCCAGCTTCTTCTGAAGTCCATCATAAAAACTTCCATCATAACATGCCTTAGTATAACATGCAAATGCATTGGCCCCTAGAGCATCCTTTCAGAGTAGATGTATTAATAAATATAATGTTTCTCTGCTGCCACTGGGGTGGAAGATGTAATGGAGTCTGCATTCCTTAAGCAATATGGGTTTCTATTTAAAAAAGAAATACATTGTAAAGAATTCCATCAAACTGTTACAGCTTTGACTGCCCTTTGGCAAGAATTTCACACACTTTTTTAATTTAAATGTTACCTGTTTACTTGGCTTTTTTAAGATAGAATGCTTCTCTTTCCCTTTTTGTAATAGAGATAGTTGTAAACCAGTATTCATATAAAACCGTTACCTGAGTTATATTTCAAAGATGTGTTTTCATTCTATTTTTCCAATACTTTAATTCACAGTTTCTGAATAGTAACATAAATTTAAAAACAATATGTTTGGAATGAGGTCATCTTAATTCCTTACAAGTCAAAGCATTTCTTTTCGAAGATGAAAACTGAACTAAGTTCTTGAAATATGATGCATTTTCTGAATCTTGTTTAATTTGATATAATAATGTGTTTCTTGGAGACTGTTCTTATAAAGGTTTTAATATTTTTTTTCCTCATTGTTTCAGATAATGCTTTAAACTATTGTTAAGATTTAGGAATGTGCTTAAAAAGTTTCAGTTGTCTCTGGGAAAAATAGTCTTAATTTATGTTGACCTTTCTTTCCTTTGAGCATTTAGTCTGCATTCAATAAAATTTTGATGACTGCTCTTTAGAAGACAGCTGTACGATGTAAAGTATTATAAATATTCAGCTTTCCTCTTCTAGCGTTGCCATTAACAGCTGGGCATCCAGTTCAGCAGAGCAGATTTTGCAGAGAGAGCTTGGCATGTTCCTGAATCAGTATAGTGAAGAAGACTAGAAAATAGTTTCTTATGGTTTGGGGACCTGTAAAGACATAGAGCATCTGTTCCCCAGTTAAGTCATAGTCTGGTAGCACTGAATCATGTTAAGAGCTAAAATGATGGGAAGAACTACTTTTTTCACCTTGGCTGTACCTGTGTTTTAAATGCCTAATACATTATTTCTACTAATGGCAAAATAATTTCAACCCTTGCTCAGAAGGTATGTAAATATTAATGCTTTTGCATTTTTTCATTGTTTATAGTCTTTGAGAAAGAGACAAATGTACAGTGCGATTTTTACTTCACTGTATTTTTATCTCTAGTATAAAGTGGAGAATTGGATTTTCTTATGCAAACATTTTATCATTCTAAACAACCGATGTTTTTATTATACGGTATTTTAATCAGCTAATGCATTTGCTTTGGGTGAGATCAGATTTCTCGTGTAGTATAAAAAAAAATGTGAAACACAAGAAAGGAAAATGTCTTTAAAATTACAGATTATAGACCTTACTACTGGCAATCTTTGTGTCTAGGTGACCATAAAACTTGTCCATATTTTTCTCTTTCAGAGTTAAGAGAGCATTAAATTTGGACACAAAAGATATTGTAAGTATTTTTTGGTGTATGGAATCATCTGGGCTGTATGTGTATATGTGCCTGTGTGTATATATATCTACATGCACACACGTGTGTGCATATAAACATGATATTTCATTAGAGTTGCATTGTTACAGATTGGATGTTGTCTAGAAAAATCTTAACAAGGCACAAAATTACCGCTGAAAATATTAGTATAAAATTTATTGTATTCCATTTGTCATATAACTGCCTGGCTTTTTAGTAATCTGCATGAATCACATGAAAAGAATGGAGAAATATGCATATTTTTATTGCCATCTCTATTTACCCAAGAGCTGAATGAGTTAAGATCCTTGGTGAAAATATTTATTAGAAATTAGCTCCATTATCCTGGAAGCAAATGTTCTGCTGTGTAATTGTACATCTAACAATATGGAATTATGATAATGCTGTAATCTGCATATTATAAACTGCAAAATTGAAATGAAAACACTAAAGGCATTTTCATGTCAAGGATCTAATTACCTCCCTCAGCTAATCTGGCATAATGAAACAATAAAGTACTAACACTGCAATAAATTTCACCACGGTTATCACAATAAAAATAAAATTGTACTGTTGCTATTATTTTTTGTAAATGCAGCTATAGTATACTCCTGGTACCGGCATGTCATGACATATGTCAGTTTATTATCTGCTCCTACCAACAGTGGGTGTTGCTGCAGACATCAATAGAGAGGAGCTTGTGACGATGGTAGCGTTTAAAGGAAGGAAAATTTTGGAAAAGTGTTGAGAGAGAAATAGCTTGGTCAGCAGATGAGCTCCCAATAAATCTCCACGCCTGTGCCATTTTGAAGAGATTTGTTTATATGCAGCACATATTTGGAGGTCTCACTGGGATTTAGCAAAATAGAAATTTGCAATTTTAAAAATTTTCTAGATACTTTTTTTTTTTTTTTAAATTTAAACAAAGGTGGCAAAGTACCGCAGTGGCACTAAAAAAAATCATTAGCAATTTAATTAGCAGCTTAGTGTACCATTACCCAACTTGTTCTGCTCAGAATGCAGCTGTGACTGTAATTTTGCATCTGTTTCTTGGGCTGTAGTAACGTTTCTGTAGATGAGTGGTCCAGCTGAAATTACAGGCAATTCTTTTCCTGCCTTAAAGCTCTTCCTTCCCTGCCCCCTCCCCATCAGATAAAACGAGAGTTACTTGATGGTTATCTGCATTCAGGATCTTGTGCAGCAAAAAGCTTAATAAAAAAGCCTATCTGAATGATAAAAAATTTTACTGGAATCTAAGTAATGTACGTACACTATGATTTTTGGTTCATACGATGCCTCTAACAGATACATGTCAAAGAATTAAAGTGTACCATAATTAAATAATGTTATAGAAGGTCACAGAAGATCACAGAATCTTCATGGCTGGAAGGAACCTTTGAGGTGGAAAGGAATGTAAGGAAATACACACGCGTGGTTTGTGTGAAGTATCTGTTTTAGCTCTGCCACATCCATTGCTGTTTCTACAGTTTCTTCCTTGTTTTTTCCAGAGGCCCTCATTCCACCTACTGGTCACACTACCCAAAGCATGCCTGAACTAACCAGATCAGAAATGAGTATTTTTGCATTTTGTAGCGTTAGTGTGGTATCATTAAAAATTGCATAACTGAACTAAGACTCTCTCTTCTTCCTGGAAGAGAAATCCAAGTACTACAGTAACTTTTCCCAGGCAGCTGCTCTAAGGAGCCTTGGTTCACATCCAGAAATATGGTGGCTGAGGTGACTGCTGTTCAAGCAGGGAAAATATCCTGAAAGTGTAAGCAGATTGGAGATTCTCCCTGTTACAAAAGAGATTTGATGACATTTAAATGCCTAAAAGGGCCATTGATACTTTACTGTAATTAATATTTCATTTAAAGACGATTTGAAACATTTCTTTAACCTGCTTGAATGTGGCAAAATATTAGCGACAACGGACCGAAGGTTTCCATCAGGTATTGTTTAAATACTGATAGACTGCAAAGAAAGAGGCTGGTGCAAGATTATTGAGGGTATTTGAGACTGAAACAAGACAGAGTAATATCCAGGAGCTGTAAGAAAGCCAGGTAAGTGGGCAGCAAGTTAAATCTTTTGAAATATGGTGCAAGTCATATCACCGATGACCAATACTAACACTGTTAGGTTCTAAATTAAGGGTAACCACTCAAGGCAGAGAGTATGAGAAGAAAAACATCAAAACCACAGCTTTGTGTAAAAGTGCAGTAAGATGGATCAGAAACAGAATGGCAAGCAACACTGGAAGTATAATGCCATTGTGTAAATCAGTATTTTGTCTTCACCTGAATTAGAATGGAATGTACTGTCACCCTATTTTAAAGTATAATTGCAAAAATTATATTTTGAACCTGTATCATTCTGTGGAAGAGAGCGAGTGTGAACACAAGCTGTGGTACAAGGGGCACAAGAAACACCTTCAAATGAAGGAGATTAAAAGGCCAGGATGTTTTAATAGGAGTTCAGTGGTGAAGAGCAGAAGGGGGTGTAAGAATATGCTGTATTCTTTTTAGAGGGAATATGGAACAGTCTTTATACTTCTATATAATCAAGATAATTTAATAATATTTCAGTGTGGAAAACTGAAAGCCAATAACGGATACCTACATGACATGTAACTTCTAGAACTCATTCTGAAATTTTGGTGAGGTTGAGAAGGGAGTAGAAGCTGTGATAAACCCACTCATTCATACAGATAACAAAAGTATGAATATCTATGTAGGTGTGAAAAATAGGAGTTTTGTGCTTCAGGACACTTAAATCAACTGCTGACTGCCTGGAATTGAGAAGAAAACTTCTGAGGGTTACCCAATTGTCTGTTAGACTTCTAGGTACAACTTGTATTCCTAGTTCCTCTAAATTCATATCTTTTTGAAGCAGTTTCCTTGTAATGCCTCAACAATTTAATTATGTAAACTTTTATGTCTTTGATCATTATTTTACTCAGTAATGAAATGTAGCCTTTACCCAGGTCCTGGATTCCTGCTGGATTGTAGAGGCTTTAAGTCACCTTTGTGATCTGATAAGACTTACATCCTGATATGACTTGTGGCTTTCATGTGTTACCTGGTTACTGCTTTTGCCACCTAAATCTAAAATTGCTGTAGTTAAATTTTCCAGGGCATATTTGTAGGACCTAGAAAAATGTTCAGGCCCTCTCAGAGTTGTCTTTCTGTTCTGTCCCATGCTCCAAGTTCAGGCTCCTTTTCTCTCACCCATGTCCCCAGTAGCCCCTTTCCCACAGCACCCAGGAGATTCATGTGCTGAGGAATCCTTTCTGGGCTGGAAGATTTGTATGTCCTTTGTTTAATCTGATTTAAAAAGGAATAGGATGAGGGTCTTACTCCAGCAAAGCAGGACAAGATATGGAAAGTATGGAACAGGAATAAATGAGTCATTAATTTGAAATTGCAGTGGAAATGTCAGTTACCAAAGTGCATATATCAGGTTGTTGGTGTTTTTTTAATTATTTTTTATTTCTAACTTGGATTAAGTACTCTGTGTTCTTTAATGAATATAAACCCCAGACCTTCACCTTATATTTCATTCATGGTATTGAAACCGTGTAATATGCTTACCTGTTATACTTTTTCTAACATTAATAAATGAGAGGTAAATTAAAGAGATTACAGAATAATCTTGTACAATAAAGCTTCCAATGAAGAAATACTGCATGAAATTGAGTGATGGTTATGAGTGACATGAAGACAAATGATAGATCTTCGGTTTCACGGATGGAATGAGGCTCAAGTTGGTAGAAAAGGCTGGTTGTTGGGGAAGTGGATGAGTCAGTCCTTTGCTTGCTATGGTTACAGAATTAGAGATAAGTAAATTTGCTCCCCAAACTCAAAGACCCAGGATTGTACCAAATGAAAAATGAAGAAATCTCTTAGCTTGTCTTTCTGTGGGATTCGCTTTGTTTCCAAGTTAAACTGTACAGTTAAACTGTAGGAAAAAAAAGTGTCTGTTTCACTGCATTGAGACAGCCTTTCTTTAACCCTTGACAAAATTTTGAAAGGGACTGGAAAAAGTGGGTTTGCCCAAAATGTCCCTATCTTCTTTGCATGGCACATGTTAATACAGTGAAATCAGCTGTGCACTACTTGCATTCTCCTCTTTAGAGGTGGCTGGTCTTGTGTTGTCAGCCAGTAGATTTCTGAGTTGGAATCAAGTTGTTACTAGAGCTGAAGCCCTTTATGTGCAGAGTTTGGTTTTTTATTCTGTATATTAGCAGGGCAGTGAAATCCCAGTTTCTCAGAGCTGCGATTCAGCATCTAATCCAGAGGGTGAACTGTGTCCCAGATAACCCCTCTTAATATTTCAGAATTGCAGACTAGTTCTTCAGAAATCTTCTCTGCACAATTCCTTTAACATCATTAAATAACTCCTTTTATATCATTAGACATATTGAAATCGTAAGCCAGAGACAAAATTTTGGATTTAAGGGACTCACTTGGGGTTTTTTTTTATTAACACTTATTCAGAAAATCATTAGAAATAACTATCTTTTGATAGAATTAAAATCTAAAAATAGTTGCTTATAGTACACGTCTTAAATTTTCAATACAATAGAAAAAATAATAGTAGCTTTTGACTGCTTTAAAAAACCCCAGGTGTTCATGCCAGAATTACTGAATCTCTGGAAACCACATACTTTTTGTTTATGAAAACTGGGGGGCTACTGTTTGAAGGACTTCTTATTCTTTCAAGTGAAACTAGTGTGAATTTGCAGAAGGGAAGTTTACAACTGTTGGAGGTTTAGATGGACAGAGGTAGTTCCTTATCTTTAGCCAATATTCACTTAGATTCTTTGTGTTCTGCTGTGTTTTAGCCATCTGAGGAAACACCTTTGAAGACCAGAAAGGAAAATTTAAAGTCTTACTCACCGACAACAGGAACATGCCAAATGAGTCCGTTTTCATCTCCCGTGAGTCATAATGCACAAAATCTCAGAAATCACTCATCAAATGGTTAGTTGAACGTTCTGTCTTTCTTACTGCAACGTTTTTCTGGTTATTGGCTTGATTTAGCAACTTATGTCTCATGTGGTATGTTTGATTTCTTTTTCCTCTTAAAGAATTTTAACGTCTCCTGGAAAAGTTGATGTTGACTTTTAAAGCTTGAATCTTTTCAGTATAAATCTTGGGGGTGTTCATGAAACTACTTGTTTGTGAAACAAATTTTGCTTTCTGTTGATCAATATTAAAAATATTTGCCTTGCTCAGTGAAAAAAAACCCTGTGGCATTTTTATCAATCATTCCATTAATTTTTAAATTAATTTAACATAACACTGAATGTCATTTGCTCTCAGAAAATATGCCTTTTTATAATTATATTATTTCCAGTTCACTTTAAGATATATGTCCACAGTCACGGTTTTTGATGCAGACAAACTGTGACTGTTCAAGAAGTATGTTTTCAGTAGACTAACCTGTTTTTATAGCTATGTAGGTTGTGGTCTTCTTATGTGTTAAGGTACCATTAGGTCATCTGATGTGACTTTTTTGTATTAAAAAAAAATATATACAAAGAGACTTTCTTGTCAGCTTTCCCATACAGAGCCCGAGACCTTTTATTTCCTTGCAGTACAAATCCTAGAAAGATGGTTGTCTTGAAGATTCAAATGATTTAAAAAATAATAATAATAATAATAATAATCCATCACTTCCCTTGTTAGCAAGTTCCTTGTTCAATTACCTTTGCTATTACGTTAAAAAAAAATTCTCCTGTCTGATTTTAAATTTGTCTGGCTTTAATTTTCAGCCATCAGTTCTTGTTATGCCTTTTTGTTGGGTTAAAGAGCTTTTTATGCCCCATATATTTTGGAATTTATGTGCAGTAATTGAGGCCTCACTAACATTCATGAATTATGATGAGTAGAAATATTCTGAGCAGGATAGAATAACCACTGTTTGAAATTTATCTAGATGTCTGCAGATTTTTGCACTAGCTATTGCACCACGTGTTCTCATGTTGGATCTGCAAAAGTGGATTTTTTTCCTCCAGGAAGAAAGGGATTTTATTTTTTTAAAAAGAATGTGATCAAGAAATTTTGGGAAGAAAATTGGAAGTATCAGGCATTTTGATGTACTAAAAAAAAAAAAAGGAAACTAAAGAAACTAACCAGCAGTGGTTATATCCTATTTCTTTGTCATGCTGCCAGTCTTCATTATGACCTTGTGTCCTTGTTACCTGTTTGTTAAATGGTTTTAACCCAGTTGAGTTTTTCACAAGTTCTCGCTGCCAGTCAGAATATTCAGTTTTCCTACCAAGTTCTCTGCTTTGTTTTTGGATTGGGCATTTGACCCTGGAACTACTACAAAAGTGACTCTTTCAACCATTGACATTCCAAGAAGCCTTAATTAAACTAATTTCTTCCCATTCTTTCAGTGAGTGATAGCATGTCTCAACTAGTTGTGCAAACCTGGTTAATTGAAAGGACCTGTATTTTAGGACACCCTTGCCTTCACAAAATTTAAGATATATACAGTTGATGTGTGTTTAATTTTGTGGCCTTTTGAGAACTACGTTGATATTTGCAATGAAAGGCTGGGTTTACATACTTCCCAGTTTGGGATGGAGGGAGTAAACCTCTGTCTACCAGAAAATAAGGATCTTTGCCACAAAGCATACCCTGTCTTGTGGACAATTCCTCTCCTCAAAACTAATGGCTTCTTCTTCATTCCTAAAAAGATGACTATTCGGCACAGTGAGTATCTCCACACTCCCACTTACTTCACATCTAGAAATCTTCAGTGACATTTAATCAACCATTTAAAGTATTAACCCCTGCATTCTTAAAAGATTATAAACAGTTTCTCTTCGGGATTATTTTCCTCTTCATCAAAGTTGCTTAAAACATCATCCTAAGTATTCCCACAAACACGCCTGGTTTTGAGTTGAATTTTCTCCTTGGAGTTTAAACCAAGGTAGGTAGCAATCTAGCACCACTGATTTCCAACTTTCTTCTTGCTGTGAAAAGTAACTCTTCCAGTGTGCAGCATTCTGACTTAGTTTGTTAGGAAATAAATTTACATGTCAAAGACATATATCTGCTCTATTTTTCTCCAGAGAGAAAGGTATTTTCAAAGTGTTCCCAGGTCAGATTTCTGTGGCAGTTTCTCTTTCAGCAGTAAGAAGGAAATTTTGTGTTTGTGTGTATTAACTCCTACACCACTCACAGGATTTGATGGTACTTCCTGGGTAAATGGAAAAGTGTGTCTTTATTTCTTTTCCTTGTGGTAAATGTAAATCTCTTCAAAGAAACTTCTCAGTGAGAAGAGTTGCCAATAGCTGTTCTCCGTCAGATCAGAGATTTTAAATGCAGATTTTAATTTTGTGGCTGTCTGTAGAATATGAAACTATGCCTCAACCTGGCTGGATATCCACCTGCACTTTAACACTTACCTTTGCAAAAAACTTTTAAAATTATATGTATTTTATTTATTAAAAAAAAATACGATGATAGCAGTCAGATGCAAAATTAAAAATGCTATGGCTCTTTACATATGTTGTCTTGAATATCCCTATATTTTGTAATTACCTGTTTTAATGACCTCTTTCCTTTAGCTTTCGTTGATGCTTTTTGGTGACACAACACATAAGCACAAACATTTAAATCAACTGATTTAAAGTTTTAAAACTTCCAGCATCTCTGCGTTTGCATTACGTGCCTTATCTCTGAGGTGGAAGGAAAAAGGGGGCAAAACATCTTGCATTAAAATGCCTGTATGTTAGGATGTCGATGGGAAAGGTGAATGTGTACTATACACCCATACTGATATTAAGTGTGGCCATAGGGGAACGTTCTTTTTGCCTATAAAAAGGCAGATCACGTGATCATTGCTGACATTTAGATGGATAATTATTCTGTAATGTAGTACTAGCCATCTTTTTTTTTTTTTTCCCTGTGTTCATCTAGGTACAAGATGATGATGTATAAGACTTTCTCTTGTATCACAGGTTTCAGGTTGTCCTTTTAATGCCACAATTTCTTTTTTCCTTCTAAGACACTTTTATTTTAAGTGTTGCAGTGTTTAATAGATTACACACACCACCTATGAGGTATCAGAGTATAATCTATATTCTATATTTCCGTGACCAATATGTAAGAAAACAACAGCATGAAAATTACTACACCCAGCCTACAGCGACAGAAAGGCAGGCCACCAGTTTACCAACACCACGTGTGAGCCTGGTTTTCATTAACAAACCCATGGAATGGACTTTTGTGGTAATATCCTATTCCTGTTTCCCCACAGAAACATGCAACTGCTCAAAATATCCGTGCACTGAAACGTAGAAATATGATGACTCGCCACGCAGAATAATGGCAACTGGCATATGATTTATCATACGACGAGCTAGAATATTATATTGTCAATATAGCATGTCAGAGCCTTTGGAAGTAATTTGCAGTATCTCTTCGTAGTTGTTTACAAGATGGAATTGGGGGCTAGGCATTTTTTTTATTGAAGGATTCATTGCTCAGTCATTATAGTATTTTCATGATAATGCTTTGTGGTAAAATGCTGTATTTAAGCAGTGAAGAGGATAAAAAGCTTCTGAGTAGAACACAGTGACTACGTGTCAGAATTATACTAACTTCCAGTTATTATTCCAATTATTATTATATAATCCCAAGGTTTCCACAAATAAAGATGTAATGTGAATTGATGAGAGGTGAAATTACACAAGCATAAATTATAGTGAACTTGGAGTGTTTCATTACAAGAGAATCTGTCCTGCTTCGTGAGGGACTTCTGGTTTTTTTTCCTCTTCCTAAAAGATCATTGAACAGTGAAGGTTCACACTAGCCCCTTTTTCATGTGTTTCAAATGCTCGGTATCTTATTTTCATCTTCATTGTTTCTTTTCTTTCTTGTGAACCTCCTAGAAGATGCAGCTGAGGAGAAGGATTCAGAAAGCATATTATCCAGAAGAGGGCAGCCTCAAACAGAGGAGGATGCGTAAGTGCATTTAGCGCCCTGTGGGCGCAGCGCCGTGATTTTTACTTGTGAAAGAGTAACATTTCATATAGACTTCAATTAATAGCGATTATTTTTAATACTTCTGATTCCACAAGATTGGATAGTCAAAGGCACTGAATGGCAAGTTTACAGGTATAGGTACAGATTTCCACACTGGTAGTGCGGGGCATACGACACTGCCAATTACAGGAGTCACGACACACAATGAGTTATCCTAATTAAACTACTGAAAGGAAGGGATATTTTGCCTTTATTAAAAACTAGCCGCAGATGGTCATGGTGAAACTTCATGTTTGCTTTGCAAAGTCTTTTGAAATTCTTGTCTTTTCTGGCACACTCTTATTTTAAGCTCTAAGTTTCCTGACATGAATGGTCTTTGGGCAGTCAGCAGTTAGTAAAGCACTTAAATAAATGTTTCAGGTGAAGTCTTATAAACTGCTTTCTTAAACTTGATAGATGTGAGGGAGGAGAACTGATAAAAATGCATTAGATAAAAATAGATAGAAATAGATAAAAATAGATAAAAATGCCTTAGGCTGGTAGTGTCTCATTTTGTTAGTATTGCTTTATCCTTTGTTATGAAAAATTTATTTAATTGTTTATAGCATTGCCAAACCTCAGCTGAAAAGTGAACCGAAATTTTCTGTGCAAACGGTGAGATGTCAGGCTAAATATGTATTTCAGCCAAAACAACCACATCATCCCTAAGAGTTAGAGAAAGAAGATATTTGCTTCATCTCTGATAGAACTTGGTGAAAAAGTGGAAAGCTGTGAATCTCTGTAAGTTGGATTGTATCGGGGATGCTTCTCATCTCTATGGGAAGTTGCCCAGTTCAGAAGTCCTGGAAGTTAGGAGTTTTTTTTAATATGGAAGCTGTATATGCTCAGTAACACTACTTCAAGTTTAAGCTTTAGTCTAGCTAAAAATCTGTAAGTTTCCTTCTTCAATGAGCGTGTTCATACTTCTTGCTGCTAATACAATATTATCCTAGATAATCCCATCCATTTCCATCCCTTTTACTCAGCTGAAACTGCATTCACCAGAGACTCTTGTGATCTCTTATTAGCAATTTAAAAAAAAAATAAAATCCTTTATTCTTCTTCAACACCATCTACGTTTTTGTTCTGGAAATCTTATTATCCTGTTGTGTTGTTCTGCCTTTTTAGTTGGTGGGTCAACTTCTCCTCTGGTGGAGTCTTGACATACAGCTTTGATGTCTATCTGAGAAAGTCTAATCCACAGCTCAGCATCAACATGGCTATACCACGTCTCCTCTCCTCTACAACATTATACATGTATTTTTAATCATTCTGTGTAACGTGACTGTCCAGTATTTCATTCAGACCTGGTGCCTGCGCATCCAAATCAAATTTTTATGTAAATTCTCCTGTCTGGAGGTCTGGCACACTTCAAAAATCTGCAGTGTGTTTCCTATAACCCCAGTTTATCACCAAGAGCTCACCTGTTGGTGTAGTGCAAATCTCTGCTGCCCTCATACTCCTTTGTTGGCCAGGTTTTTTTTCTTGTAATGGATGCCTTCAGTTATACCAGTGGAAAGCTGTAAACTGATTAATTAGAGAGGTTTTGTGGTTCAGTAAATCCCTTGGTCAAGACATATAGGCTCGTTTCTTAGTGGTAATAACCTTGAATTGCAGAACAATTTGAGTAATCATAGTCTTCATTGACATGTAAATGTTTGCATTCAATAATTCAGTATGTTTTAAAAAAAAAATTGCCAGATTTGCAGAAGACTAGCAGTTAGTGACATGCCAGTAAAACACATTTATAAACTAACACCTACACAGTAATATTTATGTGAATTTCCATACACTTAATTTTTACCGGTGGAAAATATATTGTACAATACACTGACAGTAGCATTTTCTTTTCTGCATAGCCTTCTGCTCACATGTTGAAATACAACAGTGATAAGTTTTTCTCATATTGTTTCTAAATTTGGGGGTTCCTATTAGGGTGATTCTCCTTTCTGTGGGAGGAAGCAGTAAATAGATTATTTCTCTGTTGTCTCCATTTGATTTGCATGTTTAAATGTTTCAAAGAGAAAATAGCCTAAACATCCATTGCAGGAATTTTTTCAATACACATTCAGTGCAAATCCGTAATCATGCATTAAAATCTGCCACTTAGATCTAATCTGATTGTATATTATTTTAATTTTTATTGCAAAACCCATTTAACTCTGAAAGCTGGTAATAAAATATATTTGTGGCTTAAAAGGGGAGACAGTACAACAAAGCTGAACAAATACCATGCAATGTTGTCCCTGTTGGGCTTAACCCATTCCCAAATAAGTTAAATTCCTGGTTTTACGGTTGTTTTCCTGCACCATCATAAGAAAATCCTCTGATACTGCTAAACCTGAGTTCCTACCCTTAAAATTAGGATTTTATTTTTGGCAGTTCACATGTAAATCCTAGCTAAAGGTAAGATATATTTGGTGTTACACGACACAGTGTGGTTGCACAACCCATCCTTTCACAGCTTATTGAGATCCATCCCGATTACAATGTGCAGAAACTCTGGGAAACCTTGTCAACACAGCTTTTCACTGAGTAGTGACCTGGCTGATTGAAATTGTTTCATTTTAACTTTTTATGCAGGTTCATGGAATTGCACTCCAAAGTGAAAAGTTCATTGGTCAGAATTCTGAAAATAAGAGCAAATCTGACAAGCCTACAGGTCTGGTTTACACTGATTATTTTTTTTTTCAATGTACTCTTAATACAGGGTTTGAAATAAAAATGCTAATCTTGTATGCAGCCTTTGAGTTTTAAGAAATAGGGAAGCAAATTAAATTCTTGAAACTGGGCAGGTTTACTTGGAAATCCAGAAAATGGAAAAAAAAAAATCCCAGAATTTAGAAGTTTGGGATTTTTTTAAACTACAGGAGTTACTTTTCCAAATACACCATTTTTAATTTGTATCACTCCTCATTTTGTACATGAATAAAAAGCATATGAAGTAGTTCTGAACTATTATTTATAACTTGAAGTATGAATTACTACTGCAGATTTTTATGTTCTTGAAGATTAAATATCCCTTTTTGTTGAAGTCGTACTATTTAATTTACCACTAATGCAATTTATAACTTGAAGTATGAATTACTACTGCAGATTTTTATGTTCTTGAAGATTAAATATCCCTTTTTGTTGAAGTCGTACTATTTAATTTACCACTAATGCATCATCCTTTAATAGTCTGTTTAATACATGCTAAAATGCAAATCACTTTTCTCGTTTATTCACATTTTGTTTCCTGAATAAATTTAGCACAAGGTTGGCTGCTGTATATCAATATCTGAGAAATAATTCCGTGTTCTCAAAGTATTGTATTGATTTATTTTACTTGTCTAAGTGCTCTGACAATGTTTTAGTTACAAAAAAGACTGATACTAATTTAAAATATTTTAATTGAAATGATGATTTAGAAAACTCTATTAAAAAATCCGTTCTATTTCTCCTGAGAATGATAGTGTATGTTTTTAGATCTGCCATGAAATGCTGAGGAGTGTGTTCAATAGAACCTTAAATGCTTGTAGATTTCCATTTTACTAACATATTATAGCCGGCTTGTACATGTGCCAAGATTGCTTTTCTGGGGATCAAGTGTTAATCTGTTTAAACAGCTGAAGACTTACCAATGAAGCGTAAATAACGAGAGATTTTTAAGTAACACTTTCAAAGGCACCTGAATGCCGTTTGCAAAAGCAGCGTTTGTTTTTACCCCCTGAAACTTCTCAGTCCCTTGGACTTTTTGTGAGCTGGAGTCTCACGCCATCACATACCGCTTATGAAAAATTGCCAAAAGTTCACCCTTTCAGATGTTTTTAATAACTTCTAGACTCCGAAGTAAGTAGTTTGGAAGGCGATTTAACAATGTCTTTAATTATGTTTTTTTTCCAGGCTTTAGAGGGCAGTAAAGAGCTTGAAAATATTCCTGGTGTCTCTGACTCGTCTTGCGACTTGAGGGCTGAACTGCAGAAAACCCAAGAGCTAAGTAAGGCGGATTTTCAATATTATTTATCCCCTTTATAACAATTTAACAACGATACCTACACACGTTTCCTAGAGTCATACCCCACTCTGTCATAGCCCAGGACTCCAACCTATGAGTTCTTTTGGTCGGGACAAATGCACCTTAAATATCCTTGTGTATCCAACCAGGGGCATAAAAGAAATGCAGCCCCAACAGCCGCTCTTCTAACTCGCAGTCACAGATGGGGAAGGAAAACCTGCAAGAGCAACACCTTTTCTTATGTAAATAGTTAGATACTTAGTGGGTAGTTAGCTAGTGATTAGGCTAAACGTTTGCACTTTGATTGCATTGCCTTTCTTCTCTTCTTGCAAGGAAGTTGTTTTGTTTGTTTGCCTGTTAGGAGGATTAGGCCAAACATAGGTTTCCAGGCTTTAAAAATTGCTATTCATGTGTCTTTAAATGATGGGCATAGCAGATGCTTATTGTGTTGGGATAAGGGCACTTTACAGATGGCACATCTGTAATACTTCTCCAAAACAACCCAGAAAGCCAAAAATTTTCATTTATACCTGCCCAAGTTGGAGGTTCTTGGGGCATGTGAATCCTCAGCAGCAAAAATGTATTGATGCTTCTGTTCCCAACTGCCTCTGCAACTAGAAGCAGAATATGTGATGGGGAAATATTTTAATGCAAAAAAAACTTGGTTCAGGAATAATTGCAGAAAAAAAAAAGCTATTTGCTTTCAGGGAGAGGAAATAAAGATCTTCCTTACCAGGGCATTCCTTTAAGAGTTAAAACTGATGAAAGGTAACTGTGGGTACCAAAGGGGACACAATCTGTATGCTTCAGAAGAGTTCATTCACTTGCTTTCATTTATCTGTGCCCAGACGGCATGTTTGTAGTACAGATGTGTGTTTAAGACTGTATTTACCACTACTTCTCCTCAAAGTTTTGCATCTATAACGTTGTTCCTGTAGGCTTTTCATACCACCCTCTGATAATCTAGTTTCCAGCTGACCAGGGAATGTGAATAATACATGCATATACATAGTCCCTCTGTCCGGTCTCTGGAGAAGCATCCAAAGGTGATAAAAAAGATTCTTAACCTGCAGTAAATGCGGTGTTTTCCCTCTATACATTATTCCACAACCTGTGTGGTTGCTTTATTTTCTGCAGAGTGTGAAAACCCTGGAACCAGCTGTAGGAAAGCAAAACGTAGGGTGACTGGGACTGTTACTTTCTTTGCAGTTGGAGATGGGTGGAAGGTAAAGCCACGGGTGCTGGAGAATCTTTCTGACCAAAGAGCACTGAGACTCTTCTCAGGTGGATGTGCCCCAGCAGTGGAATTTATGCACCACAGAGTTCCAGCAGCCACTGTTGTTTAAATTACCCTTTCTTTCCTGACTTGTATTCCAACATTCATTCCATTTCCATTTTGTGTGTGTGTGCACTGTACTGGTTCCCACTGTAATGCATGTAACCAGCTGCTTGCTTATAAATGAAGTTTCTATAAGTGAAGTTTCCTGAAAACAGTCTGTGTTTACATTACTACCCTACACTGTGGACAGGGCAGTAAAACTGTGTATCCGGGAGAAGGCTGTAAATGAGATTTCAGACCTATTGTTGACACTTTCCATCATGTCCACTCTTTGTCAGCTTCTTGTTGCCTTCAAAATGGGAATCATCTTTTTCCCTCCATCTCTGAATTAGGAACAAAGCACCACGTCGGCAAAAATGGGAACAAGATGTGGTATGAGGCTCATGAGCACAACTTGACAAAATTCTGTTTGTTTTGAAAATGTTTTGTTAATTTTTTAACAGTATGTAGATAAGGAGGGGGTTTTGTCATCACTTGAAGAAAAATGAAAATGCTTTGAAAGTGAAAAAGGCAGAATAGGTATTATTGTCTTTGAAATCTCTGGGGCAACATTTTATTGATTTCACGTTTATTTATTTGACTAGTGAGTCAAGCAGAAGAACTGCAGCTGTTGAAAAGAAATGATGGAAAACTTCCTGCCCGAGGTAAGAAACTTTTTATAACTCCTGTGTAACAGATGTTTTGACGATTCCTTTTAGTTGGTCCCTTCTTGAAATCAGTTGGATTACCTTTAGTACATGAAAATGATGATAATCAAATAGAAGTGTTAAGTTTAACTTTTTTCAGCTGCTTTCATTGTATTGGGTGTTTCTCCAGCAAAGCGTGCAAGGAGAAATCACTAATGGTCTTGCACTCCAGGCATGGTCTAGAAATAAGTGCAGTCAGGTGCACACACCTTTTACATAGGTCAGTGTTCCTTCTTCTTCCTCACTCTCTTCCCTCCCCCTGTGTTTTCAGAGTATAAACCAAGTAGCATATACAGCCTTTGCAGCAAAACCTTTTTCACCTTATATGTATTGTGAGGTGTTTAGCACACTCCAGGGGACTCTGAAATCCCCACTAGGTTTCTTCATAACTAGTGCTGTGAAAATATTTGAAGTTGGTGGCATTTAATATAGTGTGACCCACTTTAGTGCCTCCCCTAGCTGGGAAGGTGGTGGTGGGGGATACACACAAGATTTATATTTTTCTCTCACCCCCAGTAAAATCAACAAACATTCACCACTGATATTCTGATATTTCTGTTATCTTCATGCATTCTGTCTTGAAGTAGAGGAAAACTGGAATCAAAATGGGTGATGGCATCTCTACTGGTCTTCCACGGGCCTAAATTAGAATCATAGAATCACAGAATGGTTTGGGTTGGAAGGGACCTTAAAGTTCCACCCTCTCCTGCCCTGGGCAGGGACATCTCCCACCAGACCAGGTTCCTCAAAGCCCCATCCAGCCTGGTCTTGAACCCCTCCAGGGACAGGCAAAATCTTTCTGCTGTGGAGAATTCTCTTAAAGGAATGAAAATTGGTCTTTCCTCGTCTCCAGCAGGTTATCACAAAACGAAAAGGAGGGACGTCAGTTTTTAGGGAATTTGGTTCATTTGTGCAATCTGCTATTTCTGATTTACAGCTGGCTGTGTTCAGATGATCACAGCCCCTGTCTGGCTCTGGGAACGGTGAACCCCGTGGGCCGTTGCAGATTGAAACAGTCACTGCTTCCTTTGTGCACTGCTTTTTGCTGCTCACCAGTACATACGTGTATAGTTCCCTCTTTGCTCTAGAAACTAGCCCCTAATGCTAAACGTAGATGCAGACTTGTTAGATGAGAAATGAGACAATTTGTGAAAGGAGGAGGAAAATAGAATTATGAGTTTAAGTTGACCAATTTTGATGAAGTTTCAGTGTCAATTTTGCTTTAGTAAAGCATAAATTCAATTTTGCTCTCTTGAAAATACAGTAGTAGTACAGGCGAAGAAGTATGTGATAAAAGGGAGGCATTTGGAGATGTTTTACTTTGCCTTTTAGTGTTGGATGTGGTTTTTCGTAATTATTTTTAATTAGTTATGCTTATGACTGTTCTGTGGCTTGATGCAGACGGAATGTCACATTATCATCACATGGTGAGGCATGAAATTTATTTACTTTACATAAACAACCTCTACTTAAAACAACTTAATACAAAACATTCCTTGCTGAATGGGCAGCATTATGTAGGACTCAGTATATCATTTTGTGTGACCAGCATAAAAAATGGCATCTTTGTTTGTCCATGACTAGCATTTACAGTAAACAAAATGTTTTTGAGGAGAATGTAAGCAAACTGTAATGCAACTGCCAAGAGATGAAATCTAGTCAGTGGGTTGCAGTCCCAAAGATGCTTTATGTCTGAATAAATGTGTAGGTTGAGATATGCGTATTTCAAAGGACAATTCAATAGGTTCAGAGTTTCAAGGAGTGAAGATAAGACTCTAAATGGGAAAGGTACTGAAGCTGGTTATTACAAATTATACTAATATTTTACTTCCCAACAAGAAAAACACAGCACAAACCATATCTGTGACTCTGTAAGTAAGAAACAAGAGTGTGTTATAAAAGATCAAATACTTGCAGTGTTAAGAACTATTTTCAGACTGTATCTTGTAATGAAATTAGAAATACTGTCTTTTCTGTGTCGTCGCTCATCCTGCCAAATATGATCACCCCTAATTAAGTTTAGTTCTAAACATTCCTAACTTCCATACTGTTTTTAATGCAAATGACTGAAGTTTGCACTCTTTGCAGCAGCAGTGGTGGCTTTCCAAGAGACTAGGTCAGGGCTAACCAGATACATTTTCATTTCATGCCACTTGAAATTACTAATTTGCAAAGCTGGAGAGATCAGGGACTGAGTAATACTGAGTTCCCACTCACCATTTTTTCAAAACTATGTATAGATGATGAAATATAGATGCCTCCTTACGAAGCAGAGTTCCTTCTCAAAACAGATAAAATGGTCAGAATACAATATTCCTCTGTTTATCCTAATTCATCTCAGTTTGAGTTTGGGCTTTTTACTGGGTCTTTGTGTACAAGCAGCTGAAGACCTCGGGTCTGGGCTGCAGGTGGGTTGCTGTGAGCGAGGGTAAATCAGGTTTATAATCTGTTTCTACCTCATTCTCAAATAAAATAGAATACGTTTGTTGACCCTCAGACATACTTGAGTGTCTGTCTCCCATCTATTCTTCCTCTTCCTCCTCTTTTGGGATTTCTGGGGGAAAAGGGAATGTGTCAGACTTCAGATGTATATTCTTCAGGAGCATTATCTGTGGATTTTTCTGACTGAAAAAACACTTACCTAAAAAACGGGGTTTTCTCAGCCCAACTTTGGATCCACTTGCTGGGAAAAAACATCATTATACTTCTTTTAGGAAAAGTAAGGCTCAGGAGCTGGCTAAGCAGGAAGTTATTAAGTGAGCTTAATGAATTCACAAGTAAATTTATTCTGAAACTGAGTTTCTTTCCAGGGCTTCCATTCCTTGAGAGCAAAGGGAACAGATCCCACCATTGCCTTTGCTTACAGCAAATACTTGTCAGGAGAGCGATGAGATGGATGCAGGGTTGGACCTAGGTGTTGGGAAAGGCCTTTTCATCCAACAGATGTGTAGGCCTCTCTCCCAAGAACGGCTCCATGAGCTGCCTGTAAGGGTGGACAATCTGCTCTTATTTGTGCAAGCCCCACTTCTAGGCATTTGTGATACTTTTCTGAGGTTCAGTTCTTGCTTGGTTTTAATCTGGTTGGAAAAAAGCTGCTGTTGCTGACACAAGCAGCCGTTCCTTAGTTCTACCAAGGTCCTTTCAGTTACATCCTAGGCTTCTTTCCAGCAAAGGTCCAACGAGATCTCTCCAGCAGCCTTTTTGTGGTGTACGTCATCTCTAAAAGCAAGAGGTGATGATGAAGGACAATTTTTTTCCAAATAGATTATTATTAGATGGAGACTTAGAGCTTGTGTTTACAAATGATACTTCAGTTCCTGCCCAGGGAGGTGGTGGAGTCGCCATCCCTGGAGGTATTTAAGAAACGTGTAGAGGTGGCACTTCAGGGCGTGCTCTAGTGCTTGAAATTGTTGGTTTCTCTCTGTTTGTGGTTGGTTTTGGTTTGCATTTTTTTGTGTGTGGTTGGACTCGATGATCTCAAAGGTGATCAAACCATGAAGACTTTGTAACTTTGTGATTCTTAACACTAAAGGCCAGGCTTGGCAGTTTTGGTCCAATTAATGTCCCGGTGCTTGGAAGAGAGACAATGGTCATTAGAGCTCTTAAGTCCTGCAGCCAACCCAGCCACGAGCTGCCCTCTTGGCCTGCTCAGAAAGGCTGTGAAGGCCTTGTTCATCTGCTCTTCTGTGGTGGGAGATCTCTCTCTATTTCTGCTCACAGGGACTTTTCTACAAGTAGACGTGGGGAAGGGTTAATCTTAGTTATGTTTTTAGTTATACCTGGGTGTGAACTCCCGTAACAGGGCTGCGTGATGCGAAGGTGAATTCAGGCTGTTTCAGTGCTGAAGGGGAGGTGAGTTGCACCCACACACACTGTTTTGCTTATTTGTAAGTTATTTTGAATGTTCCAGTGCAGAGACCCAGCGAAATCCTCCTGTGCTGACACTCAGAACTATTTCTGCAATTGCCCCAAAGTGCAGCTGGAGGAGGAGCATGTTGCCTTCTCATTTGTATTTTGTGGATTAAAAGCTGTTGTTGCTCAGGCTCAATGTGACTGTACGTCTCCTCTCACCCTGTGCAGGTGAGTCTTTATACTTTGCAACCATGGAGAGTCCTTTACAGTCTAGAAGAGGTAACAAAACCCCCTTAGCCTGGTCCCCAAAACCTGCAATGCCAGGGATTTTCCTGGGACAAGCGAGTAACCTTGTCTTCTGGGAGGTGAAGGAGCCGTTGGATGGGATCCTGTTGGACCCCCCCAAACACCACCGCTGTGACTGTTGGATTGTGCCCACACCTGAAGAATTGCGTATTTTCAAACACAACCTGAGATTTGAGAAGTCTCTGGGTCTGAGGTCACTGACATGATAAGCTTTTTGGATGGAAGGAAGGGGGCAAATTGCAAACCTCTCCCATGATTTAACACCCTCTGCTATGTAGATGAAATATTAAGCTATTAACTTTTGTGGCAGATACAGAAATGCACATGAGACGTATGACTATAGGCCTCAGACGTATATACATATAGAACTGTCAACCTGCATTTTCTATTTAGGTGTCAGCCACCTTTATTCATGAATTTCACACCTGTGTTTATACTCTATTTTCCTACGTACCTTTTTACAGATGCAATAGCTATTAATTTTTAATTCTAGTGGATCTAGACTTCAGAGTATTAAGCTTAATGAAAAATTAAAAAGAATTGTAGTTCTTTCAACAGCTACATGTAGCGACTCCTACGTGAGAATAAATACTGCTTTCTCCCATGAATATAATTATTTTAAATAAAAAAGAAAAGAAACATTAGTTTGGACTCACTTAGTAGCAATTATATGTTTAAGAGGTGTAAATAACTTGCTATCCAGACATTACAAATATCCAGGTGCTCTGTATGTGCTGATGACAACAAAATTGAAAAGAAAGACTGTAATAATTCTGACTGGTTTTCTCTGCAGAAGATATTGATTATTTGTGTGTGGTGAGAGATTTGGAAAATTCAATTAAAGGAGTTGTGCAAAGGTTTCATAAATTTTCCTTGTACAGCGTGTACACAGACATTGTTGCGTATTAAATCAATGCAGCACTTCACAATATATTTTCTTTGAAACATAAAAATAAATAACATTTAAACAGTTCTGCTTACTACAGAAACAAATTTTATTTTCTGTGAAGCATTTAGTCATGTGCTATCACTGACTCATACACATTTGCCAGCTGTAACAAATTTTATAGACGTTTTCTCCAGAGACATAGCTCATATACTATGAATTTTTAAATGAGCAAATGGTGAAGAAGGGATGTCAGCAATATAAAAATTGATCAGTTAAAAGATAAAAGCATAAGTAAAGAGATTTGTATGGTAGTCTTAATAGGTTTTATTAAATAAAAATACTATAAAAAGACAGTAATGAATAGACTGAAGGTTTTAACTGTGGTTGAGGTGGAGAAAAATTATTCTGGCACATTTAGTAGAAGATTGGTTTTATATCACCTGACAGGTGAACATTTTTTTTCTCTCTGCTTTTGAGATCTGTAAATGTTTTAGAGCAGTCAAACTTGCAAAAGAATGGTGGTGGAAGTAGGAAGTAGGAAAAGAAACTTGGGAAGATTCTGCCCTTTTAATGCTTTTATGGGCTGGTGCCAGGAGACACCCCAGGGAAGGGCAGTGAGGTTTCCACCAGCCCAGCCCGGGCACCTTCCTGGTCCCCTCCACTGAGCCCTCCTTTCCTGGCTGCTCCACTCACAACACATTTTCATACAGAAGCTTTGGTAATGTTCTCCTTGGTTTTATGGAGTTTTGCTTCCTTAGGAGTTCTGCTTATAAATATATCAAGAGAGAGAAGGGTTGTTGGGGGTTTTTTTTGCTTGTTTTGTTGGAGTTTTTAAGAACAACTCATTAGCTTCAGTAGTTCATCATTGAAAAGAACAATCAAAACTCAAAAAAGCTTGAACTGCTACAACAAGCATTGTAAGTTTTTGGAGCATATGAATAGTAAATCATATTATTTGAATATCTGTAGAAATATTACTATAAATAGGTCTGGTTTGTCCAAATGTACAGTCACGGTGTGTGTTTGGGAAGAAAGCTGAGTTAAGGGTGTTTTATGTGAATCTGGGCAGCTTATGGTTTTTAAGACAGCTTCTCGGAGTGAAGGGCAGACCTTGGCACAGGAGCTTTGGCTGGTTGGGTTCTTCAGGTGCTGCACAGTCAGAATGCTGCCTCGGTGAGGAAAAGGTGCATAAAGACTGGATTTGGAAGCTGCATTTAGCACAAAGAAACCAAAGAGCAGCAACTTGTCATTAAATATCGGTCTCTTTCTGTTACTTGTCATAGGAGACTGGTCAGTTTCCTATTTTAAGCAATAATAGTAGGTTTTTGATGATAATCTGTGTAAACTGGTGTTTATTAGTTATAATGCTGAAATGTTATACCTGAGGCAAAGTTGAATTGGATGCCTTTTTTATGGAGTAGCCTCATTAAGACCTAGTTTAGGAGAGAATTTCTGGCTTGGTCTGGGTCAGCTCCAGGTAAGGTCATTGGCACCTCCTGTGCAGGTCTCACAGGTCACATCACCTACAGGAGCATGGGACACGCAAGGAATCACAGCATTCCAAGTGAGAACCACCAAGGAATTGAGGAGAATCTTCACCACCACCCAGGTCTTTGGTGGCTTTGATGCCTCTCTTCGTATGGGTTTATGTGAAGCCCCTTTCCTCAGAGTAGAGTCTTTTAGCTATAAGCTGCTGCAAATATCTGTTTGGTCTCAGGATGTTTTATAAAGCAAATAATTGCTTTATAGACGAGGCCAGGCTGAGAGTTGGGAGGGGTTCAGCCTGGAGAAGAGAAGGCTCCGGGGAGACCCTCCAGTCCCTAAAGAAAGGGGGTTCCAGGAAAGCTGGGGAGGGACTCTGGATGAGGGAGGGGAGCCCTAGGAGGAGGGGGAAGGGTTGGACACTGAAAGAGGGGAGATGGAGCTGAGCTGTGGGGAAGAACTTGTTTGGTGGGAGGGTGGTGAGAGCCTGGCCCAGGTTGGCCAGAGAAGCTGTGGCTGCCCCATCCCTGGAGGGGTTCAAGGGCAGGTTGGAGGGGGCTTGGAGCAACCTGGTGTGGTGGGAGGTGTCCCTGCCCAGGGCAGGGGGCTGGAACTTGATGAACTTTAAGGTCCCGTTCTGTGATTCTATGATAATTCTGAATTCTGGCTTCACCCTTCTGTGGTGGTGGGATCAAAATGCAGTATGAACCATCAGCAGACACTAAGGGTACAGAGACCAGAGCTGAGCATCTGCTGCAGGAAGCCATTTGGAAATCTCAGCACTTGGATGCACCTGCTTCCAGACCCTTCCCCTCTATGTTCTCATTCCCGGAGTTCCTTTCTACTCTTGCTCACTTTTCCTCTGCTTCTTCCAACCATCTGCTCAGCCCTTCCCCTGCCCTGTGCTCCTTGAGGACGGGGCTCAGGTGTGGTTGCCTCTCCTTTTGCCATACAGTAGCTGCATGAAGTAAAAGGGGTTCTGTTAACCACTGCAGTAACTTATTTAACTCGGATTTGGGAGGGGATTTTCATAAATAGCATAAACACCATTGTTTTGTTTGTCAAAACCACTTTTCCTGCCCCGCAGTGTACATCCAGACTGGTGGGAGTGCTGCCTTCCTGATGTCGCTCCTTGACTGAGGTAAGTGGCCCCTCTCTCTGCTGCCCAACTTCTGCAGCCCCCACGGACAGGCAGAATGATTGTAAGCACCAAGATACTTAATTTTAAAACATTTGCATACAACATATGTAGGCCTGTGGTCAAGACCTGATGGGAAAACAGTTGCTACTTTGCATGTGATATTCCTTGTTACTGGTTAAGCCAAACGACGTATTGACTCTGTAGACACTTGTCCCACTCCCAAACATCCAACAGCGTTTCTCCTCATCAGAGTTTTTCCAGGAGAGGAAACAGACACCTCCAGACATATTTAATGGGGGTTTTAATTCTTCCTCCTTTGGCTACTGGTCTCTGTTGCACTGTTGTAAGCAAAAGCCCAGTTAGAGACTGACCTCCAACTTGCGCATGAGAAACTGGTTGCTCATCATCTTTCACAAAGCCTAGGTGAGACAAAGAAGTCTCTAGAGTCAGCAGATTGTATCGATCCCCTGCGTGGTGTGAGAACACCTCTCCTTTGGAAAGGTAAAGGAATATAATCTTGTAATTGAGGAATATGGAAAAGCAGATGTGCAGGTTTTACAAGCTGTGTAACTGAGCTCAGACACCTGCATTTGGCTTCTCAGTGAGGGTTAATTTTTATTTTGTAACCACAAGTAACCCAGTAGCAAAAAAAAGCTTTCAAGCCCTGCTTGTCCACAAGCCAAGGTTACCCTGATACTTCTTAGCTGCTTGGGCCAGAGATCCCTCCTGCTCCTAACTCCTTCCAAACCAGCTGCTGCACCAAAGGCTGGGAACCAGTGCAGGGAGCAGAGTGTCCTGTTTAGTGACTTATTTTCCCCATTCAGCACAATTTGAGTCCTACAGAAGGCAGAGCATGTCGGGTCTGTGGTACAACAACCAGGTTAAGTGTCACACTGGGTCACTGGCTTCAGCTACACCCACACCGACTGCAAACAGCTACAAGGGCTGCAGCTCAGGGTTAGCTCAGAGCACACGCCTGGCTCTGCCACCAGACAGTGGCAGCTGGTCCCTGACCATTGTGTTTACACCTGATGGCCAGAAAAAGCCACACTTACCTTTTTCTGGGTCTCTCCATCCCTTCCCAGGTGTGACCAACACCGGAAAGCCCTTGGCTTTCTTATTGTTTAAAAAATACGTAGTTGTGATAGCTAAATGATCTTTTAGCAATTATTGCTCAGCTTTTTCTACAGATAAAACCTACAGCATTTCCTTAAAACATCTCACAGCTGAAGGGAGGCCGCCTGTTCCTCCGCATCGCCTCAGGCTGTGTCTGGCTGTGCTTTTTTAACACCACGAGGACAGTACAGGACACAGGACAGACAGACAATTCTGACCAGCTCACATGAGCGATGACGCTGTTGTCTAATTGCTATTTACTCATGTCATTCCTTATGTCCACACAGGCATTATGTGGAAAATGCATTCCACATCTACCCAGAGTTCTACATCTGCTTGAGTGGACTTAAAAGGAGAGAAGAAATGACTGTAAACCTATCTCCCCAGCAAATACCAGTTCGGGATGGCTCGTTGCGCTGGGCAGGTGCACATCTAGATAAAATTTCTGGCATCTATTTAAACTTAACAATGTGCACAAGCAGATAATCTCAAGGCAAATAATACAGCGTGGGGGCTTTAGGCAAGCGCGTGGACAAACTGCTGATTTAGGTTTGCTGCTGCAGGGAAAATAATCTGCATTTTCTGGACGTTCTCACTGCAAATATGTAATTATGCTGCCTTGTGGGTTTTAAAAATTAATTAAAAAAAGAGAAATATAACCCTCCTCTCCAGAAGAAACTGAGCTAAAAGGTGAACTTTGGATGCCCAGCCCCCAGTGGGAAATGGTTCCTTCCTGCCTGGGGGTACACGCTCATTTAATCAATTCACCATCCCCCAAAAAGTAAGCGGTTTACAAACAGTGTCTCTGTTTGTGGCTGCCACCACTGGGGACCTATTTGTCACCTGTGAAGCTGTTTCCTCTAAAGTCACCCCAAAACACAGTCTATGCAGCCATCGGCTTCAAGCCCACGGTGTTAAAACACAGGGCTCTAATAACATTTGCTTTTTAGGTCAATAGTTTAGTTTACTTTTGGTATTTAATGATATATGGGGCGAGCTGTTATTAAAGCACTTTCTTCTCTTGTTCAATACCTTCAAAACCACCTGAAATACCCTCGTCTCAAATTGGTGCCCAAGCTCCAGCCTCTCTCAGATTGAAAAAGGCCCATACAATGATTTAATTTTTTTTCTAGGAAGTTTAACATAAACACACACCACACCTCAACGGCCTTTCTACCACTGCAAGGCACTGTTAAACAGATAAACTGATTTTTACAACTAAAATTTTGGGAACCAAAATGATAAGTGTGTTCCAGTTTGTGGTTAAACATGTACACGCTATGCTTTGGGAACTTTTAATTAATAAAAATGTTTTTTCCACTTCAATACCTGTACAGTCTAATTGGGAAAAAAAAAAAAAGTCAGCAGTTGTTTTAAGGGGATTGTGTCAGTTACTGTCTTTAATTTCTACACTATTCTCATTTAAACTTTCCATGCTGTTGGTTTTTTTGGTGGTTGTAGAAGCTTTGTATGAGAAGGGAGGGTTTCCTGAACCCACAGTAGTTTATAGAACCTGATTGTAACCTGGGTAGCTGGAAATTAACTAATTCTTGATCTGAAAAGAGCCAGTAGCTGAATGGTATATTCCAGGCTAAATCAAGCCGTTCTGCTTCGTCTTAGAAGAAGAAATTAAAACTTGTAATGAAAATAACAGTAAAGGTGGTGATGGATGCAAAGATTTACACCAGTAAATCACACCAAGGCAATTATTAAACACCATGAAATTTGGTGTTTAATCATTTCTTAGGGAAATACAGAGTTACAGACTAAGCTTCTGCTGGAAATACTCCTCATACACGCTGCAGCTATTTAAGCAGTTACTGTTTCTCTGACCTCTTGGTGTTGCAGGCTTTTGCCTTTCAGAACCAGCTGGCTCTGTTAAGAACCATTTCCAGTTCCCCACAAGGTGGATCGGGTGACTCGCAGTTTATCACCCCTGGAGGCCACCTCAAGGACAAAGAAAAGAGATACACTCAAAACTAATGTTTTTATACGGGGGGAAGGATGGCACCACCACAGCCTGGTGAACACAAGCAAACAGGCTAATTAGAACCTGAAGTCCTCCTGCTTCCCTCCACCTTAATTTACTCTTTCAGACATTATTTCATGGGAAGTAGATGTTCCTCAAGCTGCCTGGACTTTGACAGTCTCTCACCCAGCCCTGCCTGGAGGCAACACTGCAGTTTTCAGCTTCTGCAGCCTCTGGAGACAAAGATTCCTATTTCTGCCTCCTGATACCCATCAGTGCCCCTCGGGCCTACGCTGCTAGGAGGAAAGGCCAGGCTGTGGGCAGAGGTCCTGCATGCCACCGTTAGAGTCACCCCCTCAGAAAAATTCTAAATACTTGTGAAAATATTTAAGTTTTGTTGCTTTACAGCTAACTGTTCCAGTGTAGGTGAACTGCTGAACTGTACTCACCCCAGTAACCTTCCAGTTCCTATCCAAACACGCTGCCTTTACTTTGTCTGTGCTGCCAGAGGTATAATGTTGGCTGTGGTTACTTTTTCCACAACAAATAAAGCTGGAAAAAAAGGGAATAAATACACTCAGGCCCGTGGCCACTTCATCTGCAGTATCATAACTCACACAGTTGGAAGTTCCCAGAACAGCTGATTCACACACTCCCAACCGGCGCTGCAGCGACAGCCCCGCAATGTGCTAATGTCAGTGAGAGGGAGGTATGTGACAGCACAGGGAGGGACAGGACGAGCTTTAAACAAGGATGGCTTGGCTTTTTTTATTATATATAGTGTCAGAACAGAATTAAGGAAAAGGATAGACCAGTTCCTAATTAAACTATACTACTGGGACTTGCTTTATGATTTATTTTCTTCCTCGACGCTTTGTAATGTATGTAATTATTCCATCACTTTGTATTCTCTGAGCTGTTGGGGGTGTGGGCTGTTCTATGCACAGTTTAGATCCATTCACATCCACAAATCACTGTCCCATAAGGGCTGGGGTTTATTTTGAGGCTCTCAGTACCTGCAATGCTATTATTTCAGAAGGGCCAAGATTTTTCCAGCTTTTCAGTCCTGTTAAAAACAGTTGTGAGTTTTAAGCCAAGAGTGTTCAAACCAAGTCACAGCCACTGACCTGCAGCAAAGAACGAACCAACCACTGACAACACATCACTTTGTGTCATAAAACAGCTCAGCAACACAACTTCAGAGCTACCAGTCAAGAGTTTCTCCTCAGCCTGCTCTACTCCACTTGCTTACGCTCTTTTTATGCTCAAAGGTGTCAACTTTCATGCTAACAAATCCGTTTTTTTTTTTGCTAATAACAACTGGGGTATTTCAGCATTAATTCAAAATTTGGTCCTTTATTAGGTATAGATAAGTTTACAAATGGTAACAAAAGTATTACACTTCTGAAGAAAACACACCAAATCACATTTCCAAGAGCTCTTCAAAATTCTCCTCCTTTGAAACAGTCTGATTGGTTTGTGTTTAAATACAAATAATGCATTTTCCTGATTTTCATGAGGTTACAGGAATTGTATGACATCACAAACAGCTCTACCTCCAACGCCAGACACCGCTCACTCAAAATACTCCATCCTTTCACAGTTTAGTCCTTGATTAACTGATTTTCTTCTGACTTCTACTATTCTTTGAGTCCCAGAGTATAACAATGTTAAAATACACCCAAAATAATAAAAAGTGTAAACAAGAGACAAGGGAGACGGATACGGGGAATAGGTCGGGTAACCGCTGCGGAGGGGACACGGCGGCGCTGGCCAGAGACAGGAGGCCCATCAGGGTTATGGAAAGAAGAAACTGTAAAATAAGGAATGACGTATTAGTGAGCTGTGATTTAACACCTCAAACGAACAAGCTTCATTACTCGGGTGCTCTCTGTTCTTCAATCTATACAGAGATGATACTGCAGGAAAATTATAGCACTCCTCTATGCTGAGACAGAGTGGCTTTCCCCATTCCGAGCTTTATACAGAGTTACAGACATAAAACTGGTTTATTCAAGTACTTAGAATAGAATCATAGAATTGTCTGGGTTGGAAGGGACCTTTAAGATCATCTAGTCCAACCAACAACCTAATTCTGATAAAAAACCATCACTAAACCATGTCTCTAAGCACTATGTCAACCCAGCTTTTAAATATCTCCAGGGATGGGGCCTCAACCACTTCCCTGGGCAGCCCATTCCAAGGCTTAAGAACCCTTTCCGTGGAAACATTTTTCCTAATCTCCAATCTGAACCTCCCCTGGTGCAACTTGGGGCCATTTTCCTCTTGTCCCATTGCCTGGGACTTGGGAGAAGAGTTGAAGAGAGAACCATGTTTGTCACAGTCAGTCTTAGAAATAAAGGTAAAGATTAACAAGCAGAAGAGAGGATTATACTGGTGCCAAAGGAGATTTTAGTTCTGGGCTTCTTCCTGTCTCCAAGTAACCTTTAGGTATGCACAAACTGTGAAAGACAAATACTTCTGTACCATGAAGAGCTGCAACTAAGAGTTACAGGAATTAAAATTGCTTACCAGACTCCTGACAATCTTGGGAAAAGACTTAAACCAAGAAACGTAGCCCTTGAGGGAAAGGGAGAAGGGTTTCAGCTGCAGGTCCTCTGCTGAAGTCTTCTCAAATATGGAGAAGGAAGCCAGGCAGACGGAGAGGAAGGCCAGCGTGGTCACAGCGTAGGGCAGCAGCAGCCCGTCCTTCAGCAGAAGGGGCAACATGCTGTTAAAACACAACGGCCCGCAGGAGTGAGCACACGTTCCGAGTTGTATTTTGGATATAAAAAGAGGAAAAAGAACACATTTGTGTTCACTACAATTGGGGAAGAACACGGTTTTAATGTAGTGTCAACAGGGTCCAACTCACCTGAAAGTTGAAACAAGTAAAAACCACGTAGCCATAAAAGGGATTTCATTGATGATTAAGCAGACTGGGCTAAAACGAGAAGAGGAAAAAGAGATAACAAAGGCTGAGATGGCAGCAATTCACCCCCTCAGCCTTTCACAAGGATGCTGTGTTCCCACTGCTCTGGGCAGAGCTCTGCCTGCTCTCCCTGGGCACCGGCTCAGAGCATCCAGGTACAGGCAGCACCCCAAGAGCTGCACCCGCTGCTGGGGTGCCCTGCTCCCCCCTGCACCCCAGTGAACCACACCTTAAGGACAAAGGGAGAGAAGGGCCCCTTTGCCATCACTTTTAGTGAGGTATCAGTTGCCCAGTTTAACTAGCCACCACACTCCAGCCTTACTGGGTAATTAAGTGATGTCTCTGCCTGACCCATCCCATCCCTGGAGGTGTTCAAGGCCAGGTCTGCTGGGGTGCCCTGCTCCCCCAGTGAACCACACCTTAAGGACAAAGGGAGAGAAGGGCCCCTTTGCCATCACTTTTAGTGAGGTATCAGTTGCCCAGTTTAACTAGCCACCACACTCCAGCCTTACTGGGTAATTAAGTGATGTCTCTGCCTGACCCATCCCATCCCTGGAGGTGTTCAAGGCCAGGCTGGATGGGACTTGGAGCAACCTGGGCTGGTGGGAGGTGTCCCTGCCCAGGGCAGGGGGGGTGGAACTCAATTTTTCAGGTCCCTTCCAACCCAAACCATTCCGTGATCCCCACAGCAGCCTGTCCCTGGGCAAACAGCTCTCCTCTCTGCCACATCCCACTCCAGCAAACCCACTCAGAGCACTGCGCCCGAGAGACCGGCACAGCCGCGGTTGTATACTTTCATTTACAAGTTATTCAGAAAAATCAAGTGTGTAGAGTTTTTTAAATCAGATATATTTGTAAGCGAGAAAGCAGCATGCAATAACAAGACGAGGAAAAGATCAAAATATATCCACAGAAAAATAATTTACTTACACTGACACTAGAAGAATAGATTTTTCATGAACTTGAAAGGAGAACAGGAAAAATGACAATGCACAACTAACCTTAGAAAAGGAAATCAGAGGGATATTAGTGTATGTGACTGCAATGCAAAGTGCTGGTTTAGCTTCTCTGCCAGCATAGACTTTACATGAATGTATGAGCTAAACAATCTGATTTTTCTAATTAACTGCTACATTTACTCCAGTGCAATTTACAAACACCCAGAGCTGCTCCTGTAACCGCCTCTACATACAAAAAACCCCACAATGTTTGAAAGTTTACCCAGAATTAGTCCGAAAACACTTCCTGTAAAGAGCTCTCACTCTTGCTTGGCTTTACTGACAAGAGCATCCCCACCAAGTGCACACCGTGTTCACACACAGCAGCACTGGGGAGAGCTACTCACCTTTTTAACATAACATTTAGCTCATCAACACAAACAGCAAAACCCCAAAGTAAACAAACTGTCTTCCCCCCCCCCAAATAAAAACACACTCCAACACATAAATCAATTCTTAGAAAGGAGAAATGTTAGAATTAGACAGTATTAGGATAAACTGTCAAACAGTACTCACATAAAATTAAAAATAAAAATTATCTTGTAACTCCTCAAACCTTAGGACCAGCTCCAGATAATTTTGATTTCAAGGAAAACTGATTTTGGCATGTAAGCAATGTTAATGGGCTTAAATGCAATGATATAATGGCTAAGAAAAAGGCAAACGTTTGGGAAAATAGCATCATTTTCTTTTCAAACCGCTAATGAGCTTACAATGTCCATTTTGGGACTTTTTATTGAATTTTGCAGCCAATGCATTAAGAAAAACTTGCACTTTGGAAGCTAAACAAAAAGAGGACACATTTTAACACTGTATGAGGCTTTAATGTGTATAGAATTTTCTAAAGACTCTTCAGGGGAAAATAAGAAAAATACAGCCTTAAATAAAGAAAATTGAGGCTAAGGAAAAGTCTGGATTTAAAAGACAGGTCAGGCCTCCTGGACATGTGACAGCAAAACACTTTTTGACCCCCCTCTTCAGCAGAAACAGGATGAATTTAGCGGTACGAGCCCGTTGCAGCGACTGTGAGAACTGTTGGTCACACAGCAGTGATGGATATAAAACCAGGAGCAATTAAAAACCAGACACTTACCAAAGCAAATTTAAAGCCTCGCAGAGAAGGCTGAATGGTCAGTTTTATACAAGTAGGAAGGAGGCTCAGGAATGTCACAGCAAAACTGCAGAATTTCATAAGAAAAACACTTTTAATACATGAGAAACTACATCCGTGGCATCACATAATCACTTCTGAAAACTATGAAAGTTTGGGAAATTACAACTGAATTTTTAAGTACAAAATCCCTCAAGAGACTCGCTGACATGAGCACTGAGGGGTCTCCTCTGACAGAAGCACTTCTGGAGAAGGAATAAAGCATTTCCACTAATATTCAGACTCTACAGACCTAGATCTGAATTGTTCACTTGGTCGAATAGCAGAACTGTGACCTCTGACTTCTAAGAGCACTAAAAGAGGCAATTCTTTGATGGGGAAAGCATAAAAATTTTAACTCTGCTTTAACCAACCGAGTAGCTTAAATCACTACGTAAACAAGCAGGAAATTTTTCAGTTATGAATATTCCTGACAGTACTTGGGGAAACCCTTATCACCAGAGAGAAAAGTCCAATATAGGAGAAAAAACATTTTTTTCACGATTTTAAAAACCACTTGTCATAATTCTTTGAAAAAATTTACTCATTTACAAAAAAAACAAAAAAAAACCCCTACCTAAACCAACTTCCTTATCACTTGAGAGAAAAGTCCAATGTAGGAGAAAAAATATTTTTTTCAAGATTTTAAACACCACTTTTCATAATTATTTGACAAAATTTCCTCATTTACAAAAAATAACAAAAAAAAACCCCTACCTAAACCAACTTTAGTTATGTCTTACCTGAGCTTTAGTTGAGTTTGAGGTGATACTATATTCTTTATCTTTATAAGGACACTTAGACTGCACCAAATATTGGCTACTTTATCCTGAAAAGGGAAAAAAAAAAGGTAATTAGCGATAATTTCTTTCATTAAATTTATGTTTGTGACAACAGTGGGGCTTAGGAGGTGGGGGACAGTTGGGCTTTCACTGTGATAATGCAAAAACACACTTGCAGAGATACATCGTATTCTTAGATGTACTTGACTCTGATCTTCAAAAATGGAAGGTTTCAAGAGACTCGATTTAAATGCGTTCTAAAGTAACTGAGAAATAGCTCTTCAGCACAAGAAACTACTTCTTAACCTGTGAGATCACACATTTTGTGAAAATAATGCTCTGAACTGATTAAACAGTGCCATGTATGAATCTCTTTTCCAAACAGGAAGACGTGCTGTGTATTGTCACATTTCATTACGTACCTGAACGTATTTAGCTGTGCTTACTGCTTGCTAGCAATGTCAGAGTTAACCCTCTAATAAATCAAGAAGTCTAAAGACATTAGCAGTTGTGCTAGGATCGCTTTCAAAATTAAATTTGTAACTACAGCTCTCGGGCTCGTGAAACTCATCCCCAAACAGCTGCTTGAATCACAGCTGTGTGGACATAACGGCAGGAGAACTACCAGCACCAACAACTGAGCCCTCGGCCTCACGTGCTCAGCAGCCACACGGAAAATGCACTTCTTCAAATCTGCTGAGGATTACGGGGGGGAGCGGAGGGGTTTGGCAGCACCAGCAAACACACACGACGCCGACTGAACAGCCAATGCCATTTTACAACCATCAGCATTTGTTACAGCTTCTCTAAATGGGAACCGATTCAAAGAACCTGTTACAGGCAGCCCCGGTATAAATTTACCGCACGGTGCTTACGTGGACAATTTCTCATTTTATCTAGATTAGCATCCAGCAAGTCACTCCCCTCATCAACTCTGAAAATATTCGGGCTAATATTAGACTAAAATCCTTATGCTCTTTCGGACTCATTGGTTATTGTCATTTACAGGTTTCATTTTTAAACTTCATACTGGATAAATAAAAAAAAAAAAATGTGGTGACCAAAACTTTCTTTATAAATCCCAGATAGTTCCCAAGGAATAGGGTCATTGAATTGGTTTCAGGTCGGGATTTTTTTCTGGGAGGTGGTGGGTGTCTTTTGAGGGAGGGGGGGGGAGGGATAGTAGGGTGGTGGTAGAGGATTGTTTGGTTTGGGGTTTTGTTGGCTTTTTTGTTTCTTTTCAGTAAACTAGTAGAGAATACACTGAGAAGACTTCCATACAGCTCCCTCATTAAAATACTGCCTTTGGCACATCAGCATTAACTTTTAAAGAAAAAAGGGCCAGTTGTGATATTATTTATATTAAAAGAAATTTTAAGATGAATCAAACCATGTCAGTATTTGCTTAAATCCCTGTGACATCAAATTCTGAAAATGCAAAGTTTCCCTTTATTAGTTAAACTTGAAGTTGAGAATTTGCTTTTAAAAGTGTAATATTAAGGCTCAGGCCCTAATTAAGCAAAACACCAACTCCCTGTTACTTGGGAAATGAGTACCCTTTCTTTTCTGGGTGAGACTCCAGTGGGGGCAGTGGTAGGTAAATGAGTAATTACTCTACTGGATTCAGGCTACGGCACCCACCACCTTGCAACAAATGTTGAGAGCCTGAGGAAAAACAAAACTAAAACCAGCCTAAAACTTTCAGAAAATAGTGGGAAACTTGCACTGGAAGTACAAGGTGGGTCAAAGGGAAAGTTCTATGCTGCACCCAAACCACTGTTTTTTATTTTAAATAATGAACCCTGTTGGAAAAAAAGCTGAGCAGAAAGACAGAGGCTGAAGCTGTTAACTTTTACGGTTACATCTTCTGACACTGTCAATTACTATGGAATCTATTTCAATGGAAAAATGTATGGATTGAAGTATGGGTTTGATGATGGGATAAGTGTTGTCTACTCGTATAATATCCTGGAAGATGCCAGCTGAGCTGGGGTTAAATACTGGATTAAATAACTGGCAAGAAAGGAGTGCTGAAGAAGCCATCTCAAATTACTGGTTCTGTGGTGTGTCTCCCACATGAAATCCCTAAAGGTCACGATGAAGGTTTCTCAAGGGATCTAAGAATACAGAACATTTAGAGCGGGGTGGGGGAGAAGAAAACATGCATGCCTCAAACAAGCCTCGGTCAATGGGAAAGAGTCTTCTGAGTACTTGCATGATTTGTGCCATGTCGGTACAGAACGGGAGCCAGCAGACAGCAAAGGAAACCACCACTGTCCCTGCTATTTTAATTAACAATATTAATCTGCAATCGAGAAGAAAAACTCATATCAGAACAGGTAAATCCAGCTACTGGTAACAAAAGTCAGTTATTAGTTAATAGTATCAACTTTCTTTAAAAAAAGAGATATAGAATGGAAGGTAACAAATCTAAACAAGAGCTACCAGCACCACAGAAAAAGTTCATCATCCCCAGATTAGTGATAACAGCTCCCTCAGAACCACAGAGCTGTCAATCTAATCACCCTGCAGCCCATATATAATTTAGCTTACAGAATGAAGAGACCCAAGAAGGGACACCTTAACAGATTTTGCTATTTGTCCAATGGAAATACTTAACATAGATCTCAGAGATCTATGCTGCAGAGAAATACATTACAACAACGTAAGTATCTTCCACTAGAAATTAATTCAGAAATGTCCACATGCAAATAAGAACCAAGTTCTCAATGCCAGGCTGCCTGGACATATTCCTGAGAAAGATAAAATGGTTTAAAATCACTTACCCCTTTCCTTTCAGTCCCTTCTTGAAGCATTTTCCAAGTAAATAGCAGAAAAAGGGCAGAGAATGGTAGAGTTCCATTTGCTTATAATTTAAGGCCAAGCAAAATGCCACTGACCCCAAAAGGTCCCAGTCATAAGACAAACAGAGAACGCCCCACAAGGCAAAGCCCAGGCTCACTGAGTTGTATATGTTTTTTTATGTCAAGGACAAGATACACATCTTGGCACTGGAAGTCAGTAACGAATGCCCTGAGGGACAAGCATAAAATACCACGCAAAATAAGGTTTTCCAAGTTAGCTTTAAAAACACATTGGCAGTTGTAACCATGATGTTCAGAGACAGAAATCATTTTACTTCTGTTTAAAGTGTACTTTTTATATTCCCAAGGCTTGATTCAAAGCTTGCACAGGCAAAAGTGGGGGCAAAAGTATAATTAACACACACAGTGTTTGGTGACTGTACTTAGTAAGATGCATCAGGGTAGATTTTTTTTTTTCTTGGTATTTACATGATTGAGGATAAAGCTTTCAAAAGTCTCTCCTCCCAGCTCTGAAAAAGTATGTGCAGAATATTCAAATATATCAGTACTTAATTCATATATTATTTAGTTCAAGAACTCCTGAGGTTTTTTCTGATTAGATTATACTCACAATGCACCCTCATCCATGAGGAGTTCCCTTGGCTGCTAATACTGTCCCAACAATGAATAATAGTTACTAAAAGAAACGTTACTTCCTTACAACTTTGAGAACAGATACCCAAGCTCAGGAGAGTTTGAAGAGATTAGGCTACACTTACTATTAAGTTGCAACAAAAAATTAGCTTTGTCTTTTACCGTTATTTTTACACAATGAGAGAAATCACGTAAGAGATACTCATATTGTCAGAAATGTCACAATATTTTGTTTTCTCCTTGTCGATACGAATAGCTGTGAGAAGGCATTCAGATGCCTACTTTGTTTTCAGCCCGCTCAAATTCCCCACTCAAACCCACCACGTATATTTGAGATCAGATCAGCCAGTAGTTACACCAAAAGGCTGTGATTTCACAGAGACATGCAGCCGCAGTTAAGGTTAAATAAATCTATTGACTCCTGGGGAGCTGGTCACAGATAGTGAGGTTATTCACCAAAGAGTCACAGGGCTGGGAGAGAGCACAGGAGACCATGCAGACCATCACCTGTCTGCTTCAAGTGTCTGCTACACCCGTGTCAGTCCTGACATGACATTTGCTGAACCTCTTCTTAAAGATCTTGATGCTGCAGATTCCACAACATCCATAGACAATCTATTCCAGCATTTCACTATAATTAAAGTCCAAAAAATTCTTCCGTGTATTTAAAAAAACCCCAAATATTCCCTATGGTAACTTGGGCCATTACTTCTTGCCCTGTCCAACACACGACACACAGAACAGATTATTGCCTTCCTCTTTGTACACCTTTTGCATATTAGAAAACTGTAACCCTGTGCCTTTCCTGGCCACCAGCTTCTCTCACCTAAGTTGAACTGTGTTTATTCCCATCCCCATTCTTGTAAGTGATGTCTCCAGATCATCCACATCTTTAAAGAGTTAGGTGAAAAACAGAATTTCAGAATTCCTGAACTGTAACTCAAATAATCCAATAGCACAATGAATTTTTTTTTTTTCTTCCAAATCTGCTTTCTAAGATATATCATCTTCCAAGTTCGCCATGCACTCTCTTGGAAGAAAATCACAAATTAGTAAACTTGATTTAGTAGGTGCTGGTGAGTTTTGCTATCTCCTTGGAATATTTAAATATCCACATTTATCACAACTCCAGGAACGTGTCCCTCTGGCTCGACGGTACTGGAGAAGTCAAGTGACAGCTTGCTGATGTGCAAATCACGTATAAAAACCTGAAATCTTATTTAAAAAGACCCACCCATGAAAGTGTCTGCCACCAATATTGGCAAGCTCGCTCTGATGGCCTAATTCATATCAGACACCTTACTTTTAAATGGTGAGGCGTAAAGTGAATCCAGTCTCAGGTAATCACAAAGGCAAGACAGACTGGCACGCTATAGACCTGGACATCTGACACAGCTGCACTTGACACACTCCTCTGCCATCTCCAGAAGAGCTTAAGTGTAAATGGAAATTCATTTCACTGCAGAACAAGGATACTGGAAGTGTCCGTGGTCAATAAGAATGAGGCCTGGATAAAGCAGGATGCAGAGAGCACTGGAAACCTAGAAAGAAGGATCAAAAAAAGAGAAATAATTATTTTCCCCTCTAAGTTAGACATTAAACAAGGAACTTATACTACTTCTCCAGTACAAAAAAGGTGCATCCTATACGTAGGAATCTTTCTCTCTAGAAGTAACCCGTCAGTCATATTTTGAGGAGTAAAAAAGGATACAGCTTTTCCATAAATAAGAAAATACTGACTGGAGACCACCCTGCCCTTTGCCAACCAGCTCAAAGCTCACCTGTACCCATCTCAACCCTTGGAACCACTCCAAAAATCAGAAGACTTATTATTCCAACGTGCATTGGTTCTACCATAAGGAGGGTACAATAAGACAAAGCAATTCCCAGATTCCCCCGTGTCACAGCACAAATCTCAGCTTTACTACCCAAGTAATAAATTCAGAAAGAAAGAATTCAGGAGTTCACGGCTACTAAGCGTCAAAGCATCTTGTTATTGTTATTGAAAACATTAAAATAATTGCCTTAAGATAATAGCTTGCTTAAAAAATCTTTTTAACTGGAAAGCCTTTAATAGGAGATGTACCGATTGTCATCAGTTTTACATCAATTGAAGCCATCATAGTGTTCTATACATTAATTAACTCTGATACTGTTACATTTTTACCCTGTTTTAACAGTATGTTTTCTTTGTTTTTTAATTTATACACACCCCAGATACTTGCCTTCTTTTTAGTAGATGTTTCTTTCAAGGAAAAACAATATAAAATAACTGCAGGAATATAAACCAGCAAATCAGCAACAAACACTGAAAAATAAAGATTAACTGTATGTTAGAATCCTCCCACATACCTCATCTTAATGCTATTAAAGTTGTGCATTTTTAGCTGGATTGTGAATCTTTGACTCTGCTTGCAATTTTAACTTCTGGATACTCCACATCCTGGTTGTGTTTGGTGTAAAAAAACCTCAGATGATAATAACTACACAGCACTGGAGCGAGCCTAGTTGCCTACCTCTTGAATGTGGGTTTTGCAGCTGTATCCTCACTGAAAACTTCACTTCAGTCATTAACTGAATTTCAAAAGGCACGTGACTATAATTTCAGCTGAATATGCTTTTCTTTTGACTTATGTGGCTCACAGTATGTTTCATTGTTTTAAAGACAGCTCAGGTTTGGCTGTTACACCAAAGCTAATTTTTTTGCCAACTGTTTTCAGGAAGACAAAGAAAACGTATGGGCAAATAAACATTAAAATATCAGAGAGTCCTTCATGAGAATGAAGTGGGTAGTTCCACTTCAAAGGACAAAAAGAAATAGGTCTACAGAATTTGATCTTCTTAATGTTTCTAACGCTATCATTTCTGATGTCCAAAAGCTGCTGCTTCCATGTGTTCAGCTGTTTTGGGTTCTGGCACAGCCTCAGTCAATAAGGGAGCACACTCTAGTTCCTCACATGCCGAAACGAGAGAAGGCATTCTTCATTCTCCAAAGAAATCAACTACGATTAGATCCAGTCAAGTTGTTTGATGGAACAGATAGTCTGAAGACACAAATAATTAAGAAGCACTGGATTGTTACAATCTCCATCGTATCTGTGTGAATCACTAGTGATGTGGATAAATAGACTAAAACTAGTTATTTGGCTTTGATCATCTGCCTACAGCAAACATAGGTACCAGGGTCAACAAGAAAACCTGCCTCAAATTACATCAACTCCTGCTTGTGCTTAAACCACCAGGTGAATTCTTCTGCAGTGTTGCCTTAAGAGCCTGAGAAAAATCTTAGATTATTTCTACAAACTGGTTTCAGAAAACGTACTATTATTCCAAGAGGGAAGTATACTTTGCCTCTTTTTAGTCACAGGCTTTGGAAGGAAATGTTTAAAGATATCAGTTATTTGGTGATGAATCAGGCTTAAACCACAATTAAACAAATATACCCAAGGCGTTAGCAAAACAAATACACTGACATGTAAAATAAAGGTGTAATATCAACAGCTGACATTGACGACTCTGAATTATTTTAATGCATTCTCCTAATGGCCATTGTTAAAAAAGGGTTATCCGTTCTCCTGGATCCATCAGTGGTTTGTCAAGTGAGTTGATTTCAAAATTAATAAAGACCATTTCAAGGGTAATTAAGTTCTAGTGATTTTTATTTTTTTTTTTCAATTCAGTCAATTACTAGAGACCAGACTGAGAGGTTTGTGAAGTACAGAAAAGCTACTGATGAACAACAAATTCTGCTGGTACAATCAGAAAGCATTTTGTGGAATTCTACTGTTATGCAAAGCAAAAGACAGATTTTAAATGGAAGAAAATAGTAAGAGGATAATATGGCATCTGCCGTTGCTTAGAGAACAAGAGCTTACTGACCACATTGTTTGCTCTCCTACTGATACAGTTACTGAATTAAATTATCTGCATTTTTTTCTGCCCTTGTTTTACCCTTTTCTTTTAGAGCAGTTCAAAATAATCCAATGGTCAAATGAGCAACTACAGGAAAATGAAATTTAGTATAAAAATGGTAAAATACATTTTTACTTTTTTGTTAACAGAAGTTTATCTTTAGGAAGTGGCGACCATTTGAAAGAAAAGTGACATCTTTAAAAATATCAAATATCTCTCCCTTTCAGATAAAGTATTCAGCTCATAATAAAAATCTCTGAGCCCTCAAGAGGCTGTTAAGTTAGAGAATGCCAGTACACAGGCAAAATAATTTTACAGTAAAACCCAAGCTAAGCTGAAAATGAAAAGCATATTTATCATAGTAGAAGGGAAAACAATACTATTTTCAAAGTTAAAATTAACAGGTCTACGCCACAAGAAAAAAGTAGCTTTTTTCATTATTTATAGTTTTTACTGAACCAATTTGGTTGAAAACTTGTTTGCATTTTTTATGTTTATCAGCTTCACAAATGATAGCAGAATAGAAAAGAACAGAGGAGTCTGGTTCATAAATGGACCTGCAAAGCCACCCAACTGAAAGAACTGAAGATAAACTGGTGAAGGCAGAGAAGCTGCATGATATTAAACTTGCTAAATTAGTAACTGAAACAAAGCTGTATGATTGTCTTAAGGAAATACAATTTTCCTACCTGTTGTACGCATAAATAACTTATGTGGCTGACTCTCATACCCCCGAGATGTGTGCAGAGCAATCCAATCAGGATTTATTAACTTTGCACTGTAAAACAAAGTACAGACACATCAAAACGTAGACAGTTCTCATTTTCCTTTACACTCCTTTCAGCAATAAAAGATGACATGCACAGGAGCATATTCCAAGAATTAAGATGAATGAGAAGAAATATTTCAAAGAGCAATAGTGATCAATGAAGGATTTTCCTCACCACTAGATCAGCTTACACTATAGACTTTAGCTTTCACAATTAAAAAAAAATAAAAATATTTGAAAACAGTAAGAATGGAATACAATATTTATTAGGACAAGATAACCACCTTCAGTCTAGTTCTACTGACTTTTAAAAAAACAATTGTAAATACCTTTCATACTTAAGTATTAAATATAAACCATTTACAGTTCACATAGATGCCCCGCATAACTCTGCCTGTGCACTTTAACCTACATTCTTATTCCATAAGTCTCATTCCAACAGCAGTAAAGCCCTTGTGGAAAAAGTATTCCAATAACAGAATTCTATTTACATGATATCCAGTCATCAAATGTCACTTGGGCTCTCAATACAAGAGAGGTTTCCCATGCGATGCGCCCAATTCCTACAGCCCTTTCCTCTCTGCATCACTGATCCAACAGTGGCTTAAATGGAAAGTGAAGTGTCTAAATCACATCTAAATCTGCTAAAATTTACAGACCTGGCAAAAAGAAAAAGGAAGAAAGTAACCCTTAAGTCCCCTCCTTGCAATAATACAAAACAGAGAAATAGCAGCATTCATTTTAAGCAATAGGGATACACACAAAATCTGTTTCCCCAGCTTTAAAGTAGCAAATAATACTTTCCAGAGTGGTAGCTTTTAGCTACTAGTTTCTCTCTACAGCAGAGAAAGAAAGAAAAAAAAAAAAAAAAAAATTAAAAAAAAAGGTGAATTTGACGTTTTGTGTTCTCCACAGAAGTAGGTATTTAAAATAAGGAACTTACATGTAAGCACACAGAAAGCTGTGATAGGCAGTAAGAGGTGGATAATCAAGGCCCCAGTACAGTAGGTTGTTATCACTTGTATTGAAGTACCTAAAAAAAAAATTAAGAAGGATCTATGTTTTCAGCTTCGTTTCAGTCCAAGGAAACAGTGGAATATTAAACCAAATATTTTTATCGACATACTCAAAATGCAAAAGCAGATTAGCAAGTAATAGCTCTGCTTTATTTTACTTCATACAAAAAAATCTCAAATAACACCACAAAAGTTGAAGTGATTGAGAGTACGCTGCCTTCTGTTTGCAAAATGGAAGATTTTAAAAAGCTGCTCTTAGAGCTGACTTACCTCAAGAGGGAAAATACTTAACGTTAACAGTTTACCAAAAATCCAGAGACTAAAGACAAAGCTCACACAAAAATAGTTAAATAAATCTAGAGCTACAGTAGATATGTACACGTGGTAGGCTCTGCAGGTCCTCACCTCCATCTGCAAACCAAACCCACAGTTCTGGAATAATTGGCCTGCATGAAAAGACAGCAATCAGTTCGCCCAAAAGGAAAAAACCCAATGCAGTTAAAAGGAAATTTCAAAAAAAATGGAATTCACTAGTGATTTTTTTCTTACATTAATCCTAGATTCCTGTTTTTTCTGGACTTGGACAACACATTTAATATGTGACAATGACTTCTGAATAGTTAAACTTTACCTGGTACTCTTTTAATGCAGCAAGTTGTGAGCTGTTTCTGCTCTGGAAAGCAACTGAACAGAAGTGGAAAAGGGTGGCATAAAGATATTCCACAGGCAAACAACAAGCAGCATAGATCTGGAAAAAAACCTATGCCACAGCAGGCACACCTCAGCAATCCTGCCAGCACGAATGTAGGAGACAGGGGGCTAAAAAGTTCCTTCCAAGGGAACACCACGTTACCAGAGTAACACCTCCTGAATAACCAACACAAGGCCATCAACCTCAATCAGGTGTGTCAGTCACAACCACTTTACCTAGTTCTGCCTCAAAACTCAGGCAAACCACAGGAGAAAAAGAAAAAGGATTTTCCCATTTGTAATTAAGTATTTCTCTGGAAGGCCGACAGCAGTTAAAATTTAGTCACCTCTTCCAAATGACAAAGAGAAAGTTTTATTCAAGGAAAACAGAAGTTACAAAAATAAGGCTTCAGACCCTTTATATCTCACAGTGAAACAGACTGACTAGTCTAACTGCCAAGGGACAAGCTCTTGGTTTCTCCAGTTTCTCTCTTCAAACGCAGCCAATTTTTGACATTTATTATAGTAAATGATATTTCTTCAATTCTTTATGAGCTGCCTGAAGTATCTTATGAACTGATGATAAATCATATTTCTTTGAGTTGCATCTCTGCTTCCTATCCTGCAATTCAAGGCTGCTCACGCCAAGGCAGTTCAGATTCTTCATGCAGACTGTACGATTCTGCAACTTCATAGTAAACATTCTAGTTTTGTTTTTTTTTTTAGTTTACCTTCCATAAACTCATAGTTTCAACAGAAAAAACAATCCCTATACCGAGTAATATTTAGCGAAAAAGCCTTCACCATTTTAATTAGCAGTATAATAAGAATGAATGTTCTTAAAGTAGCCTTTAATAATGTCAAGACTCTAAAGAATAATATAAAAAAGAAATATTTAAATTCTGGCCTCTTGGTCAGAGAAATCTCATGCAAAGAAACTAAGTACAAACCATATTGTACTTTACTGCAGCAGTTTTTAATGAATCTTTGTTTTGGATCAAAGAAAATAAGCACAGAACGTGCAGCTATATTACCTATACATGCCTGTTTAACAGTAAATGTGATGTGAAAAGATCAAGAGATCTTACAGGACGATGTCCTCAAGAGAAAGCTGCTCTCTCAATTTACCTAGACAGATTTACAGAAGAACACGTGCTTGCTGCACAGACAGCTTTTCTAAATACTAAACAAACAACACCAGAAGTAATTAGAACTTCAACTTCAAATTTGAACGCTATTTTTACATACTGGAGTATAACATCTTTTCACACTGCCTATTTCTATAATACAGGAGGGGAAAGACAGCCTAGTATTCTAGAACATAATCCCTTGCGTGTCAGCCGAGATGTTGTTTTCCAAACACCCAAGACCGAACACGACTTCGCTGTATTAGAGATTCAATTCCCAAAGCAGAGCCCATCCAAAAAACTTCTGTTATAAATAAAGTGAAGAGCAAATACAAGACTGAGATGCCCAACTGGCAGCCCATAGGCTAAACCCAGCCTGCAATATAGTTTTATCTGGCCCCTGGGAATACCTAGAAATGACGACTGATATAACTCTTCATTTTAAGTACATATAGTTCCACGTAGCAGAATGGATCAAAGCTGCCAAGTCTATTATTATGTCAGTTCTCCATTATCCAAACTCTGGCACAATGAGGGTTTTGGATATCCAATGTTAGGTCCCGGTTCAGTTGCTGGTCCGGAAGGGTTCTCACCCCCAGAAAAATGTAGAAAAGAAATTATAATAGAGACACAACAGAGTCAGCAGTGTTCAACAGAGTGCCATGCTTTCAGAATTTCTCTAAAAGCAATTTCTTTAATTGCATTTAGATAAATACAATTGAATTATTAATATTCTGTCATATGGGTCTGTTCCCTAAGAGATAGCTGAGGAAGAAATTACACCAGACAAACAGAATGCCACTGTCCCTGTTAGAAGATGACCTGGAATTCCAATGTATTCCAATTTGTGTTACAGCATATATATATATGGACTAAATAATTTTTACCATTCCATGCAAGCTCTAAGGAATATTATGAATAATGTAGAAATAATGTGAAATACTTGGAATAATTTTCCTACTGTTTTAAGTGCTCTATACAAATTAAGTTCACTATCCTTACATCTAGATTCCAGGCAGCCACATTTTAAAATCTGTATTAAGAACGTGGATGTAAACAACAAATTCCCAGGTATAAAAAACAACCAGTGCTTCCAGTGCAAGAATTCAGGTCTCTGCATTTACCGGCATGGCCCTGTCTCTGAGCTTAGTGGAGACGAGCAGAGTTCACTTTGGTAGTGCTCATAATCATGACAGTTTTGGGGCATTAGAGAATTGGAACTCAGGAAGCTGAACTCGTTTTTTTCTTATCCAAGAGAACAAGCTTCTCTATGATGTCTAAAAAAATTGCTTCTTGATCTTTCTAATTCAAAACAAAGCTGGAGATTCACAGAGAGTCCTACCAGTCAGAATATTTTGTCATACAAACTGATAGCTAGCAAGTCAAAGTTCCAAATTTTAGCTTTTTTCTTTTTCATGAAGAAAACGGTACCTCAGTCGAAGAACAGGGTGATATTATATTACTTCAAAAGGGTTTTTAGAATAGTTCAGAGAACAGCAGAAGACGTTGCAGAGATTTTAAACTTAAATGTATATTAAAGTAAGGCACGAACCAAAGGTCCATCACATTTACCCCTTTGTAACCTGAACTATAAGACTCCACGTACCACTGCCTGATGGGCAAATTGTAAGTAACTTCTTGCCAGTGTCTCTGAGCTTCATAGTCTCCATACATAGGTGGTTTTCCTGCACCTAAAAAGAGATGACAAGAGTAAGAATTTATACAGTTTATGCAGATTGCTTTTCCTCCAGATACGTATTTGCATATTAATATATTACTAGTTTTATTCTCCATTCCTCTCTGATATTTGAGAACAAAATAGAGACCTCATCTGCTATGCAGTCTAACAGGGAGGAAAAAAAAAAAAAAAGTTATGTGTCCTTTTTGGCTCTCTGGATAACTCTGCGATAAGCATTTATCAAGATACTCCACTGTGAAGAATTGCTTCCTCATCTGACAAAAAAAAAAAAATCATTTCCAAGTGTAGATGAAAAATGTGGCACTTTCTGTGAAATAAGAAAATGCACATAATGGGCATCTTGTACTGATTTTGTGTGAACTACTTTGCTTCCTTAGTATATAATAATTGACAATGTTCTCCCTTGTGTTTCAGCCGCGTTGTGGTATCTTGCTATTAAAAGTAACAACAAGCCTTATTTTTAAAATTTACTTAGAACTAGGACCTGCTGCAAGGCCCCCAGGTCCTCTCCCCCTCCTCTGTTGCTTTGTAACACTAGCAACAACACTGCATCTTGCATCTGTCCCTTTCTGCATAATTCTTAATGAAGAGTTAATAAAGATGAGCCATTTACTACATCAGGCCATTCAGTACACAGAATATGTTGAGAAGAGTTTTTTTTCTTATTATCTGCAAAGCTTTTTAAGTAATAACTGCTCCATTTTGGTTTACAGGAATTCTCTCTCACACATTTTCCAACTGAGGATTGCTCTGTAGCAGTTCCACAAAGTGGATTATGCTACGGGACGCTTTTCACACATGCATACATTAAGTCTCTCAGGAAACTAAGAAATATTTATTACCACAGAAAAAAAAAAAAAAAAGAAAAAGCTTTATCAATGCAAATACTTTAGATGTCTACTCATAAACAATTCCCTCGATTTAAGCCTAACTCTGATAACGGCAGTATATTAAGCATCTTTATCACAGAGTTTATTTAATCTATTAGCCTGCGCTTATTGAAAACAGAAACTGGACTGATAGTACTCCCAGTAAAATATTGACACCAGACAGACAGAGATTTAAGAGTTTCTTTAAAATATAGGAAAGCCATCTATATTTTTTTCACATGATCTATGTTTGCGGGAGTCACACAAGCTCAGATATGTACTATTTATTCCTGGGTAGCGGAGAGAACAGATTATCTCCACTAATTTATTCTTGCGTAGTAGAGAGAGTAGATTATCTCCACATTCAAATAAAAGTGTCCCAAATAAGTGAGGTCACTGGAGAATGGGAGTCTTATCAGCGTCTGTTCTGTAGCTATAAATCTAGTGGAACAAAGAACCTGTCATAGGATTACTGAAATACAAAAATAGGTGCTAGTCAAATTTTAGAGTGTGTATGTATGCATATATACACAGATATATATATATAAAAACACACATTTATATCAACTTCTCCCCCTCTCAAAAAAAAAAAGGAAAATAAATTAATTGGCTTCAAAATAAAAGACATCTTAATCCAACGGTTTGATTACTAAAAAACCAAATACAGATAGTGATCACAATACATATTTAGCTTCCATCTACAGTAAGCACCACATATACAGCCAAACAACTCAGAATTAAAAAACAATAATTAGTATTTTATTTTAAGAGAGTCACAAATGCTTTAAATTTGAAGTTGTCTTATTCACTTTTACTATTACCTGGAAACAGACATTTTTAAGGGTCTGAAGCTGCCTTTCAACACAGGTATTTAACTTCTACTCATTTAGCAGGAGTTTGGCAACACATTTTAAAAAAAAAAAAAAAAAGCATTAACCTATGAAGTGTTTCCTTAATAATTCTCTAAGACCATCTAAAATAAGGTCATAAAAGCAACAGCAAAACAACCGGACCACATCAGTTTAAACACTACCCTGCCCAATTTTCTTCCTTGTTCCTGTCACTGAAGGCTTATTACATCTGAAGAAAGTCAAAGCAAACAAAAAAACCCCACTGTATTTATGCATTTGACAGCTCTTTCTAACATTCAGGTTTGTCTTTTTTTCCAGCCAGCCAACGCTCAAAGTTAAGCACATGCTTTAATAATTTGCTTATTGGATCAGGCTCAGCTCTTCCTGTTACATGATCATAGTGTAGGAAACAAGATTTGAAAATTGTTATTTCAGTTCAGGCATTATTTTAAGACTCTCTTTCAAAATCTTGATTTGTCTGAAATTAAATCAACTTAAAAAAAATCTAATTACCAATGTAATTGTAAATATCTGCAATACAACAAAAATTTAGTCCTCTACGGCAAAAGACAGGGTATTTGCTTTTTTGCCTATAGATGGGTAAAAGAGAGCCTCAGTTACCTGCAGATCCCTCATAAAGGCATTTTCAAAAAGCAAACTCAAAATAAAACAACTGTGCAAGAAGGTATACGCACAACTTATCTTCAAGCAAATTCCTTCAAGCAAATGGAACCCAGGAGTTACCAGTTTATAACCACTAGAATACAACTGAACACCTCCAACTGCTCAGGGAACGAGGCTCCCAATTGCCTTAAGAGAAAACCAGAGTTGAATTTGACTGAGCTCGTGATTCTTTCAGATTCATTTCAGGTTTTTAAAAAAAAAAAAAAAAAAAAATTTGCAGAGAGCAAGCTTTGTGCAAGCTTACTCTAAGTGCAGGAATGGCACTGAGAGGTTTGGGAAAAAAACTTGCTAGTTCTTTGCAAGCATTATGAGATAGGGAGGAGAAAAACTCATCTATTAAAAGAATATAGCTCTGGTTCATGCTGTAAACAACCTGAAGGAAGTATAGCTACAAGGCAGAGTGTAATCGCTCACTCCACGTCACCTTTACACCGTCTTCATTATCACCAGTACACTTTTATCTAAATATAAATTATGGCTATATCTGTTATAGAACGTAAAGGACAAGATTTAAAAAGTGTACAATCAAACTGCAATAATATTCTGCAGCCACTTGAACAGCAAAGACATAGGGGTGAACATTACTGACCGTCACCCCCCTCAAAAAGTAGTTGTGGGATTTTTTGTCAGCGTTTTGTTCCAAGCGGCTGTGACGTTAATCCCTGCACGCTTCAGAAAAATAAGAATAAGGTATTATATGAACCTTAGGGAAACAGAGAGGCACTAAAACACGACAGTACTTGAAATAACACATTGCTTCCTATTTATGATTTTACATGCAAGTTTATTTTAATTTATCACAAGCTCCATAATTCACCTTCATGTGGTTGTTTTACAGACCGTGAACGTGTATTACCTGAATAAGAACCGAGCGATACAGTCCAGCGTACAGTAAGTGCTAGTAAAACAGTAATTGTCATTAAGCTCCACTTCTCCATAGCGGGTCTTTGTAACAAGCCAAAAGGTACCTGAAAGAACACCATAAACATTGCTACAATACCGTCCAAGTTTTTGTTCCGTAGGCATTTAACAGCACTACTGACAGTCCCGGTTCTCTCCCCTCCCAGAAACATTCTGTTACTGTCTATCTCGCATCTGGAAGCGCACTGCGATCAGGAGGCGTTTTCAGGACTGGAAAATTTCTGATTGTGAAGCCAAATGCTGCCCAGAAGCAGTTTCTCCCATTCCTGAGCTAGAAGCTGAAAAGGTATCTGTCAAAATGCATAAAACCAACAGCAAGAAGGAGGGGAAAAGATTTCAAACCACTTAAGAGAAATTAAATATCAGATCAACACCCCGCTGTACTTATAGGTATATACTTAAGCCCCACACAATTTGTTACACAAGCATGTTTTACCTGTAAGTGACAAGAGAAGATTCTACAAGAGACCAGTAGAAAAGATTATAGTGGTGGTCAAAATACTCCTGCCAATCACATATGTTAAGTAGCTCACAAACTAATATTTGCCACTGAAGAAGGAAAACCTCTTCAGAGAGGTCTAGAAAAATTCCCTGATTAATAACTCACTAGGAAAAAGAAATATTATTGTTAATAAGCACACAGTTTTAAAGAGTGCATTAATGTCCCAGTATTACGTTAATGCCACTTATTTTCTTGATTAAGAATACCAAAGGCGAAATTATGCAAAATGCAGATCTAGTATAAGCTTCTCTGTTGGTTTTAAAATACACAAAAATTATTGAGGAGTTAATGATGAACTGGCAGGTCTTACGCTGGGCCAGGTATGGTCCGTTCTCCTGCAGCCATTATAAAAGCACAGAGCCCATCATAAACTCTGTATCATCTGTTCTAATTCCACAGGAAGGCAGTCATGACCCAGTACGTAATTAAAAACATTAAATGTGTACTATTGACCTAGGAATACAAACATCTGGCATTAATGTCAAAAATCCCTGATCTGAGTCTTACTTCAGTCTCCCTGATATTCCAAAAATGGCCTGAAACTCTACCTCCCTTTCCAAGCACAAACACACTGTCCATCAGCAACTCCTCCCTACAGGATACACCAAATAAAACCTCAAGGAGCAAGAGATCTTCTCCATCTCTCTACCCAAAAAGGCAGGAAGGCTGATGTCCCACCAAGCCTGCTTGGCTCTACCAAGGATACAGTAACACTAAGAAACGTTGCTAGATCTATCAAATTAAAGGCCACCTGCATCAAACTCAGAAATCACGAAACAGCAAAGTAATGATGTTGCCCTATGCAAAAACCACTAACTATACAATATGCAGACTTTGACCCACAGAATCAAAACCATTCTTAGTCTGTTAGAAAAAAACTGAAGTAGAATCTACTCCAGTCTTGACAGTGAGAGACAGCAGTAAATCCAAAGGCTGTACTTCTGCCAAATCAGCAGCAGTAGCACTGTTCCCTCCGCAGTCAGCAACAGATACGTTACAGAAGAGTGAATGAGCCTGGGTACAACTGCCAAAGGCTTTCCTCACAGAAAAGGCACCATCCGATTTAAGTGAGTTTAATGCCCTTGCCACTGCCAAAAAAAAAAAAAACCCACAAAAAAAATCCCCCACAGCAGCAGTACTGAACTGCTGTTTTAGTAACAGACAAGTAACACCTAAGACGGGTTTAGGTTATTCTGTTCAAAATAAATCTGTATTTATTTACTATTGACAGAAAGGTATCACCCAACACCACCACCAAGGGGGGGAAGAAAAGTTACTTTAGCAATATAAATCTATGACAGCAGTGGATCACCATCTATAGGTGAACACTGATATTTGCATGCTTTCAATGCTACACCTGTGCCTAAGCCACTGGGCAGGCACATGTATCTACATGAAAGACACTGAGGTGGACTCTGTAGAGTTTACTCTAACTGAACTCTCATGATTCCTAAACTTGGGCCCAGTGATACCAGAGTCCTATACAACTTCCAAAACCAAGTGCCACAAGCCTGGCCTTTCCCTTCTATAAAATACCCACATCTGGCCTTCCTTTCTATCTCCAGTCAGAACAAGTATTAATTAATTATATCGCCTTAATCCCTGCGCAATGCCAGTCTCACCTGCTGACACTCTCCCATCTCCTTCTGCCATTCCCTACATTTGGGGTAACTGTCATTTTCTGGGGTAATGAATTTCTCCTCTCAAAAGTGGTTCTTAATATATTCTTTCCTACTTTTTTCACCTTATTCAGTGCCTCCTGAAACGAAAGCCATGCTTTTTATTAGATTCAAAAGCACTGTGCTCTAAATGTTAAACAAGTAAGACTTTTCAGGAGATAATAAAGCTGGTTTGGCCAGCCTCAAAAGTTTTCACCTTCTACCTCAGGATTGGCAAAACTAAAGGTTCTCTCAAGTGAGATGCCATCTCTAAGCACAGGATGAAAATCACAGCCCCCAAACCCCGCTGTCCTTCCACGCTGCCTGCTGGGAAGATTCTGATAAATAGGACCGATACAAACCACCCACTCCTCGCCAAAGGGAGCTCACAGAACTCAGTCACGGATGCACGACCCTTAACATGGCATAACTCATGGCTTTAGAGAGAGAGATGTCAGCGCGCAGCTCAGCGGCGCCCTTCCCTTCCTCAAAAAAAACGCAAACACTCAAGTCAGAATGCAATTTCTTGAAGGAAAACCCGCTCCGTAAGCCTACTGTTCCCCTACTCCCTGTCAGAAAATGCGTTTATTTCTCACATTTCCTCACTCCCCCACCCTCTATCACCAGCCGCCTCAGGGAGAGTGTGCCCCCGGGGCCTCCCCGCTCTCCCCTCAGCCCACTCTCACCGACCCCCGACCCTCAGGCCCCGCACAGGGGGGGGAAGTGCCGGAGGAGAGGCGCGGTACAGCCCGCCCCACACACACACTAACCCTGTCCGTGCTGCCCCCCCCCAGTGAAGCCCTGAGGGAGCGGGACCGGCCGCCGCCGCCACCCGCCTCCCCCCCTCAGCCCGGCCCTTCCCGCCGCTCCTTCCTGGACACAA
>NW_015090812.1:398191-400576 GCF_001431845.1 Calidris pugnax
CCCCCCCCCCCCCCCCCCGCACCCCGGCCCCTCCCGCCGCTCCTTGCTGGACACAACCGCCGCGCACGCGCTTCCGCCGGCAGAGCGGCTTCCGGCCCCTTGAGGGGGCGCGCGCGGCGCGGGGCGCGTGCGCGTGCGCGGGAGGGGCGGGAAGAGGAGGGGCCCTCTGCGCCTGCGCAACGCGGGCCGCGGCCCGGCGGAGGCCGGCGCCCTCGGGTGGCGGGTCCCCCCCCTTCCCCGGGGCCGGTAGGGGGCTGCCGGTGTGGGGTGGGCTCCCGGAGTGGTTCTGCCGGCCCCTGGTCTGCCTCGGAGGTGGCGGGGAATCCGGCGGCCTTCCCTCAGGAGGCGACATGGCGGCCTTCCCTCACGGGCCTGGCCTGCCCCGGGCTCGGTGTCACTCCGGCTGCTGTCACCCCGGGCTCGGTGTCACCCCGGCTGGCACTGCCAGGAGGCGATGCTTCTCCGTTGTTTGTATTTTTTCCCTTGCCCACCGCATCCTGAGGTGGTGCTTGTGTCTCCATCCCGATAAGGGAAGCAGGAAGATGTACCTGGCGGTGCATTGCTGGTGACAGGCATGGCCTTGACACGCAGAAAAGTGGCTTTTTTTTGTTCAGGTGAAAAATCTAACTGCCCGTTTCTGTCTTTTTGCAGAGGGAAGGGAGCAGCTGGAAGACTTACTCCTCACCCACAGCGGAGAGCTGGGAAGCAGCTCCTCAGGCTGGATGTCTGGGGTTCAGTGCCAAGGAACCAACCTGGAGACAAAAGATCTTGGGTGTCACAGGCCTCTCGTTTACAGCCTTTCAGTTTTACCATCGGTGATGCTCTTTAAGATTTTGACAAAGTATATAGCATGACATAGATGCTCCTAGATCATCTTTATACAACCCTTTACCGGTATTTTAAATTACACTCTCTGTTTTCCTTCAGTTTGCTGTGCTTTTCTGCAGATTGCGTGTCTTAACTGAGGTTGGGACGTGAAATTTAGTAGGATACTGATTATTTTCAAGAGTGACACCGCTCTGTGAGGTTCTCGTGGCCAGCGGGTCTGGATGAACTGCCAGCATTGCTCTCCTTGGACTGGAGTCCCAGGACTGAAAGTTGTAAAGGGTTTAAACTCAACTGCTCTGAAGTGGAAATATGGTCAGGAAGTATCTGATCCCTTAGAATATAAATGTTAAAGTAACCGGAGATGATAGGAAAACAAAATTCTTCGTAGATCAGGAGGGGTTTTTTTTTAAATATATAAACATTAGGCACAATGCAGTATTGCATACGGCCCGAGATGGCTTTCCTTCCTGGAGGTTCTTCCAGTCCAATAACATCCAGAACACTGATTTCCACTATCCCAGCCATTTTTCAGTTGGGTGCCAATTGCTTGGACATCCCGGTCCCTCTCGCACCTGCCGTAATTGCGGCATTCTCGGCAACTGTCACTTGTGAGTGTCACCTCAGGCAGGACAGAATGAAAAGGCTGGGAGTTTTGTGGTCTTATAGAGGTGAATGTGAAAACCAGACCAGTCTGCTGGCCTCTAAAGCTGTTCAGAGCCACGATCCTGTTGAAAGTGGTGGATTATTGTCAATTTTTCCATATTGTACCTAAAAATGTTATATTCAATCACTCATATTGCTCCTGAAGAAATCCCCAGCCTGAGCCGGGGCCACAATCCCGGCGCCAGGTCCCTATTTCAATTTCTTCTCTCCTACTCTTCCCTCCAGGAAATTTTCCACGCCCGGAATTCCCTAAAACCCGACTCCCGCACCACGAGGCCGCCCCGGAGGCCCAGAGCGTTGCCTGGTGGGTCCTACTGGCCAAAAAAAATAACCAGGTTTTGAGGTTTTACCTTTTGGGGGGGTTATTGATAATTTGGGATGGGCGGGCGGGAGCGCTCGGCTCCACATCCGAGTGCATTATTTCAATTAGCCCCAGCGCTCTTTATTGCGAGGGGGAATCATTCACTCCCCGGGGATGAAAAAAAAAAAAAAAAAAGAAAAGAAAAAAAAAAGCTTTTATATTGAATGCTTTCTAAATACTGGCATTGGTCACGTCGCCTGGAATTGAGTCTCTGTCACTAGTGTTTCTGCGGTGACTTTGACCCGATCAATGCCCGGGAAAAGGCATGAAGGACACATTGATACGGCGGGGAGGCAGAGGAGCGGGGTTTTGGTGCTCGGGAGTAACGAGAAACCGATAACGAGCGGATTAAACGGCTTTTCTTAACCCTTGGCGTCCCGGGGAGGCTTCGGCGGGTCCCGCCGTCTCTTCCTTTCCACCCCGGCTCCCAGGGTTGATGCAGAAGCCGAGGGGCGGCGAGGCAATTATCTCCCTGGTATTCCAGAAACCTGGAGTGGGATGCGGTCAGGATAATGAGAAAGCCTTTCCCGAGT
>NW_015090812.1:400606-402052 GCF_001431845.1 Calidris pugnax
TGGCGGCCGTAAAAAGTTCTTTTCCAGCTCAGAAAGGGAGATTTGCTCTTTCTGAGCTGAGCCGCGATGCGGGGAAACAAACTCTGGAGACGTTTTCGGTGGGAGATTCACAACCTTGACCTTTTCTCGGCACCATCAAACCACCACCAGCTCCCCCCACACCCCCCTGTAATTTAGGGGGGCGCGTTTGTCAGGCTGGGACCCAGCCGCGGCTCTTTGGCATCTTCATTCCCCTCGAAGAGCAGTAAACATGTTTGAAACCACCACCATAACCTGTGGGGAGATGGATTCCTCCTTCTTCTGCCTCTCTCCCACCCCACCCCCCTTTTTTTTTCCCTCTGAAATACTGGCACTTAATAAAGTAATCAGAAAGATTTGAGAGTTTTGGGTTGTTTACTTCAATTCCTGCCATTCTCGGAGGGTTGGGAGCGCTGAGGGACCGCGGAGCTTCCCCCTCCGCCCCCGGGAGGATGCTCCGAGCCCTCCGGGAAAAATCCCTTCGTGGGGAGGGGGGTGCTGAGCGGTTTTTTGTGTGTCCCGGCTATTCCCATCTTGCTTGAAGCTGAAAGAAACCGGGATTTTGTCGAACCTGGGGTTGGAGGGAGCTCCCTCTCACGTTTCGCCGTCTGAATTAAAAAAGTTGCGAAGCGCCCTGCTTGCTCAGCTTGCTTACCAAATCCGGAATTAATAAAGTTTACTTAGTTATTTAAATAGATTAAATGTCACGTTTTAAATGGAAGGGGAAGGTTCTACCTTACCGACCTATTTTTCATTTCTGATTTAGGAAAAAAAAAAAAAAAAAAAAGGCGAGATTAGCATGGATATTGCATTTTCAAGGACCTCGCCGCTATTAAATAGACTGTTAAGTGCATTTTATGGCTGGAGAGTGTGTTCCCAGTTCGGGCTGGAGACGTGCTGAGTTCCTCTCTACCTGCTACACTGAGCATTTCACCGGGTAAAATACCTCCTGCGGATGCAGCACCCGCGCTCTCTCTGTCTCTCGAGCCCAGAACGCTGGGTGTTTTAGGACCAGAAAACGTTAATTCGGTAAAATGTGCCCCCCCTCCCCGGGCTAGAGGTGCTGGCTCTCGGAGAAAACCGGATGGCGAGCGTTTGGCTCCTTGCAGGGATTCCCGGTGGTGACACGGAGGGGGACGCCGCGGGGATGGCAGGCGCGGATGCTCGGGGCTGCGGGCGCAGCCTCCCGCGGAGACTTAAGCCCCGCGGAGCTTAAGGGAGCATATTATCCCCCCAGCACCCCCGGGACGCCCCCTTCTCCGCGGGCACCAGCGAACCCAGCCCGGGCTCGGCTCTCCCGCAGCTCCGGAGCGGGGTGTCCCGTCGCTCCCCCCGGGGCTCCAAGCATCGCCCCCCGCGGGGACACGGCCACCGGCCCCGGTGCCGCCTCCGGGTCTCGGCTCTGCCGCCCCTACGGCCCTCGGTGCT
>NW_015090812.1:403228-403721 GCF_001431845.1 Calidris pugnax
GGGGTGGGAAGGGGGGGGTTAAGGGGGGAGAGAAAAGAGAGGACGGAGGTAACCGGGGGAGAAGCGGCGGGAGGGGGGGGGAAAGTTGCCGGTTCCGCCGCCGCCGGCGCGCAGATGCCGAGCCCGAGGTATTGCTGCTATGTGGGGAAATATGAGCGAGTAATTTTATAAGTAACAAAGGCTGGGGAATGGAATGAGCCCCTGTTATCCGGTGTCCTCTGGAAGCCCGGGATCAGCAGCTTCTTGAGCCTAAAAGTGAATCCCAGAAGAGGCTCCTTCCCCTTTTCCCAGGGGTATCGGCTAAATATAGAAATAACCCCCGCGCGTCTTGCCCAAACCACCTCCCATTTGCTGTTTGTGTAAAAAAAAAACCAAAAAACGATTAGCCCAGACACAACTGGGAAACAACTTGGGACTTCTTTTCCAGCCGTCCCGCACACCCCAATTTAGCTCCGTTTCGGCGGGGAAGGGAGCCCGGGTCGGGCCCCGGTGA
>NW_015090812.1:403810-405952 GCF_001431845.1 Calidris pugnax
GGCTTCAGGTGCTCCCTCCCCGCGCCAGATGATTAGCGAGTCCTTATTTATAAAGTTCAAACTATCTAATCACCGAGCTGCTTGTTTTATTTTAGTCTATGTATGCGGAGGTATAAATATTTACTTAGGAAGAAATAATATTTACTGCTTACCGGGAAAGCAAGGACACCTCTTTTTTTTTTTTTTTCCTTTTTTTTTTTCTTTTTTTTTTTTTTTAAATTTTTTTTTTTTTAAATCCGCGGTTCCCAGAGGGTGTTGGGGGTGAAACAAACGCCTCGTCCCAGCTCCTCCCGCAGCGAAACCCGCTGCATCCCGCCCCGCATCTTACGCCGCCGGTTTTCCTAACAAAGCCAGTGCATTATTTGGGCAGAAAAAAAAAAAAAAAAAAAAAATTTTTTTCTGTGGGAGCCTGACCTATGACATTTTTAAAGTCAGCCCCAGAAAGTTTGCCACAACTTTGATAAGCCGGATGTGCCTTGTGATAATGACAATGTAATCCAGTGGCTCTGGGGGGAAAAAAATAAAAAGAAATAAAAAGAAGAAGAAAAAAAGAAGAAAAAAAAAAAAAGACAAAAAAGGTTTTGCAAAAGCGACGAAAATTTAACGTTTTGCGAGGGAGACAGCACCAAGTCTCGAAGGCTGTGAGCGCAGGGGCCAGCCCGGTACCCGAGATGCCGCCAGACGAAACCCCCAAAGCGGCCTTTTAAATATTGTAATGCGCTACAGAGGTTTTTTTTTCATTATTTTATTTTCCTCTTGTCTGTCTCTTTTTTTTACCCCCGAAATGCATACAAATGTACCTTTTTTTTTTTTTTTCCCCTCATTAAAAGTTATTAGGAATTAGCCGGGAAAGGCCGTTCCTTTTTCCGCGGGAACGCGGAGCCGCTCGACACCGATTATTTTCCCGATCCAAACGAAAGATCCGCGCTCTCACACCGCACGGCCACGGCTTCGCATTTTTTTTCCCCGCCTAAATAAATAGCAAACGTTGCTTAGATCGCCCCAGCGTGTTTTATTTCATTTAAAACGGTTTTCCTTATAATTAGCCGCGGAAGACAACCCAAAGCATCCCTAGTCCGGGCGCGCAGGGGCAGGATCGCGCAGCGCCGGGCTGCGGAGCCGAAGCCGGGCTGCGAAAAATTAATATATTTAGGGAAAAATTACGGCACGGCTGAGGGAGTCTCGGATCTGCCCAGGAAGGATTTAATTTTGGAGGAATCGGTTCGATGACGACCCCTCCGCGGTGCAGCCAGCGGGACCGGTGGCGGTCGTTGCGCCGCCGCGGAAGGCGCATCCCGAAGCGGCGGGAGTTACGCGGAGGGGGGGACCGTGGGAAACCCTCCCGCACCCCACCGAGAGCGGCGAAACCCAAACCTCCGCGGGAAGGAGCGGGCCGGAGCTCCGCGGTGGCTCCGCGCGGTTCTCCAGCCTCCGCGGCTCGTCCTTCGGGTGGGTGCTCTCAAAGATACGCCTCTCACACAAAGACGGGCAGAGCATTTTAAAAATTTATTTACAAAGTTGTGTACAACACGAAGGGATAACATTTAGAATACATATATTCATTCATATATAAACAGACTTCTATAATAGAATGACAGCGTTTTCCTCCTTTGATTTTTTTTCTCCAAAATTCTTTTTTTTTTTTCGTTGTTGGTGTCGGTTCGTTTAATATTTAAAATTTCCCCCGCTTTTTTTTTTTTTTTACGGAGCCCGCAGCCCCGAGGGGGCGGCCGGCGGAGGGGCTGCGGGAACTCCCGCCCGCGGAGAAGTGGGGGGAAGGGGGGGAATACATATATTCATTCATATATAAACAGACTTCTATAATAGAATGACAGCGTTTTCCTCCTTTGATTTTTTTTCTCCAAAATTCTTTTTTTTTTTTCGTTGTTGGTGTCGGTTCGTTTAATATTTAAAATTTCCCCCGCTTATTTTTTTTTTTTTAATACGTTTTTTTTTTCTTTTTTTCTCGTTTGTTCGTTTATTTCGGATAAAACCGCTCGGAGCGCCGGAACCTTCAAAAAAAGTGAAAGTTCGCAGCTCCTAATCGCGACCGTCATTTCGCCTCTTTTAGAAAAATAAAAACCCCGAAAGCAACGTCAGTGATTTTTGATACAAATATGTACAAGCGGCGGTGGCGGGGGT
>NW_015090812.1:405962-407060 GCF_001431845.1 Calidris pugnax
GTGGGGGCTACTCGCCCCGGGGCTATTGCGCCGGCCACTTGGCCTGCACGGCGGCGGCGGCGGGGGCTGCGGGCTGCAGGAACTGCCCCGCGATGATGTTGGTAGGCACGCTGAGGATGGGGGCGATGGCGGCGGTGGTCCTAGCCAGCGCCAGCGGTTGGTGGGCCATCAGGGCCGACTGCACGGTGACGGGCGGTCTCAGGAAAGTCTGGGCGCTGGCGGCCGAGCTGGCGGCGGGGACGCCGATGATGTTCTCGATGCTGAAAGAGGGGCGGCTGCTGGGCTCCGACTTGACGATGGAGCCGGCGGCCCCCAGGCTGTTGAGCTGCAGCTGGAGGCTGGGGCTGAGCTGGGAGTTGAAGGCTTTGCGGCTGAGCTCGCTGGACGGCAGGAGCGGCACGGCGGGCGGCAGCATGGGCCCCACCGGGGGGGTGTAGGGGTACTGCAGCGCGGCGGCGGCGGCCGCCGGGTGGGTGTAAGCGCCGGGGTGCAGCCCGTAGGGGCGGCCGTAAGGGCCGGCGAGGCCGTAGGCGCCGAAGCCCTGCATCATCAGCGCCGTCTGGTCCCGCAGGTGCTCCTGCTGGTGCCGCTTGAAGCGCTTCCTGCGGCGGAGGAAGCTGCCGTTGTCGAACATGTCCTCGGACTGAGGGTCCAGCGTCCAGTAGTTGCCTTTACCGGGGTTCCCGGGTTCCCGGGGGATCTTGACGAAGCAGTCGTTGAGGGAGAGGTTGTGGCGGATGCTGTTCTGCCAGGCGGGGAACTTCTCCCGGTAGTAAGGGAAGCGGTTGCTGATGAACTCGCAGATGCCGCTGAGCGTCAGCTTCTTCTGCGGGCTCTGCAGGATGGCCATGGTGATGAGGGCGATGTAGGAGTAGGGCGGCTTCACCAGGCTGCTCTTGGGCTTGCTCTGCCCCGCCGCCCCGCCGCCGCCGCCGCCGCTCGCGCATCCCCCACGCAGCCAATCGACCCGCCCGTCACTTCCGGCCGCCGGAGGAAGCGCCGCCTCGCTGCCTAGCAACCGCCGGGCGTCGCGGCGGGATGTCAGAGGGCGGCGCCCCCGCCGCCGCTAGAGGGCGCTGAGGGAGCGGGCAGGGGTGG
>NW_015090812.1:407568-408394 GCF_001431845.1 Calidris pugnax
GTCGGGCCGCCCGCCCGCTCCGCCGGCCCCGGGCCCCCACCGGCCCCGGGACCCCACCGGCCCCGGGACCCCACCGGTCCCCGCTTCCCGCGGGAAAAGTTACCGCGCCGGGACCCGCCGTCGCTCCCGGAGACCGGCGCGGTTCCAGCGGTAGCGGCCGCTCCGGCCCAGCGGATGCGCCGCTGTAATAGCGCTTCAAAACCACCAAGTTTGGGCTCGGAAATCACTTTTCCGTGGTTTTCTATTATTTTTTTTATTTGTTTATTTTTATTTTTGAATTTTTTCTACAGCAGCACCAGCCGGGAACGGAAGATCAGAGAATGGCTATTGATCAATCTATTAGGTTAGTCGCAGGGAGAAATAAAAAAGACCTAAAATAACAAAGGGAAACTATAAATAAAGAAGCTTTTAGCCGCTTCCTTTTTTTTTTTTTCCCTCTCTTTTTTCTTTTTCTGTCTTTATTTTTTTTGACCGTTTGCCCCGCTGCAGGGATTATTTTCCTTCCCACCGGTGGGGAGGGCTGTGTGTCACCACCGCTCACCTTGTGACAACACCCTGCCATGCTTCAGTTGAGACAAACCATCTCTGGTTGCTAAAATCTCCCCGCTCCCTGATTATTTTTTTTTCCCTCTCTTTTTTCTTTTTTTGTTTTTATTTTTTTTCTTTTTTTTTTTTTTTTTTTTTCGCAGAGGTGTTAACGACTTAATCGTTGCGGGCGTTAGCATATGAAAAAGTAGGAAATGAGGGAGTGTGTGTGAATGTGAGGACCGTATTGACGCGGCCCCAGGTAAGCCCCGGCCCGGGGAGAGGCGCCCGGCGGGGCGGG
>NW_015090812.1:408404-530904 GCF_001431845.1 Calidris pugnax
CCATTTTTACGCGTTTCCCGGCGGATCTCCGCGGACCGTGACCCTGGCCTCCGCACCCGCGCAGCGCCCGCTCCCACGTACACTCACACTCACATACCTAAATGCACACTCACACTCACGCTGCCCCCCCGCCCCCGCCACATACCCCTCCCCGCTGCATCCCAAAAAAAGTCTCCCGGGGAAAAGGGAGGAAAAAAAAAAAGACCAACTCCGCAGCCCCCTGTTTCATTTGTTGCGCTTTTCTTCGGCACAATAAAAGTCAAATTAATTGATTCATACCATTAATTACGGTGCTTAGCGTGAAAAGAAACGTTTCCCCTCGATTAGGGCTCTATTGTGCTAATCCCCTGTTCAGTCACTGCTGCCGGCGGGGCGGCCCCGGCTCCGCGCCCCTCCGCGCCCCTCCGCGGGGCTGGGAGGCTGCTGCCTCTCCCAGGGCTTCAGGTAGCCAAGTTTAGGAAAGTCTTTAGGAGCCCACCCGGGCGGAGTGGGGAGGGAGATGGGTTTTTTTTTTTGCTAAAAATCAGGAAACTTTCCCCGAAATATCCCGGGAGGCCCCGAACCGGGTGAAGTTCAAGGGCGGAAGGTGAGCAGGAGCGAGGGTTGCGCCTTGCCAAGCCATAAAATAATTAAAACCAGGCCAGAAATAGAAAGTGGGCGCCCATATAGATAGATAGATTTAGCAACAGGAGGAAGGGAAAAACCAAACTGTATCGTCCGGATCGATACGGAGTCAAATAGAGACACGGCGAGCACCGGGGGAAGGGAGGACGGGACAAGTTATGATAGAGAGGGAGAAATTAATTACAACTCAATTGGATTCTAATATGGCAAAGCAAGATCCTGGCCGCGAAGCGAGTTAAAAATAAATCCGGAGGCTGAGCCTCGGGGGTGGGAGGGAGGGGGGGACACTGAGGAGGAAAGGCAGGGCTGGGGCAATTTCTGCTTCTGTAATCGTTTTAAAGGAAGGAGAAACCAAAGGTGTCCCCTTTCATCTCCTTAAGCCTATTACTTTCACTAATGAGTTATATAAATCGTTGACCTGACCTGGATTAAACCAGCAATTGTGGTTCGTTATAGACGTGCGGGGGTAAAGGGGCTCGAAGGAGAGGGGCTGCGGGGGAGAAATCCCGGCAAAATAAACACATCCAAAGGGACACACACACACACACACACACACATCCCCCGGCCGGGGCCGGAGCTGCGGGGACACCGTCTGTCCCGGGGCCTTGAACCGCCCCCCCCCCACGGCCCAGGCCGGGCTTTTCGATGCAGATTTTAAAATATATCTGCCTTAAAAAATATATAATAAATTTTTTGAAAGGCCTCTATTCGTACGTATTTGATTTCTTTATTTTTCTTTCTTTTCTTTCTTTCTTTTTATTTTTTTTTTATTTGTAATAAATCGTCTGTAAAAGCGGCAGACCTCCGTGTAAAACGAAATTGCTCGCGTTTCCAAAACGGTTTCGGATTTATTTGTATTGGAAATGTACAAACATCCATTCTGTAAAAGGCAACACGTTTAATTAACGATGAGAGAGCAGTTAGGGGCAGAAAGCTAGTAAAATTGTGTGATAAATTTATGGCATTGTTAGCGTGCTTTTAATTATGGCTATTATGTTAATTATTTCACATTAGCATGGAGTTATCAGCAGCATGTCAGATTTAATCAAAACGAGCCTTTCTCTCGAAAATTGTGCTTTCCATTTGCCGCGAGGAGAACGGGGTGTCCCAAGCCGAAACCGCCCCCCCCCCCTTTTTTTTTTTCTTTCTTTATTTATTTAAAAATAAATATATGAAGGCTTTTAAAAGGAGGACTCCCCATTGAAAAGAGTGGCTGGCCGTGATTCGGGCTGGTGCAGGCGGCAGATCCCTTTAGGCTACTGCGAGCAGCGCAGGGAGGCAGAGGAGAGAAGCGACGCTCTTGTTTTTTAGGAATTCACCATTTTCACCCCCTCCGGAGAAGGCACTTTATCATTTTGGATCATTCTGTCAAACAATATGATGTTGCTCATTTTTATCTGTCCCGTTTTACAAAGCCCCCGTTCACACTGCCGGCCAGGACAACACGCCTGAGTACAAAAGAATAAAAGAGACAAGCCGGGAGAATATAGGATCGCTGCCGGGATCAAAAAAAAGAAGGGAAGAGGAGGAGGTGTGTGTGAGTGTGCAAAAAATAAATTAAAAAAAAATATATAGATAAATTAAAAAAAAAAAAAAAATTGCCGGTTTGGGAGCAGCCGGCGGCGGGGAAGTTTTTGGGGGTTCCGTCCGCGCCGAGGTGCGGAGTGGCCGCAGCCCCTCTCCCCTCCTCCGCACCCGCGGAGAAGCCGCGGTGACCGCCTCGTAAATCCCGGTCTGCCCTCCCGGCGCTGCAACCCCGGGTTCGGCCGCTCCGCGCAGCCCCGCGCAGCCCCGCGGAGCCCCCGCAGGAGCCCCCCACGGGAGCGGGGGGCTGCGACCACGGCAGCTGCTGGCTTATTTTTAGAGCATTTCCATTCCTCCGGTTAATTTTAGATCGATTCATTATTTAGCCCCAGTTCGCCTTTAGGGAAACCCAAGCTGGGGGCGGGAGGCGCTCCGCGGCCGCGGGACTTTCCCCAATGGGGGCTGCGCGGCCGCGCAGGGGAGGGAGACTTCGGGACACCCCCCCCCACAACTCGGGGATGCCGCAAGGGGCGAGGAACCGGCGCTGGCCATTTGCCTCCTTCTCCGCGTTGCCCTCCGCAGGGAGCTGAGCCGGGCGGGGGAGGGATGCTGGCGGAGGGGGACCCGCCGGTGCTGGCTCCCGGGGGACAACCCTGGATGGGACACGGGGCAGGAACATCCCGGGGACCCGGTAAAACCGGGCGGCAACGCTCAGGTGCCCCCCGTAAAGGCAGCCTCATAAAATAAACCCCAAATGGTCCAAATTTCGCCCATCGCAGCTTGGAGATTGGGGGTGCTTTGCAAAGCAAGGAGAGAGCAAAATTAATCGAAGGAGTTAAAATATAGAATTATTATCGGGTAAATAGGGGCTGCGTGAGCAGGGGAACTCTGCTGCCTTTTCTGCAGGACAAAGTTAGCTGAGATCTGATTGGGAAAAAAGAGGGGAAAAAAAACCAAAAAGCAACCAAACCAGTTGGCAGTCGTTCAAGCAAAAATCGTTTATTCTTTAATTTTTCACTTTTGCAAATCCCCACTCAAAACGAACAGACACAGGTGTCCCCAGTTTGTGCCTGTGAGCATCCTGTGCCCGCTCCGCAGCCCCACACAGCCCCCCCCCGGGTTTCCTGGAAGGGCCCTGCTCGTGTCCCCCTCCATCTCCAGCAAAATGGGTAAAACTCATCCTCCAAACGCCCCGTCACATCCCTGTCCCTGCAGGAGGCACAGTAAATACACAGGAACCAAAAGCAGAGGGAAGTCTCAAAAAAAAAAAAAAAAAAAAAAAAAGCACTAACTGCTCAGCACAAGCCTCTGTGTTCAGTCTCACAAGACAAGAAAAAAAAAAAAAAAAAAAAGAAAAAAAGAAAAATCTCCTTTAAATTTGCTTTATTGGACTTGATGGAGGGAAGGGCTGGGTGGGAAGGGGTGACCCTGGCCCAGCTCCGGGGCCGATGTCTGGGGAGGAGAGATGGGGAGGGAAGACACATTTTATATGAAGATGCCTTTATTTGTCCGAGGAAGAGGAGTAAATCTACATGACAGAATATTTTCCCCTTCATCTACGTGTCCCTTCCACCAAAGGGATGGTGGAACTGGCGCTGATTTGGTGGCAAACATGGTGACGTGCCTCCAAGAGGGGATATAACCCTAAAAAGAAGGCACGCAACCCTAAAAAGAAGGCACAGAGCCCAAAAAAGAAGGGACACAACTCAAAACCATAGTGTGTGGAGAGGCAGTGGTGGAAGCTCATTTCAAGTGGCTGCTCGTGGGTGTTTTCATACTGACTTTGCCGGGAGGCAGGAGGTGTGAGGAAGGCACAGCACCGCTCTGCACAGCAGTGGAAGCTCATTTCAAGTGGCTGCTCAGGGGTGTTTTCATACTGACTTTGCTGGGAGGCAGGAGGTGTGAGGAAGGCACAGCAGCTTTTTTTTTTCTCAGTTGTTCCCCTTGCCCGTGAGATGCTGAACGGCTGAGAAGGAGCAAAGAGGATTTCCAGAGATGCCAGGAAATCCCTTTGGTGAAAGCAGCCTCGTTGGGCTGGCCCAGACCTCTCTCCTTGCGCGGAGCCAACGCGTACTCAACCCAGAGACACTCCCCTGAGATTTCACACACCACGAGCTGATTCAGGATTTATTTTTAATTAATCATGGGCAGCCAGGACAGGGGTGGGATCCAGCTCCCCCTCCACGTGCTCTCATGCTTCCCAGAGCTTCGTTTGTTTGTTTTTTATTCCAGGATAGTTTTGCCAGCCGTTCCTCTGGCTCCTGTAGAACACCCTGGATTCCCTTTATTAAGCATGCAAAGGCAAGCGCTGAATTATCGCTGTTGTTAATAAAATTACTCCGCTAATATTTTTCCCCAACACGTTGAATATTATTGATATTCAATAATAACCCCCCCCTCCCCGGCAGCGCCGGCGGCCGGCACAGGGCCTATGCATCACCCCAGCTCCACGTGCACCATCCAAATGGTGCCTTGGTGGGACGTAAGTGGTGCACAGGCCTTTTATGGGCCTTCTGCAGAACGGTGAATTTTACCCAAAATGCAGGTTAAAACCCATGCTAGGTATTAATGTAATCAGGTCCATAATCTCTCCATCAAAAACTCCCCAAGCACCTCTTCACCTGCTAAACCAGGTAGCTCCTTCTTTTTTTTCTGGAGAGCGCTGTAACGCGTTTTAGGGGACTCTCTCCTTTTCTTTCTGTAAAGAAAATACACATTTCTAAACCCCTCCACGTCCTGGCTTAGCGGCAGAGGAAAGGGAGTCACCAAAGGGCCATCCTGATTTGCCACACGTCTGCGCCCATCCAACATCTTCCTCCTCTACCTTTTAAATACAGAATTGAGTTATCACAATCTTTCTATGAAAAGCAGGTGCCCTCCACAAACTTATTGGAAACAGAACCAGCAGCTTCAGAAAGAAAAATGTTTGGTGTCTTTGTGGTTTATTTCCTCCAAATCCTCTTTTTGGGCCAATATATATACTTTTTTCCCTATTTTGGGGGGCAACGTGCACCATTTCCAGCAGAGCTGCTTCCTGCCGTTCCCCACAAAGCTTCTTTGTCAGTTTGACCATTAGGGTACTTATGTGAATTCAATTTAGATCCTTCACCTTATTAGAGAAACCCTTATTAAACCTTTTATTAAAGGATTTTAATGCCTTCCAAGGCATGTTGTAAAACCCCACTGATTCCAGAAGCTTCTCTGAGGGACCAGAGGCAGCGCAGAGCCTGGATGAGCATTTCCAGCACTTGTGTGATGACAGCACAGGTAGGGAACTCAGCTCATGCCTAGGATGGGATGGATAAAGCCAGGGAGGGTTTTAATTTCGAAAAAATTCATTAAAGGGTGGGTGGTATTTCCAATTGAAAAGGGAGGATGTGAAAAATCAGTGTTTATTCCTTAAACCGCAACAACATTCTATTTTTTTGGTTGGATTTCCTGCTTTTGCCCAAGTAAGAAAGGTTTCCAAAGAGGAATTCCAGCTAAGGAGGTGATGAAACACTGTATTGAGCTTGTCAGGCAGTATTTACAGTCTGTAAATAAAGCTTATTTAGGGGCTCTTGTTAAAATATTACATGATGGAGGTGTTCAACAGGCATGTTTAAATGGATTCTAAGCAACTGGGCAGAGAGAAAATATGTCTGTGGGACCATGAAACATTTATCTGTCCAGAAGGAGAGAGGGAAAAAAAAAAAAAGCCAGGAATGATCTATCATAAGGGAGGAAATCTGCACCTCGGCATTTGCCAAAATGTCTTAATTGCTTTGTAAACTCATCTAAATAAATAAAACGTGGGAGGCTGTGGCAGCTCTCTGCTACGAGGTCTATGTGGCAGGGGATGAGAGACTTGTAGCTCCTCTTTACTCAGTCTTTTTACTGCTGCTTGGAAGTTTTTCTGGTGAAAATGGCTCTGTGTGATACTTGTACATCATTTACTTTGAGGACTCACACCACACGGGTGTAAGAGGGGTCCTTCCCTTTCCTTGGGTTTACTTAAAACTTTCCCATTTGTGGGGTTTTTCCCCACTTCCCATAGGAAAATATTCCACCACCTATGAAACACTTCTCCTTGTCGTTGGTCGTTTATTAATTTTACCTCATTACTTCTTGTTACACCTCTTACTACCAATGCAGAGTTAACGTTCATTCATAATAAGGAGACATTTGTGCTGACATAAAGCTTTCAAGCCAGTGATCTCAAAACACAAAACAGAAATGAATGAATTCCACTTGTGGAACTCATTTAACTACAGAAAAGCGTTATTGTTCCCTGGTGCTGCAAAGAGAGATACTGGGGTTCACAGGGAGCAACCCCAGTTTATGCCCAACATGTAGGTCTGTCCTCATGGAATTGAACCTTTGTCCTTCTGTAGGCTCTGCCAAGTTCTCCTCATTCTCATCCTCATCCTCATGAGGGTTGGACTTGTAGGTCTCATCCAACCCAGATGATTTGATGATTCTATGATCCCTCGTTTTTATTCTCTGCCCTGCTCCAAATAAGAGGGGAGATGGCTTTCCTCCTCAAAATCAGAATGAGATGGTTTCTCAGGGCAGGAGGACAGGCTCCATTTTACCCCAAGAGCATTGAGCCCCCAGAGGACAGGTAACTGCTGCAGCAATGACTAAGGACTTGCTGGATTCACTTCCAATAAGCTCTTATTTGGTCCTTCGTGGCTCTGGGGTTGGAGGTTACCAACTGGTGGCCAAGACCTGGCCTCTGCCCTCTCCAGCCTTTCCCTGACCTGCCCAGAAATACGAAACGGCTGCAGTTTTCCAAAGGTGAATATAGTTATTGGGTCCCTATGACCATTGGGACCTGCCTCTATGTACCTGTATCTGTAGCCCAGGAATTGGTATTTAAACTAATTGTGCTTTTCTTGGGATGGGGTTAAGGCTCACAAGACATCAGGTCAGGTCCTGGTGTGGTTTTGGGACAGGGTAAAGTTTGCAAGGGTTGGCAGGTGAGGAGGTGGCTCCTCTCTTATGTGTTTGGTTTGTTTCTGGAGTAGAACGACTTCCATCTACCCCTAGAACCTGCAGTTACAGGTCTGGCTTTGTTAGATCCATCAGGGTCTTCCTCTAAACAAAGGGATGAACTTCCAGAATATTCTTCCAGCCCTATAGCCCATGTTTCCAGAATTAAGTGGCATAGCATTTAAACCCAGTAAATTAATGGAACTTAAATGTGTGCTTCAAGCTACCCGTATTCTGAAGCTGAATTAGAGGTTTGTTTTCCGGATAAGTCTTGTTAAAATTTGTAAGGTAAATTTTCATCTTCGTGTATGTGAAAGATGAGAGTTCTTCCTTCCTTGCTTTCTCCTGATAGATTTTACCATTTTATATTCATTTCTTAGTGAACCTCGACCTGGAGCAATGGTCATTCCTGTATTGAAGGGGCAGCCAACGCAGCTCCTGAGTAACGTCCCACAGGGCTGGTTTGAGTTAAGGCACCAGAGATGATGACCAGAGGAGGCTCATGGCTCAGACTTTGTCACAGTCTCCTGCCCATTTGGCTCCTGTTAACCACTAACTAATTGCTCGGTCCCGCATCCCTTAAGTGGACAAAAAAGGACATTTACTCAGAAAGATGGGCCAAATCCTGAACAACTTTACTCATGTGGTTGCTTCCATTACTGGTGTGAATAAGAGGGTAAGGATTGGTAAGGATTTTTCAGGCTGTCGTTCTGGGAAGGACATATGTCTAGCATAGCTTTAGCTAACATGTCCTGCATGTTTTAAATGTTTCTTATGTATGTGAAATGTAATATACTTATATGTTTTGGAGTCGTGTATTTAGATATGATCTCATATAAGTTTGGCAGATAAATATGTTCCTATCATATAGCACTGACATACTAATTTTCACTTAGGACTGCTTGTATTCAAGGACTTTCTGTGCTTGGTGGAGTCAGCAAAAGCCTTCGTGTTGGCTTAGCTGGAACATAATGAGGTCCAAACTTTCCCTTCAAATTGCAGCTATCTGTTTGAAAGAAAAAACATGCTATGCAACGTAACCATGATGTTTAAGTCCAATGTTAATGTTAGATATGTCAATGGCAAAAAGATTTATGCCTGTCTGTATGAGATTAGATAATACCTCGAAGCAGGAACGGTGTTTTAGTTTCTACCTGCCCATGACACTTCAGCGACTGGTCCCTGGGGCCTGAGTCCTTCCAAAAATGCCATGAAGCAGGCAGAGCTGCAGCTCTTGCCCAAGTGAATTACACTTCCCTTTGCAAAGCACTTTGGGCACCTCACAGGCAGAATAACCTGGACAGAAACCTCACCTTAAATTTACTTTTCTCCCACATTACCTGCTTGAACTCATGAAGCTGAGGAGGAGGAGGAGGAGGCAGGCAGAGAAACCTCCTGACTCTGAAGAAGCCACCACTCTGAAAACGGAGAGGTTTAAAAAGATCCGAGAGGCCAAATTAAATAAATAAATGCTAGGTATAGAAGTCAAACACACAGTGCCCGACGGGAGAGCAGTGCTTTAATGGCATAATTAGTGAACAATCTTGCTGAAAGGTCTCCCTGCTCACTGCCCCTTGGTACCTTACTGTGCTTCTCCGGCGCAAGATTTGTTTCTGGTTTCTTCTGGCAAAGTTTATAGGTGCAACTTTAAAAACAGGGGGAGTATTTTCCGCAATTATCGTTAACCAATCTACTGCAGTAAATTACGCCCTAGCCCCGTGCCTTCCTGCTTAACACGAATCAGATGAGAGCTTCATATTTAGTTTAATAAACCGTAATTTCTGACAAAGGTAACTGTCACCTTTTGTTTCATTCTGCGCGTTTATTTTTCAAGCACCAGAGCTGACCTCCGAACTCAATCTGCACTTGCCTATTGATGCATAAATATCTGTAATATCACAGTAAATTAAATTCAGTTTTAAAGGGTTTCTATTTAACAATCTGTCAGAACTTTCACAGCATTTGATTTCTAGTTTCCTCTGTCCACTGACAGGTTTATCTCAATATGGCTTGATTAATGAAACCTTTTATTTGGAGTAAGCATACCTATTATTACCATAATCTCTTAATGCTTGCTTAGGCAACATTGTGCTCTGACAGCAGGGCTCCAAAAACTTCCAGCCCCTTCACTACTTGGTGGAGTGAGCAGTGAGATTTGGGGGCTGGGGAAGGGACAGCACCGTCCTGCCCTGCACTTTCAGGGATGTTTGCAAAATCAAGCAGTTTCCCAGTTTAGTGGGTCTGGAAATGTTATTTTCATGGAAGCTGGTGTTAAACATGCCTTACTACAAAGTATTTTTAATTAAAATTATCAAATGTATATTTAATTTGGGATTAGTTTGATCCTGGATGCAATGGATGTTGTAAAGAGAAGTTCTTAAGGAGAATTTGTTGAATTTAGGGAAAAAATACTATACCATAGCCTAGAGAAGTTTGTATAGATTTGGATATCAGAGTCATTGACTTCTAATCCTTGCTTTTCCTATCACATGGCCCTATATGGTAAATCACTTCACCTCTTTGTGCTCTAGTCCCATCTCACTGGTGGCCAGGAATAACAGAGTAAATCGAGTTAGACCCGTTTAAGGCAGAGTAAAACTGCGCTGGATGAGGGAAGAGTCAGGGCAAAACATTCCTATTTTTCTCTGTTGAGTGGGAATAATAATACTTACAGGCTCAGGAGGGTTTGGAAGTGGAATTCCCGACTCCAGCGTGATTTCGGCACGCAGCATTGCTGTTGTCACCACCGACTGCTCTGCAGCACTGACTTGGATGAAGGATAAGGTGCTTTGAGACCTGGAATGAGACAGAGGCAAGGAAGTAACCAGCAAGTTTCCTGAGAGATCTTTACACTTAGACACATTAAGGGAGAACTGCACCTTTTCCCCAGGCTTCCCAAGGATTATCCCACTTCCCAGCTCGTCCAGGCGGTGGGTGAACTGTCGCTCCAAATAAATAGTCACAAATCCCTTTTGTGTAGCAATATAAAGAAATACCACATTAGCGTTATGTAACTAGCAAAGATGAGGACAACTTTTAAGGTGATTTGTGCACTTGTTTCTACGGAACAAAAATATTTCAAGGGGTTTATTTCATTAAGGCAATAATCAGCATCAGGAAATATATTATCGGTTCTGCTCTAACACGCAGAGAGGCACTGTCATTCCTATATAAATAACTCACAGATGAGGATCATATTTATCTATCAGTGGACACATACAACAAGTGCATAAAAAACATATAACTACTTCGCACATATATACACCATTGCAGAATATTTTCATGGAATAAAAAGTTGGAGAAACTCATTAGGAGCAGACAGTCTATTTTCCATCAAGAAGTGCAATCTGGCTCAATGGCACTGCATTCAACGTGTGCTTCTGCAGCACCAGGAGCAGCATTTTCAATACACCGACGCTTTCCACTGTCATAAAAATGTTTATTTGCTAGAAAGTGCCGACTTCTGCTCATGCAATCCCCCTCGTAGAATTATTATAATTCTCCAACACGTTTCAGACTTTTTGGGTTGTTTCGCACTCTGCTTTTTAACCTTCAACAACAAATATTGTTGTATCATGAAGACAGCAAATCCAAACAATTACATATGTAGTCCAAAGGCATACACAAGAAAATCAATATTTGACATCTTTGCAACTCCCTCTTTGGAGCAGCGCTCAATAGCTCTTATTCATTATACACTTATATCTCTTTCAGATTCGCCTTTGTCACCAGAAACCCATTTTTTTTTCTCCTTTGACTTCCACATAACTTCTTTGCCCTGTACTTTTACAGATGCCTTCTGGCTATAAATACTAATGAAATCTCTTTGCTTAATTCAATTTTGCTGGTACACTTACAGTTATGACCTAACTTTCCCACGAGAGAGACTGATTGAACATTCCAATACCTTATGGATGGGAGCAAACACTCCACAGAACTGGACTGACAATTTCCATAATTATAGAATTCACAGCCTAATGACCTTAAAAAACAATAAAAAGATCTCTTGTTAATTCCATTTCTGTTACTGACATTCAAGATATTTCATTTTTCACAGGACAACAAATTTACTTTTTATTTTCAAAAGAGCAGTCTATCCTTTTACCCTAGATTAAATTTTCTGAATATTGAAGGATTTCATTGAATATTTAGCATTTCTTTGTCTTTTAAAAGTTAGAATATTTATGATCCTTAGAATGCTTCTGACTGATTTATAGCAATCAATTATAAGAGTGCGTTTTCAAATAGCCCTTTTAAAAATGAAGAATAGAATAATTAAAAAGATCAGAAGTCCTCCCTTGCATATAATTATTTCATTATTTCATTACAGTGCAGAAATTGTTTTTGCTGACTGCGAACAATTTTAATTGAGCAAAATCTGTATTAATATACGATAGCAAGCAGTTCTTCCTAAGAAATAAGATCACTAATTGCCTAAATTTTTATTCAGCACAGCGAGCCTTAAAAGCCACATTGTAATATAAAGCTAATCACCAGGTAGAGCAGATACCTTTGCCATCGTGGAGACATTCCCAAAGCATAACCTTGCTGTACAGCTAATTTATTCCTTCAACAGGTTTATTGCCACATGAAGGGTTTGTTTGGGTGCTGGTTTGTCACAGGCTGGGAGCAGAGAGCTCTGCTGCCAGCCTTGCCCATCCCTGCTCAAACAAGGTTGCTGGTGGCACCTACCTGGCTTGTGCCACGTATGGCCACCTTGTTGCCACGTTTTGGTGGGACACCGCCATGGGTGTTCTTGTTCCTTGCTTTTCCATTGCTTGGTGTCTCTCTCCAGCTGCTCTGGGGGTTCTAGGTGCTCAATGGAGAGATAGAGAAATACCACTGGGGAGAAATTAAAAGTGGGACCATGACTTTGATCATCACCATCTGGATGACGTCTCCTCTCACTGTATTTGAGGAGCTTCTGCTGCTGCTGAAAGGTCTCAGCTGTACGTACCCCACCCTAGAGCACCCACCAGGAAGGCAATGGTGTTTGCTGCAGCCTGGGTTTAGTATGGGCTTACTTTGACCAGGAGATACTTGAAGCAGGGGCCAAGTTCTCAACCTGCTCATGCTGTTGTTCGTCTCCACATTGGGTGCTGTGGTTGGGCGCACACCCCAAGGCTGGTGTCTACCTAACGAGCCCAAATCAACTCCAGGCACTGGGATGAAGCTCTAGAGGAACAAAAGGGAGCACTGTGGACCTAAATCGCCCCTGGTAGTGTGGACACTGATGGGGCTGTATAGGAGGCTGTAGAGGCAAGACTATGGGGGCAAGGCTATAGGGGCAAGGACACCCACCTGCTGTTGCTTGCTCCCAAGCCCTCTCCAGCTGCTGGGGTGTAATATTCCCATACCCCAGGCACAGGCAATCCCTTCCTGTGTTCAGCTCCTGAGTTGAGCTCAACATCCCAGGTGAGTTAATGGTATAGACCAAGAAATACTGGTGAGGTTGGCTCAGAGTCCTTTAATTGGCTAATTAAGCATGGCCAGCAGATTGAGGGAGGTGATTCTGCCTCTCTACTCTGCTTTCATGAGATCCCACCTGGAGTACTGCAACCAGCTCTAGAGCCCCCAGCATAAGAAGGGCATGGACCTGTTGGTGCAGGTCCAGAGGAGGCCATGAAGATGATCCAAGGGCTGGACTCCCTCTGCTGTGAGGACAGGCTGAGAGAGTTGGGGGGGTTCAGCCTGGAGAAGAGAAGGCTCTGGGGAGATCTTCCAGCCCCTTCCAGTCCCTCAAGGGGCTACAGGAAAGCTGGGGAGGGACTCTGGATGAGGGAGGGGAGCCAGAGGACAAGGAGTAACGGTTTTAAACTGGAAATGGGGAGATCTAGATTTGATATTAGGAAGAAAGTCTTCCCTGTGAGGGTGGTGAGAGCCTGGCCCAGGTTGCCCCGAGAAGCTGTGGCTGCCCCATCCCTGGAGGGGTTCAAGGGCAGGTTGGAGGGGACTTGGAGCAACCTGGGCTGGTGGGAGGTGTCCTTGCCCATGGAACTAGGTAATCTTCAAGGTCCCTTCCAACTCTAACCATCCTGTGATTCCATGATTCTATGAACTTAATCAGAGACACTTTTTTAGAATGAAGCAAAGTTTTTTTAAGAAATGATAACACCTTGGCCGGCACAGCGCTGGGCCCACGGCTTGCAACAGCTTCTGCCTAAGCTCTCCAAGCTTGACCAGAGGAGCGTGTGAGTCCTTGTCGGAGGCACCACGGTGCCTGGAAGTGCAGATGTGGCGTTATCAGGAAATGGTCGCTGCAGGGGAAATCTGGAGTTTGTCTGATGCTCAAGTTTCTCCTGTCAGGGCAGAGTCGCTTCCGGGGTGCGGGGGGAAGTCGCTGGTTTGTGAATAAGACCCTTTGTCAGTGCTCAGCTATGCGCCCCCCTCCTCTCAAAGCCCATCCAAAGCAGAAAAGTGGAAATTAAAGATAAAATTCTGGGACAACGCAGCAGCCTTAATATAGTGTCTGAATGGGAGAGAGAAGATTTATAATTACCTCAAAGCGAGGCTGGAATTTTCCTCCTGAGCTCGTTGCTTCCCAGTCCCACTGTGAAGCCTTAAATGCAGTTTTGGTGCCAAATTAACACTGTAGCGTTAAAGTAAGAACAGTAGAAGTACTAGTACCAATAACACCCGGCAGCAATCAAACACAGCCGCATTAAGGATTGCCTGGCAGCTGATGTGATGTATCCCTCTGCTATTCTGTAGTGGCAGCCCTCAGGTACATAGTTATAATTCCTGAGAGAGGCAGGCTCTGGGGACGACAGACTGAATAGTGACAATCTATCATGAAAAATTTTCAAGGATGAGTTAATGATTTTGTGCAATTTCCAGACCAGTTAGCAGAAGACTGGGAGCCTGGAAGCTGGAGTTTCTCCAGGCTGCAGATCTCCAGGAACAAGTAACTGTTTCTTCCTTGTGCCTCAGTTTCCACATCTATAAAACCAGTACAGATCCTGCCTTTTCTGTGAAAAGATTTAAACCTATTATTATTTATCATCAACCCAACTCTGCTTGAAGCAAAATCCGTGCTAAAACTAGTCCTAGGTAAATGCATTTGTTATTGCTCAACAGCTATATCCCATGCTTGCCCAAAGAAGGTAGACAGTGTAAGACAGGGAATGTGCCTTTCTTTCTATGTGACTTTGAAGCCTGATATCTGTGCCCAAGTGGGTACATGGGCATTTACATTTCAAGCATCCCGATCCTCGTAACTCAGCCCTGCTCCCTGCAGTGCAGGCTGCAGCTAAAATTCATTTTTGGCATCCAAATGAGACACGCAGAGTAATCTAAGCTACTGATGCTGTAAAAGAGTCTACTGGCCCGGTTTGTTCACAGGACATGGTCACACACACCATCCCAATGGGGAAACAACTCATGCAGGGTTGAACTGGGGCAAATTTACTATCCTGCAGGTGGAGGTGGGAAGTATTGGATGCTCTGTTCATGCTTGTTCCTAGCTGAGGCCTGCTATTGCATGTGTGGTTTTCATGCATGTGAGCAAGCCTTGCATCTTCCCAGGTGAGTTCTGCTCTGCTGTGGGCTTCCCTGGTGATGGCCACCACAGAATCACAGAATGATACAGGGTTGGAAGGGACCTCTGGAGATCATGGCTTCAAGTTGCGCCAGGGTAGGTTTAGACTGGACATTAGGAAACAATTCTTCACAGAGAGAGTGGTAGGGCATTGGAATAGGCTGCCCAGTGAGGTGGTTGAGTCACCATCCCTGGCTGTGTTTAAGAACCGTTTAGATGTGGTGTTGGGGGATATGGTGTAGGGGAGAACTTTAGAGTAGGGTAGATGGTTGGACTCAATGATCCCGAGGGTCTCTTCCAGCCTAGATGATTCTATGATTCTATGATTCTATCTAGTCCACAAACCCTGCATCAGTGCAATTTCCTTCCCAGTCTCCACCAAGTTGGTGTGCAGAGGTCTGAAGCTTAGGTTCCCAGCCTGTAACAAAGTGCTAACTCTTCCAGACGTTGGCTGAAAAGCCAACAAGTTGAGGAAGAGCCTCAGTGACTCCATAGTCTATTCCTCCTGGGTATTCGCTGGGGCTGCTGGCACCCAGTACCCTGCTCCCTGGCCACCAGCCCTGCAAGGCTGGTCCTCACAGTGCTCCAGGACTCTGGCAAGGAGAGGAGGCTCCAGCTGCACCCAGACACATTTCTGCAGCGCTGACCCTCCGCTCACAGCTCTCTCCCTTGAAAACTTTGGCACTTTTTAACTCTGGTGAGCCCTCTTGGTGCTTCCTCAGTGCCCGGGGTAATCTGTAACAGGTCGGTTCCCTGGCAGTCCCAGGACAGCTGTGATGGCAGTGTCTCTTACAAAGGATTTGAACTGCCATCTGTGTCCTTTGTGCCTGCTCATGGCTTTTCCCCCTGTGCCCGGGAAGATGGAGAAGGTTATTTGTCTTAAGAACATTTTCTCCTTCTCCCTCTTTGTTGTGCAGCAGTGTCAACAAGCAATTTGCTCTCTCTAGCATAATTCATTCTGTTTGGGCCTTAATTGTCCCTCCCTGTACGTGGCTGGCTGCTTGCCTAGCTATTCCCAGGCTCTCCCTGGGGTGTTTCTCAGAGCTCCATCCAAGCAGGGTCAGCCCTCGGCTGCCAAGTGATGGCTACTGTGCTGCTCCCGTCACCCCCTGCAGAAGAGGGACTGCTCTCATGGTGCTCGATGTGAGTGGGGATTGGGAAAGCTCTAAGGAAACACTTCGGGGCAGTTTAAGATGTTGCTGCCTTCAAGACGGGTGTTGTGCTGGGAGGCTGCTACTGCCCGATTCCCAGCCCTCCTGTGGAGCCCTGTTCAGAAGAGGGCAGCTCTGAGAAGATGTGGGATTGATGTTGTCTACTCATTTGGACAAGAAACCAAAGGCTTTCTCAGCTTCCCGTTTGAGATGTCCTTTGCAAATGGTTCATTTGATGTTTGTGTAGCCTTGAGGAGACACGTCAGGGCTGAGTTATTGGCATATGTAACCTGGATCTGGTTTCTTCAGCCCTGTTGGTGGTGGCAGGAAGGGCAATGTGTGCTGCTTGGGACTCTGAAATGGACCTGCCTGCAGCCGACTACTCCTTTCTCCCAGTTCACCCAGTTCCCAGACCTGCCTGTCCGTAGCAACTGGTGCACGTCTACTGGAGCAGAGGAGAAGAGTGGGAGTGGGGATGTGGGTGTTTGCTCCTCCTGCACCACCATCTGGGTCCTGGCAGGAGCCTGGTTGTGGCAGAGGGACATCAGTGTGAGCTGAGTTAAGAAGCAGAGAAGGGGGAAAGATGCCCATCCTCTATGGTCCTGCAGCTAGACTGCCATCAGTATCCACATAAACTCATTTAGAGCTCAACACATACAGAAATACATTGTGCTGTGCAGTCATTAACAAAAAAACCCACCCAGACCCTTCACCTCTCTCACCAGGATGATATAAAGCCTAATTAATAAGCACTTTAAGGTGCTCGGATAGTCTGTTGATGGAAAATCATAGCTTATTCATTCATTTCTCTCCCTGGGTGGTCAGAAAAGAGTTGTCATTTCACTCATGGATGTAGTGGAGGCATCTCCATTGCAGTCAAAATTTTGCGAGGGAGAGAAGCCCTTGGAGAGGGCTCCTTGCTTCCTGTAGGTGCTTTTGATGGCAGGGATGGTTTAAAGGGATGGAAAGCCATGAATTAGAGCAAAGGACTCCACCGAGCTCAACCCAGAGCAGGTTAAAGAAGACTTGATGCTAACCCAGAAGTTTCGACAAGGTCAACAAAACTTTCATCATGGTCTTTCCAATCTATATCAATCAGGCAAGACAACAGTGAGGTGCAAGGAGATGCAAGGTGCAAATTCAGGCTAAAAATCAGTGCTTTTAAATGTGGGGAACAAACCAACAAGAGGCCCAGTGGCTCGGGTTTTTGCTGGCATTTTTAAAATGAGGATTGTTCATTTCTTTGAAAGCAATGCTGGAGACTAAAACAGGCAGGATTGTCTGTGCCTGTGATGTGAGACAAGACTGAGGGATCCTCACCGTTCTCCCTGGCTTTATAGTCTCTATAGTCCAAAGTCCTGGTCCTGCCCTCACCCCCATCCCTGCAGAGGAGCCGTTAGGAAGGGGCTGTATCCCTTACCACTGCTAAAGAAGCAGAGCTGCCTGGCTTGGGTGCCCTGGGAAGATTTTGGACCTCTGGGTGGTGCGGAGGGCAGCAGGGCTGGTCTCCCCTCCTGTGAGCAGGAATGCATGGACGCACCATGCCCTGCCCCATCACCTTCCTCCCTTTGGTGCCCAAGAAATGTCAGGAAGGTTTAAACCTCAGGAGTTCCCCCAAGGAATTTGGTGATTCATCCTGAGCTCCCTGTGTAGTAGGTCTATGCTGCAAAGGCATTTCTGCACCCTCCTCCTCCCCTGCACCACACACACACACAGACACACGCTGCACCTCCAACGGCAAAAGCCGGAATGTATCTCTTAGAAAAGCCAAAAAAAATCCACTTTTCTTTTATAATAATATTTCCACAGGCCAAGCAACTGATGGCTGGACTGGAGGAAAACATACATCTTTGCTTCCAAGTAATAGGCTGCAGATTTGCAAGACTAAATCCTTTTAAAAACCCGGAATCACATCCATTCAGTCCGTAAAAGAAAAAGAAGTCTAATTTGATAACATTATCCGTAAAGCGTTTTCTTGACTTAGATATATTCGAGGTGTGCCAGTTACACAATACGGAACAAGCAGGGGGAAAGGACTTGATCACATTCAGATGATACTAAATTATCTTATGACACAGGCTGTATCTTTTTTACAACAGAAAATGGAAACAACTGTGTCCTTGACCTTCAAAAAGGAATTGACTTCCCTAGCTTAACTATTCAAACAAACAACTGTGTACTCTCTTCAATTCCTGTGATAATTTTGATTTACTGTAAATGACTGAATTTAATGAACTAAATTATGCTATTTAAATGCATTTTGTGAATGGTATTGTAGTTTGTTACTAAGCATTATGTCTATGCTAAAGTGTGCTGTAAATGATATGATATGGAACATATGTGCTGTATTCATAATTTAACTGTTGCTATGGAGTGCCTTCTTCAATAGGCTTCTTTGAAAAACGAGTTCTTTATTTACCTGGTGAAATGAAGGTGATTTCTCAGCAAATCTCTAGGTCTCACTGACCTTGACAGAATTACAGTGCTAATATTTTCACATGGGTGAACTGTTCTTCAATAATTTTTCCAAAATAGATGGCACAAATAGGTTTTCCATTAATGCCGGGACATATTGCATGTTTTCTAATCTCACTTTTCTTTTTGTTTGAACAAATGTTTATTACAGCTATTGCAAAATGACTCCCATACTCATTAGCGATAACAGATTTTTGAGCTCTGAGCTGGATCTCAGGGTCTTGGACATGTTTTCCACCAATGCCTCGAGCCTGATGCCGCAGAGACCGCCGGTGCCCAGCTCCTGCGCCTGGCCATGCGATGCAGAGTGCCTCATGCTCCTTGTTGGAGCTGTTGCTGAAGAACTTTGTACATTTGAATTTCTGTGCTTATGCTGATTTTTTATATCGAACTGAAGAACTAAAACCATTTCATTTATTTTTTTTTAAATGGCACTGCTGGCCGTGCAGTTTTTGTTTGTCACTACAGTGGTTGTGTTGTGGGGAACGGGGCTGCGAGATGGCCCGTTTTCTGTCTTCTGTCATCTGCCTCCCAGTGTCCTAGAATCACAGAATGGTTTGGGTTGGAAGGGATCTTAAAGATCATCCAGTCCCAACCCCCTTGCCCTGGGCAGGGACACCTCCCACCAGCCCAGGTTGCTCCAAGCCCCCTCCAACCTGCCCTTGAACCCCTCCAGGGATGGGGCAGCCACAGCTTCTCAGGGCAACCTGGGCCAGGCTCTCACCACCCTCACAGCAAAGAAGTTCTTCCCCACATCTCATTTTGTCATCTCCCCTCTTTCAGTTTAAAACAGTTACTCCTTGTCCTATGGCTCCCCTTCCTGATCAAGAGTCCCTCCCCAGCTTTCCTGGAGCCTCTTGAGGGACCGGAAGGGGCTGGAAGATCTCCCCAGAGCCTTCTCTTCCCCAGGTTGAACACTCCCAACTCTCTCTGCCTGTCTTCATAGGAGAGGTGCTTCATCCCTCTGATCATCTTCCTGGCCCTCTGCTGGACCTGTTCCAACAGGTCCTTGTCCTTCCTGTGCTGAGGACTCCAAAGGTGGACACAGTACTCCAGGTGGGGTCTCACCAGACCGGAGTAGAGGGGTAGAATCACTCCATCACCCTGCTGGCCATGCTTCTTTGATGCAGCCCAGGCTGCTCTCTGGGCTGCTGGCGCACAGGAGTGTCCTCAGGAACAATAACTGTTCAGCCTTGCAGGACCATGCATGACCATGAAGACCATACTCAGGTCTGCACAGAGGCAATCCGTGGCTTTTCTGGAGATCCAAGCAGATCTTCTGCAGAAGCTCTGAAATGTCTGCTGCTGGACAGACACTTACTGCTGCTGAATCCTCCTTATTCTAGTGCCCCTTTTGCAGCTTGGTTACGAAACGGCAAAAACACCCCCATATTTTGGTAAAGCACACTGTCAGCTATCAGTCAGATGCAAAAGCCCAAGCTTTTTACAATCCTAACTCTGTATTTGAGCCTTACTTTCAGATACATCAGGGATCAGTGTCCAGACCATGGCTTAAGACGCGTAATTAATTAGACAGGATACCACTAATAAAAGACCACATCCAGATTCCAGCAAAATCATGCATATTAAATAGTAATTGCAAGTGGCAGGAACACATTTCTTCAGCTAACTAGACACTTAGTGGACAATGTGAAGTTTGGGTAAAAATGTAAAGAAACTGTGCAACCATCCAAACACAGCAGCAGGTTGGCAAGGGGCATTTCCTTCTGCAGGAGAGGGATACATCATCCGAGTCCAGAAATCCAACAGGTACTTTGGTAAGTTGGTGCTATTTACTCTAGAAATGTTACATATGATAATGTAATGTTTTGAAAGGGAAAAGGCTACCTAAACACTTTTTTTAGATACCGAAAGCCCAAAAATTGACATTGACTCTGTTTTGCCAGTATTTTTATAATTTGCACTTAAAGCCAGGTTCAGCAGAGCTAAATCCAACAATTGTAGCTGACCCTGCAACTGTTTGCAAATTCCCTTTACCCATTTACATTTTTCCTTTAATGCTTCTGTGCCAGTCAGTGGTCACAAATTTAGGACGTTACATGCAAAATGATGTATAAAAATAATTCTAATGTTTACAGAAAATGATGGGAAACTGGGTAAAGCCTCTAGAATTTCAATGGCTACTTTTAAATTTGAAGCCTCATTTCAGATTTTTCTTGTTCTCTTTTCTTTCCAAAGAGAAAATGCTAATATTTTCTGAGAGCAAATAACAATGCAAAAAAATTCTGGCAACAACAGGGAAGGCTTTTTACAATACCTTGGAACAGATCAGTCTTCATATAATGTGCATTTAATGGGTCAAATAAGGACACTCTTTAAAGTACTGATGAAACATTGAGCCATATATAATACCACCTTTTAATTAATTTGAACATTCACAATAAATTATGGCCGGATTTCATAACTGCTCATCAACCATCAGCTCTCAAGGAGAACAGCTGAATTTCCTGAATATTGATTCCTTCAGAAAACCTGGCTCGTTTTAACTATATTTTGTGTGCTACCGTTGCAAACAAATGTAGCAAATATCGTAAGGGTTTTTTTAATAGCCATATTTCCAACGGCATATATCACTGTTGGCATTTTTATATGTACAAAGGCTCCTCCTGGAGGTCAGTTGTGTTGTTAGATGCCCCGCTCCGCAGCTTAGCATACTCAGGTGGAGTTCTGCAGCCCAGCCCAGGTTCCTGCATGCATCACAAAATGTACTTGAAAAATAAAATGTCAAAAATATACAGCCAAACACAGGTGGTGTGCCTAAGAAACTCGGGATGAAAAGCCCGTTCCTAAGTGTTTACTAACCAAATGGCAGTGGGTCTGTCAGTATGGATAGAAGAAAAACCTGAAGATGATGCCATGTTTTCACTTTCTCTTGAAAAAAATAAATTAAAAGATCTACTGAAGGAACTGTGACTGTCCCTGCACAGTGCATGAACAGCAAGTCCTCCTCCAAAAAGGGGTAAACGCTTCCCAAGGCCTGTCTAAAATGGCATAAACACCCCCAGCATCTCCTGCTGTGGGGAGGCTGAGCAACCAGCCAGTGTGGGCAGGAGCATGAACAAAGTTTGGGTCCGAGTTGAAGCTCAGGTCATCACTGTCTTCCTGAAAGGCTGAGGGGCCAAGGCTGAGGCTGCTGCTTTGGTGAGGCAGGTGCTGGGGGCAGGCTGGGACCCCTTGCCCACCACCCCGGCCGGCACAGCTCTGCTGGTGGGGTTGGTCCTCTAGCACTTTGTTGGCTCCATTTTCACATTGGGTTCATCACCTGCAAACCGAGAGGATGTGCAGAAAAGTGGATAAGGCCTCTTGAGCCAGGAATTACCATGGCACGAGCGGTCTCCCCTGGGTACCTGCTCTGCATTGTGTACCGTAATTGTGCGAGAGAGAAGGAGCTATTTTTCAGCAAGTGGCTATTGGATACTTCCTGTGCTGCATATCAACAACCAGATCTTGACCCAGAAATGTCAGTCCCCGCTCAGAGCAGACAAGGAAGCATAATTAGAGATGCTCTGGCAACGTATTTTAGCACTGACGGTGACAATGTTTAAATTTTTAATCAGGCATGTAACATAAAAAGCACATAACATGAAATGTGAAAAGAAAATTGGCAAATACCGACGTGCTGTTTGACACTTTATTTCACTGAAGGAAGTGAACATCAATAAACATTATTTATCATAAATGACAGAGGGGAAGGCGTGTTTCTAATAAAAACCTTCACATTGCAAGGGGTGAATCTCATAAAAGCACTCTTATAGTACTGTAAAAGCCATGCTGGGCCAGATCACAAAAGGCAACACAGAGACCTTTCCTCTGAAGCTGTGATGTGCACCCAGATGTGTTCCCTCACAACAGCTGGCTTTGGGGGGCAGAGAGGTCCCCCCCGGGGCGCAAGGACCCTCCTCCTTTACCTGGAGGGTAAGGAGGTCCAGGTGTGGTACAGCTCTGAGCCCTGTGGTGACACACAGGTACCTAGGTGGGTGATAGAGCAAATGTCCTCCCAGAGTTGAGGCTCAGCCCTTCAAGAACCAAAAATCCTGTGGCACATTTTGCTCCGCGTTGGGAAACAATGAGCTCACTAATCAGATATTTCTAGCTGGAATATCAGAGACAAATCTAAGAGATGGAGTGGGATGCAGCTGGACTCATCTGAGGTGCAAATGGGGAGCTGTTGTGTGACCTTCTCACACCAAAACTCTCATAGTCTCTTCCTAGTTTCTTTCATCAATGTCTCCATGAACTGCTTGGCACCTTCCCCTGCCCAGCCCCTGTCCCGCTCACCATGTGGGCTCCGCTGAGCCAGGCCCCATGATGTTCTCAGCCCGGAGCACTGCTGAGCTCGCTTTACAGGATGAGATGAATGCATCCAGAAATTACTTGAGGGAAGTGCTAAGGTGCCAATCCAAGTATGCCAAAGTTAGAAAAGGCCTGATTTAGGGCTATTCTTGTCACTTTAATTTGTCTCTGTCGTATGCCCGGATAGAGAAAGAGTCTCCAACTCCATGATTCCAGCTTCTGCAACAAAAGAAGTACAAACTTAGAGACAACAACCACCCTGTGGCAAAGAGTGTGTGATGGCTTCTGAAGCCCGCATGAACATGCCTGCACGTTCTGCTCACTTCCCAGTCTTTGGAGCTCCTCTCTGCCTTCTCTAGCTGTAGTTCTCCCTTTCCTCCCACTTGAAAAACCCCCTTTTCTTCCAGTCCTAGTCCCTGCCATCTGCCTCCCTCTTCCAGGTGCTTGCATTTGCCTCCTTACTGCCAGGTCCTGTCTCCTCTGCACCAGGGTTTATGTTTTCCCGGTCCGTGCTGTTGGGATTTTGTGGGGGAAGAGTGGAGAGTGGAGTGGGGAGAGTGGGTGGAAGCAGAAGGGAGCCTGGGAAGTCCTGTTCAAGTGCCAAAGCTGTGGGCTGCTCTTCTCTTGCTTGCTCTGATGGGATCATAGTTGCCTGGTTGATGGGAGCTGTGAGGAGAAGCAATGTGCTACGTGCAGAAGACAGAGCCTTTGGAGAATGTAGCTGACAAACCCCAAACCCTCTAGTGAGTTTTTTTAATTATTTTTTTTTTTAAAAAACTTGCCTGAATCCAGACAGTTTTTGTGGGAAGAGTCAAGAGTTCATTCCCCAAAGCAAGGGAAGCCTTGCAGCCAAATTTTAAGTACAAACCACACTGAAGTGAGATTTCCTCAATGAAACGGTCATGAGATTCCTTTTAATGCGGGTAAAATAAAATCTTTTGCCTCATTCTTGTTTTAAGGAAGATGTGAATCTGCTCTTTTTTTTTTTTTTCTTCTGAAATGTAGCAAGATAATCCAGTTTGAGGCAGGCAGTCATCATGGGATATTTCATCTCAAATAGGTAAAGGCTGGCAAAGATATGGGCAACTGAAAGCAGATTTATACAAGGGGAAGCGTGAGAGAAGCTTAACTATAGGCACTGATCTGCCCCACTTTTCATGGTATTCACAATAACCCTTCATGGGAGCCTGCCTGGGTTAACTCCTGGACGGTCGCAAGCCTGCACGATGCTAATAATAGCATCATTGGCCGAAATATCTCCATGTTTACTCAGTTTCACATTCCAATTTTGTGTCTCTCTTTCGTCCTGCTTTTTCTCTTTTGTTTTCCATTCCCGTCATGCTGTTACACTAATATTTTCCATCTTGGTTCCAAGGGCTGCCATCATTAGCTCCTGCACCACGTGAACATTTGTGTCTCTCCATCAGATTTGTGAGGAGGCTGCTATGGCACGGCCTGCCTTCATGGCAGTGTTTCCAGATAGCAGATGGTGACAGCTCAGCGCTGTCACCCGAGGCAGCCGGGGTGAGTTCCCTCTCTTGGAAGCATGCACCGTGGCTGGGGCATGTGTTCAGACCGGGGCATGGCTAGAACTCGTCAGAAAATCTGGGGAATTTGGGCAAAGAAAGATGATAGAAATTATCTTTTTTTTTTTTTTCTAAAGATTGCATTTATTTCAGATTGAGGCAACTGATAAAATGCTTTTGTCAGCTCTCACAACCCAGCAGGAGTAGCTGTTTCTATCACCTAGAGACATCATTGCATGGTACCCCAAATTAAGTTCCATCACCCAGTGCCTGGTAGTTGTGACGAAGGGTAAATTTGCGTCACAGGAGGGAATGAGAGAGTTTGTGACTGGACTGTTAGTCCTCCTTCAGACTCTATGGACTTGGCCAAGCACAAGGCAGTTTATGCTGGACCGAAATCCCATCTGGAAGCCAGGAATTAATGTTCATCCCAGCTCCCTGCCCACTTTAGGGACACTGGACAAACATTTTCAGGCCAGATCCTTGCATTTGATTTCACTGGGATTTAGATACTGAAGGACTTGGGTCTTAACCTCTGCTCTAGTTTCCCAGCTGAAAGACAGTAGTAATATTTCTCTGCCATACAGCAGACTTGCAGTGAGTAATTATTTCATATTTGTAGACTACTTTGGAAAGAATGTGCTCCATATTGCTGACATTATTAACTTTTGGAGCCTAAGATGGAGCTGTAGAAGTGCCTCTGCGCTGTGCAGTCCTTGCTGCTCTTGAAATCCAATGAATATTTAGAGGGTTTGACAGGAAAAAACTCTTAAAACCAAAAAGAGATCCTTCCACACAGCAAGAATTTGGGGAATTAACAGAGGGCTATCAGTACACAGCCTGTCTCCTTGTTGCAAAGCGAGTGTGTTTCCAGCCCACATAAAAGCCCCATTTACTTATCTTGTCAGATGATTTTGTGAGCGTGTTGCAGAGGGTTGGAGCCTGCCGGGGTAACCGAGTCGACTTGCAGAGAGGACTAACTGTGGCAGCAGACGCGTTAAGTAGAGGTCAGGGTGAGCACGGACGGGGCACAGGGTCTGGTGAGTGGATGAGACACGCAGAACAACAAATAAATGTAATGTGGGACAAATCTTAGTCATATGGTCATAGAGCTCACGCCTCCCGCTCCCCCGGGTCATGCATGTCAATGCAAGTTACGTTAGTACTCACATATTTTCCTCCACAGGAATGAGCTTTCGAATGGACTCCATCAAGTCCCAGTTTACTATTTTAGAAATGAGAGGTATGTCCTGGCCTGATCACTCAATCCTCTGAACGTGTGGTGACAAAATTTCTTACTAAATAAAACACCCCTCTCTGTGTATATATGCCTGTACGTATATGCATGCGCGCACGCACGCATGTGTGTGTATATGTGGGCATTCAAAACTCTATTAATTTGATGCACGCGGTGCAGGAAGGCGAAGAAACAAACCCAGAACTTTTCATATAATGCAAAGAAGCTTTAGGCATACCCTCTCTTTTAAAACATTCAGCATGCATCCGCTCTGGCCATGCCATTTAACATTTCAGCTGGTTCCTGTTCTTTTTCCTGGTCCTGTCGGGAAACTCTGGAGTATTGAGGCACTAAATTTAAAATTTTGGTTTCTGTTGTTTGCAATGGAAATCTTGACCTGGTTCGCTTCGAGGTATTCACAATGAAGGTTGTGGTTTTTTTTTTTTCCCTTTTCTTGTTTTTATATAATTTTCGATAATTTCCTCTTGCCTTGTGCTATTTTAAGATGTTTAACTAAGTAGCTCCAGAAGAACCATTCGCAAATAGTGTTGATCTGTGTTTTGAAAGTTTAACATACACTATCCAATGCACATTTACATACACCACCGAAATCCGGCATTTGGGAAATTAAAACAACAAAACTTGATTGCATATCATGATTTCATATTTTGCAGATGTTAATATTTAATCATATGCAGAGCCATTTAGCTTAAGTGCATTAATGTAACTCATTTAAAAGAGGCCAGTAATTGTCCTATTAACTCCCAGCCTGGATGTTATCCATGCTGCCCTGCTGGTAAGGCCAGAGGGAGAGTCTCCTATTGGCACCCACAGAGATTGCTCTGATCTGTTGAAAATCCTGTTAAAATCTAATTACTTAGGAGAATAGGCCAGGGAATATCTAATGAGCTTCAGGAAACCCACAGAAAGAAATTCTCTTTTAATACAGACTGAAACATCTTCTGTGTTTCAATTACAGTGATACCACATGAACATAATTACACTTATATAGAATGGGACTCTTCTTTGTTATTTTAATTACATATCACTAGATTTTTCTTAGTCATGGAAAAAAAATAATTTGATTCCCCATAAAGGTTAAATGTTGGTGAAAAGCTTAGTGTTAAAATAAATGTAATCTTTGTTTATGATAATTTCTTCTTTGTTTTGTGAGAAAATGTTAGTAAAACCAGGTCACTGAGGGAAGCTGACCAACCAAACACACGTTGGGGAAGCCTGGAGGAGGGGAAAACGTTGTTGTACCTATGTGAAACATTTCAGAGAAGGTAATCCACTTCTTTGCCTGCATGAATTTTGGCCCTGCTTTTGTTATGGTAATTTAAGCTGTTGACAATAAACTAACAATAAAATCTCACAGCAGTGGGAGCAAAACAAGACTCCTCCCTCCAACAGGGGGGACTATTTGCAATTTCTTCTGCTCGCAGCCTCTTAATGTTGTTGTTCATTTGAAAATTCCCCTGCTAACATGACCAAAATGATCACCAACGGCTCTCCACGGTCACACGAATGGTGCTGATTCTGCCTGAAGTCAGTGGGCCTGGGCCGCTTCACCCCGTCAGCAGGAAAAGCAGAGCGCGGGACTGTGTCCCTTGTGGGTTTGGCCTGTTTGTTGTGGCCACCGAAAACCCCAAAGCCAGAGCAGCTGATCCAGACGGCCCTGAGCACCACTGGAGCTGTGGTGACCGGGCTCTCCGTGAAGGAGTAGCGCAGCCCCACTGAATTTAATGGAATAAAGCCTTGAGGAGATGGCGCAAGCCCAGATGAGGCGGGATGCCATGTCTGCCTGAAGGAACAAGCTGGGCGATGGAGATCCCAGTCGAAGGAATGTTACCCCAAATTATTCCTGCCTCAGCACATGGTCTGAGTGGTCCCAGGGCAGGGGTGGCAAAGGCAGCAGTGACAGAGGAGGTGCTGGATGACCCCATTCCCCATCCCCGACCCTCAGCCCTCTGCCCCAGGTCCCCTCAGGCTGCTGTGAGAGACAGCAGGGAGGTGGGAAAGCACCTCCTTTGCAGCCAATCTCAGGTTGCCACTTGTCTGCTTCTGACCAATCCCATGTGAGAACCTGCATTCCTGACCAATCAGGTGCTTCCAGGCTGCCTGGCTGCCCCTGAGGGGAGGTGGCGGGCTGAGGGGCGTTGAGGTGGGGCTGCCGCCATGTTGGGCGTCGAGGAACCCGTGTGGGGAAAGTGTGCCATGGCCTGCTGTTTCCAGGTTTGTTTGCCCAACCTGTTTCAGACAATGCTGAAGGAGGTATAAATGGAGCTTGGCTGTACAGATAGGTTCATAGAGTGGCTGGCAGAGGTGTCCCTCACATATCTGACTGCCCTGCGCTGAGGGCAGCCATGAGCTGCACTGAGATTTAAATAAGAGGGCGGCTAACTGTCTGGTGGTTATACACACTGAGGCACAAGAATATGAGGGGAAATTCCCTCTCCTCAGAAGTGGTACAAAGTTGTTAAGAGACTAACAAATGGTGCTGCTCACTACTTCAGACTCCTCCCTAGAACTTTATGCTGGGACAAAGCTATTGCAGGCAGTCTGGTGGAGAGTCAGGATTGTAGAATATCTTTTAAAAAGTTTAGAAGAAGCTGCTATGAGCACTAGTAGCCTTTGGGGCTACTCTGGTTTCACAGGAACTTGGTCTAATGTTTGCACATCTAGGATTGAAGTAATAAGGCCTTAACTTTGTTTTCTTTGGTTTAGGTGGTGCACAGCCTTGAATTTGTGCTGATGTTTTTTCCTTCGGTGCAGACCCAGTCTTCCTTTTGAGGCATTTTGATATCAGAAGTCTTTGAACGGCAGATCAAGGAAAGCTGCCAGCACAGGTAGTGTACACAGTACATTTCTATCATCTGAGGTATACTATATTTTGATTTCCTTAGTTTTCTATTTTTCATCACTGAATGCGTTTTACAAGCATGAGTCTTGCACAGAGAATAATCTAATACTGCAATGCAACTACGGAAGTGTGGACCCATGGAAAGCATTAGTAAACCCCGTTCTGGATGAATCCAGTAGGACTCCTACTGAAGACAATGTAGCTGTATTTTCTTAGGACATTGGGGGCTGAATGTGAAGAGCGAGAGAGTAAGTTGTAGAGCTATAGGTTGGTAAAAGGCAACCTCTTCAGAAGGATTTTCTTGGAAGTTTAAGTGATAAATCTTTGTCCAACACTTTGTAAACGTATTTACTGTGTACATTCCAGCTATCAAATTCAGCTGAGTGGGATTGCATCCATTAAATCTGGTATTACTGGAAGTGAGGAAAAAAATGTGCTCCCTCAAGCTGAACTCCTACTCATCTGCCTAGAGTCAGAAGGCCAATGCCTTAGAAGTCCCATATAAAATCTATCTGTAATATTCCTCATAACATCGTTCAAGTTCTATTTATGCTATTAAGATGCACATTTGGCATGGAGGAGGACACACGCTTGGGGGAAATACTAAGATCTGGCAGAACTGTAAACTCCATATCAGGAATTGATCCCGATGTTGATTTTGCCCTTTATAAATGACAAAACTGCGTCTCGGTTCAGAACGAGTCATTCCCAAATTCTGAGGCTCAGTTGAGTGTGGAATTACTGAATTCTCAAAAATCTAACCCAGGCCCTCAAATAGGAAAACCCTTGGAGGCATGATAGCATGAAAGCTAAAGAACCAGAGGGAGCTCCAGGCACTGCAGTCTCATTCACTGAGTGATTATTGTTAAAACTTCTGCAGTCTTTTCCTGAATCTCATCCTTAAAAGATGTCACATAAAAATAGAGTATTCTACTGGCAGAATGAACAAAGGAGTTTGGAGACTATAGACACTTACGGGAAGATGAAACTCAGTGACAGGAGGAAAAAAAAAGGGGTCAAAAGTGGAAAGGAGGGAGGAAAATGGCTACTGTGAGAGGTAGTTAAAACCACTTGAAATGTTCCCACCCCCACCCAGTATCCTGGCTCCAGCTCCGTGTCGAATTGTTTCTCTGGAAAAAGAGCCAGTCAGAGTACATTCCTGCTCAAGCCCGAGCGGGTGCGTTATAAAAATGGAGAGTAGCATGTAAATCATTCATGGAGACAGGGAAATAAATAACCCTTTATGCCCATATAAATACTTATCAGATGTTCATAAGGGGAATTTACATGGAGTTTTATTCAGTACTGTCAGCCATTTCTCTGCCTTCCATCATTCCTGCCGTGAAGACAATTCAAAATATGGCGGTGGAGAGAGCAGCCTCTCCACCAATTGATCCACAGCACATCATGTAGAAAGCTCTGAACTTGCCCTCAGTACTGCTGTTATTTTTATTATGGCTCTTAGCCGAGTGAGATCATTCTTCCTGGTTTGCCTCCCAAGAAATAATGGGAAGCAGTATGTTTAGTCAGTGGATTGATTCAGTGATCTATTAGTCTAATCCTGACTCTGCCAATCATCTACTAGGTGACTGCAGGCAAATCACGTCACTTCTTTGTGCCTCTGTTTCCTCTCTGACCTTCTGTCTGTCTTGTTTATTTGGACTGTAAGTTATTGAGGGCAAGGGCTACCTCTTGCTGTTTGTATGTATGTACCATGACTAGCGCACTGGGACCTCTGCGGCGGCTTAATCTCCAAGTGGTGCTGCATGTAAATAATAACATTCAGCTCCTCCTCTAGGAAGTCACAGAAAGGGAATGAGTTGGCAGGCGGTTGTATGAACTGGTGGCAAGCTAGAAAGAAATGAGGAAGAGCCTCTAATGAGGTATTTTACTTGGTGCTAAACAAGCACAGAGCAGAAAGGTATTCTTTGCCCCCCAGATCATGATGTAAGGCAACTTTTGGCCATCACAGGCTGCCCCAAGCTCTCAGCACCTGGATTCCCAATTTACAGATGCTTACTGAACATCAGGGACAGAACTGTGTGCAGTCACGAGGCCGATCTGTGCCATGTGGCAAATAGAAACTAAGGTGACTTACTTGGCCCAAATTAGGTTGAATTATGTGATGTTATGTTGCGTCTACTGTGAAGCAGGTGGAAAGCTGTGGTAACCCAGCCTTGGGTTCTGCAGCTGAGCTCTCAGATTATGGCTATTCTTTCTAGAAGAATTAGGTTGAAATTTCTTTTGATTTTGGGGAACTCCATGTAAAGGCAAGATTCATACCTGTCAGCAGGGCTATATGAGAAATGTCTTTCACCGGTGGCAATACTATCTTTTCTAAATGATCCTTTTAGCCATCATTTTGGTTTTGAAGCCCTTCTTTTAGGTGTAGGGGTGACACCAGCTTTAGGTAAATTTTGGTTGTACTTGGAATCAGTAGATTATTCTTTATGGATACTTTTGAAAACTTGTTCATTTTTTAACATATGTATTTTTTGATAGGCCTGTTGCCTTTTCAGATGTCAGATTCTGGAAGTCTCTTAAAATGTCTCTGTTCTGGTAGAAATCAGGCATAGAGACTGGGCTGTGCATTCCGCAGTGGAGCCTAGGATTTTGTTTGCCACTGTGCTCATGTCTGGCTGATTCCTCTTTAGGTCCTGGAAAATGCAGTCTAAAACATGAGGAGAAAGAGAATGATCCTGCTTTGTGCTCCATAGCTTTTAATATGAAATTGAGCATGTTGCTTTGTTTATGTACTCAGCATCATCTTGCAAAGACTCCTTTTAATTCTAAGTAAAACCTAATAATTAAGATCAATTTGGTTTTTGACTTATCAAATTCAATTACCAGTTACAGGTGATTCTAAAAATTTGACAAATCAGATACAAATAAATAGTAGAATCATAGAATGTTTAGAACTGGAAGGGACCTTAAAGATCATCTAGTTCCACCTTCCCTGCTAAATAACAACTTAGATCCCTTTGTAAAAAATGAAATAAGAAAATTTAAATGGTAGATGTTGTATGATATTTTCCTAATGGGATGATGCATTAAAATTGGAGTTAGAGATGTCCAGAGGTAAAGGAAATAGCTACTTAGTTCCAGGCTGATAGACTCATTTCTCTGTGGGGTGGTGAGGACGTTTTGTAACACACAGAGAACCGTGAGCTATATTTACCCTATCCCAAGTACCACTATCCTCAAAATACATTGTGCAGTTTAAATAAAACCTGGTGGTTTAGGTAGATCCTGTGCATCTGTGTTAATGGCCATTTGAAGAGGACTCAAAAAAATCTAACCTAGGCTGTATCCCATTTCACTATTAAAAAATATATCCTCAGAAGTGCTTCCTAGTGGTGTAAACAGCAGCCGCTTTTGTAGTTATTTATACAGACCACAATAACCACAATTCTGCATTCTGCCATAGCCCTTCATACCAGATCCCCCCCACTGCTGTGAGGGGCACTGCCCATACATGATGGTGAGCTTCTGAAATCATAGGGTATAAATATATTATAGAGCAATAATTTGGATAATGTAATCTCGATGAATGGGAATTTGTGCAAGCGGTTCCTACAATTTTAATGGGACTAACATGCATAAAACCCTGTGCATCAAGAAGATGAAACTAAACTCTCCAGTTTATCAGTTACATCATGTTTTTATTTGTCATATGTTGTACTTGGTAAGGGAGCCTTGATACAACTGCTGGCCCGGCAGGCTGGTGGGTAAGGATTTGGGAGAGCAGCTAACGTCTCTCCTAGGGACACATAAACTGGCTATGTGCATTTTAATAGCCATGTCCAAATCGCACGTGTTCATTTCCGTATCTGTCCTCTGTGAGTCTTGTTCAAAGCCAGTATTTGTAATGTTAAAAAAATACTGCAAAATTAGAATGTGTACTGTGCTAAGGCTTTACTGAGCTAACGTGTCACAACAAAGTATGATGTTGCCTATTGCTGCAGCATCTGGAGTCATTTAAAAGGTAGTACCAGCTCACATAGGTATTGCCCAGACAGGACAGATAGAACAGAGCAACCCAGACTGCAAACATCGGCTGCTTTTCTTTTCTATGGTAGAAAATAATATAGGGAAACATCTTCAGCTTGCATGAATCAGAAATACTGCATTGAAAAACTTCAGCTTATTAATTCACTTGAATTTTATGGTGTTACACTTATTTATGCTAGATGACAACCTGCCCCAGCACTTTCTCAATTCCTAAAGAATGACAATAGTTAAAAACTGACACGTATGTACTACATGTGCTGTAAAGCAGACATACAGTGAAATGCTTGGAAAGAAATTATTTGAAAGTTAAAGCACGCCTAAGCCTGAAATCCAAACTCTGATTAAATTTTAAAAGGTTTGATAAATAGCTTTTAAATTAATTGTGTGTGCATACGTCTATGTATATATTTTATTTCTTGATATCTTTTCTTATAATATATTATGCCGAAAATCTGAAATAATTATTACCTTTTCCTGGAATCTGTGTGTTTTCAATTTTAGTTTAGGTCTTGGAGAAAAGTAAATCAGATGGAAACATAAACATAAAATACAGTGTTTAAATATAAAAATTTAAGTACTTTGAGTCAAAAATAATAAGATCATTGCTATGAAATTAGAAGAGACTCATCAAAGTAAAAGTAACTGTGACTAAGGACTATGAAAATATAAAGGGATTAACATATGTGGTAATAGGGCAATTAAATCCTTAGCTTTTTCACTGTGATGATTTTATAGCATCTTCTTACTGTTGCCAGTTTGGAAGCTGCCAGCAAATATTTTCTTAATTGCAAAAGGAGACAATATGTGTCCCACTGTTTCATTCATAACATTTGATTAAGTTAAAGAGGCTGCACTTCTATTTGAGAGAACAAAGAGTTTGAGATGGAAATAGCAAAGACACATTGTGCGTTTGAAAAAAGATCCCGGGAACAAATGATTAACCAGAAATTTTACAGGGAAAAAAAGTCTACTTGTCTTGACAGAATAGCCTGATCCTGTAATAAACCCTCCCAAAGTCAACAGTTCATAAAGTCTTTTGTTCTAGTAAAAGGGTCTTTAATTTTTAACACAAACTCACACTTTGGTATGCATGAGCTTAAGTAAAATTAGAAGACATGTATATAATAGGATTTAATGGATTATCATCTGCATTTTCCAAAGATGTCAGCTTCTCTCGGCTCTGATGGAGTAGCACTTAATGTAAATTTAATTTGAAGTGATGTATGGAGGGCTTGAGGTGGTACTCTGTGATTCCCTAACTGCCTGGAGAGGCTCTGTGGGTAGCATCTGGATTTGGCTGCTCCACATGCCCAGCAGCATCTACTAACTAGGATTAATGAGGTGGCCTGTTCACCAGTGATCCAAAGGAGGTATGCTACATTTACTCCCAACAATATGAATAGGAGGGCCAGTTTCCTTTGGGGGCACACTGTTTGATGAAACTTAATGATGGTCTCGATATTAGGTGTAATAAATATACTGTATAGAAAGCACTTTTGCTTTGTCAGATTTAAATGTTATTTAATCATAAAATGGTGTTTGGCTTAGCAGGGCTGAGTTAAAGATCATAATGGCCTCAAATGACATCTTTAAAGCTAATATTTTGCCTAAGTTGGGAAATAAAGTACCAACTTAAAAGATCTAGTATTTACCTTTGAGACAATTTTTTTTTTTTTTTTTTTGTTTGGGGAAGAGAGGGAGAAAATCTCTGCTTGCAAAGTTATGAGGCGGTCTTGAAAAATATCTTTGCACTTACCTCAATGTGTTTATGTAGAAATCAACAGCTATTAACTTTCAGGCAAAACTTCTCCGTGTGGTCTCAGCCTCATTTATGCGTCAGAATTGTATTTTGCCTTTGTGTCTAACTGAGCATTGAATGAAATCTCAGCTAATTTCAAATTCCCTTTGTCATCATGGTTTTCAGCCAAAAGTCTATAATAAATGGTCAGAAGATGAGCTGAGACTGAATGAATAGTGAGTGGTATTCATCAGCCAAACATAGAGTCCAGATCCAATTATATGTATTCATTAAGTGATAATGATATCATGGTCTTTAACTAGGAAGAAAAGAGTGTAATTGAATAATAACAGTTGTACAATCCCAGCGGAACACACTTTCCATCCCAGCACAGCGACCCTCGGGGATGATGCAGAATTGATGGAATTCTATTACTCTTTGATAGATTTATTATGAAGGGCTGAGTGGACTTGCTACTCCACTTTGTCACTCACACTAATCAGTATCGTAAGGCCCCGAGCGTGCAGGCTTTTGTATCCCTTTGACAAAGACAAGGTTAGGGGAGGATGACAGACACCCAGACCTTTACAAACCCATACCGCAAGATGAAATGGGCCAGCTGAGCTCTGAGCTGGGACAGAATTTTAATTTGTTTATCAATGGCTCACATGTGCAACACCATAAGGATATTTGTCAGGAGTAACACTGAAGCTAAACTCTTTTGTTTGGCAAGTGGAGCTTGGAAAAATATTTATTGAACTGTAAAAAACAGGGTAAATGAAAGGAAGGTGAAAAGTCCAAATGGAGTGGAAAATAACTTGCATTACTGTGCATAAAGTATAAGGAGGATGCTTATCTTTGTCTATTTTTGTTTGTTTCAGTTGAAAGAAATTTACTCACAAACTACAGTCTGATCTCTTGTTGATTTAGATTCTGGGGGGGACTCAGACAAAACAGAAGTGGGCAAAACGGATTTCATGTGTTGTTTTTTATTGTTGTTTATTTATAAGAAGCTTCCAGTTCAGACAGATGGATTGCTCTCATGCTTTTTCACCATTAAAAAACCAGCAAAGTAAATAAAATACCCTGGCCTTAAAGGCTGGAACTTGTAAATACAGTCTTGGATTTATAAAAACAATCTTGTATGTGTTCAAGTGTGGCTGTTTCTACTATTCATCGTTCCCATTCAAATGCAGGCAATGGGCTCTGTCAGCATGGTCACTAGCTATCAGAGCCTGCTGGATTCAGAGGAACAGACAATTTGTTGTGCTTCTGATCCGAACAGGAGCCGCAACCAACATTGGCATAAACAAGGCATTGCATAGGAGGCTGCTGCCAGGGTTTGTTTTTTGTCAGTGTTGTTGAATGATAGATATTTCCATCCTTTTCTTCTCTCTGAATTGCTTTTCTTTTTCTTTTTTTAGTGTTAGCATTCTGCATTCTAAGAGGGACTTGACAATTCAGAGTCTGGGTTCAGTGTCCCTGTCCATAAAAACAAATAACTTGAGCGATGCTGCTGTCCTGTGTGGATTTGCCATGCCAGCTCCTCTGTCTCTGGTTGGGATTTGTGTCAGAGGCAGCACAGTCAGCTGTGACTGCAGCAGCAATTGGCTTCGCTGGCTCTGGGGTGAATGTGCACTGTGGACAGTGGTAAAGCAGAAGCAGAAACACCAGTGATGAGAACAGAAGGCATTTAGGAGAACATTAGTTTCCCACATTTTGTTCTGTGGATTCTCTCTAGGGCTTTTCACCCACAGAAGCTTTTTTTTTAAAAATTTTTCTCTCTAGTCAAAAGCGCAGTTGTGTGGATGGGTCTGTGAAGCTTAGTGGCCCTGCTGGGTACATCTAAATGGCAAACTGAAGGTGCATTTGGAGCATGGGAAGACATGCCCACACTGATTATTATCTTGCCAACAAAATCAGTGAAGGGAAGATGACCCAGGTTTTACCATATGTAGCAACCACAGCACAGAGTCTCTGGCTGGTGCTTGGGTCTGGAGCCCAGGCAGAAGCCTGATACCACATCAGCATGACTTCTATGCATTTTGTGTTTTGTCTCTCTTGTTCCCCCTGCACAAGTAATTTTGAGGCCTGGCAGTGGACTCTTGCTCTCTCCCAGGACCAGCCACATCCATAAACCCTGTTCTTACTGGGGTTCGGTAAAGTACATTTATTTGGTTAAGGTGCCAGGCAGTGTCTGAATAGTTCAGAGCTGGAAATGTTTGTCTGCAGCACAAATAGGACCCACTGTGACAATCACCCTTCTGCATGATTTCCTTTGTATGCTACAACTGAGTGTCTCCCTTTGGGTTGGATGGAGACTGCTTGCCCATGCAGGTATTTTTTCACTTTTTTGCACAGTCATGAGCAGATGGTAGCATTTTGCATCTGTTTTGCATGAGGACGCCCAGAAAATCGGGTCTGTAAGTGGAATACAGGAAGGGTGATCCTTTTCAGTGCCATGCATTGTGGCGACAGCATGGGACCTCACAAGCCTCTGTTGCTTTCTAGTCTCTCCCAGGAGCCAGCACAGGTCCCTGTGAACACCCACTTCCTGTCCTGCTCCGCTTTGCTTCTCTGCTTTGGCACATGGTGATCAACAGGTGTAATCAAGTGGAAGGGGGTGTGCAACACCATCGCTCCCACAAAAGACGACTTCCTGCAGAACAGATGTCATTTGCAGTGTTATGCTGCCTGCCCATCTAAACCCCCCCGGTGGCTGGCCAAAGACCCGACCAACTTGCAGGCAGGCACAGTGCCTCCCAAACAGATGGGCAGGAGCACAGGCAGGCCAAGGACCACATGTGAACGTGAAATATGTTGGAGGCGGGCAGTCTGAGCAGCCAGGAACGTCACAGTATCCTTCACTCCTAACACCTTCACAACAGTGGCACGATCAGATCCAGCTTAGAGGTAACTCTTAGAAGCAGAGAGGGGAATCAAGGAGGAGACAGGTACAGAGCCAGGCAGAGGGGTTTCCTGGAAGAAGTGTTTTAATGATATCATCACTCAGCTAAGGCAGAGGAGTATGTATGGAGGAGGCCAGAAAAAATGTTTATAGTTTAGCAGTATGAATCCTGTTCCTGTGATTTGCTGAGAAAAGTTATTGTCATGAGAAGAGATGTGTACATACCTAAGCAGACTTCGACAGAGGACAAGAGGAGAATCATTTGAATAGAAAAATCCAGCATTCAAGCTGTTGTCAGTTCACAGCTGTCACAATGAATTCACATTCATTTACCACAGCATTTATTGTATAGTTCCAAACACTGTAGTATTTTGCAATTTTAAAAAAATGTATTTATTAAAGAAAAAAGACCTGGAATAAGAACAAGCAACTTCCAGTGCCATAAAAATGTTTTAAATGAAATCTGCAGTACATCAACTAGAAAAGGAAGGTGTTCCAAGAAGGAAGTCCTGCTAGCTATTTTTTTGATAGGTTTCACTTTGAAATGGAAGATCATTTTCCATGAAAAAAACTCTGTATGTGTGCTTGTCACATTTTGATCCATTGTGTTGGCAGAGAACAGATAACTGCATGAAACTCATTATATGAGTAGGATCTGTGTATTGCAGGGTGGGAGTCACCCAGAAGCCAGAATGCTAATTCATGCTTTGTGCTACCAGGAGGAGGCAATGGATTGAGTCTCCTGGAACTTACATCCCCTGAGGTCAGTGGAGCTGCCCTGATATTCACCACTGTAACTGAAGGCAGAATCAGTCCCTCTGGATTTTCACAGGTTTAAATCAAGGCAGCTTTCACCTCTGGATATATATGTGGTCAGCAAGCATGCCAGCGGGAGCAGTGCTGAGGGTCATTCAGCTGGATGTTCTTTCATAGGAGATATCAAAATAATGATTTTATGTTGACCAGTTATTTCGCTATAGATGATATCAAACTCCTTCGGAAACAAGGATTCACATTTTTGGGAGAGTATGGCTGTAAGTAACAATCTGTTTGTTTGGGATCTGTGCACTGCTGGAGCCGAGGTGCCCCAGCAGGGCTGGCATGGCTGATGAGAAGTACATGCGCTGCAGCTGAGTGAGGTGGATGTCTGCAGTTCTACCAGTAAAATGGCGTGGAACCCGTTCCTGTGTGTGTGTCCTGGGATTTACTTCCCACAAGACAGTACAGTGTACACTAGCTGACTTATCTGTGAACCATGGAAACATTTTGAAAAGGTAAAGCAGACAGTACACTGAAGAATCATTTGTCACAAGTAATTGCAGGCAGTCAGAAAGAGCAGAGAGAGTATATGAATCATGACGTAAAAACAGTGAAGGGCAGGCATTTAGTCTGGTCTGTGGCTATAAGTGCAGTGACACAGGTTAGTCCTGGCATGATATACAAATGTTATGTGCAGAGGGACAAGTACAATGAATAAAGAATTCCCGTTTTCTCATTATCTCATGCAGCAGAGAGGTTTTTTACTTCACACATAACTCATAACTTTTACTAGGCAGGAGATGGCTACATTGAATTAGTGGGAACATTTTGTTTCCTGAATTTAAATATTCTCTCTGTGACAATTTATTTCCAGTGTAAAATCCTGGTAGGATACACAGAGGCAGGGAAATTTGCCCAACCAGCCATTTCAGGTGGCCAAACCTGGGTACAGCAGAGCCACCACTGCCAAAGCACCAAACACAGAGAGTCTGGCAACTAGACTGTTGCTGGTGCTGACAGACTCCTGGGCACCAGTGAGCAGTATAGATTAGGTTTGGCAACTTCCTGGACTATAACCAGGACACGGGCTCTCAATAAGGATAATTAGAAAAATAATAGTGTAAAGAATGAGAAACAAATAAGACAAAATACTTTTGTAAAACTTTTGCTTCACAAATCTGTGTTTCCATTCTGAAAGACTAAAAAGAGTGAAATCCATATAACCTAGATAAGGAGAGAGGTAGATTTGGATCTAGAATGAAACCTATCATTCAAAAAGGGACGGCTGAGAAATCATGTACAACGCTATTGCTTATGAATTTGTTATAAAGGTAGATGATAGTGGGAACTTCTGTTCTTATGTCTGCTTCGGGAATTTATTATTTATGGGCAAACACATGCATGATACATAATAACTTTTAGTTCTTCTGTAATTCTCTTCACTCAGACATCTCAAAATGATCTGTAAATGTGGGTAGAATTATTAGCTCCTTTTTAGAGGAAGAGGAATTGAGGCCAGCAGTTGTCCAGGAGGCATGTCTGGATCAAGGCACAAATGTAGCATGTTGAAGCTCCAGTGTAGAACTGGACAAAAGGTCTTTGAGTACGGGATAAATTGATTTCTCTCATTCCAGCTTTGCAACAGGGTTACTTGATGGGTTCTGATTCACAGTTCTGTTTGGATTTAGCCAAAGCAGTTGAAAAGGTTATCACCACTATTTCTCGCCCATGAACAGCTGGCAGAGTCAGTTTTCAACCTAAAATACTTGCATAATCATGTCAATAACAAAAATATCTTTAAAGTATCTTCAAACTGTTCCGGCATGATTCAGCAGAACTCACAAGGTTTCACTCTTGAGTTACTGGCACCTAAAATGTGAAGGACTCTGCAAAGTATGCGAGCCATGGCACCCAACAGTTAACATGAGCCTGCTTCAGACTGGCTCAGGGTAAACAAGCTGTAGATAATGTGGATTGCTTACACCATAGGGCAGAAGTTCCTTGCAACTACAGTGTTCTCAGGACTTGAAACACTGGAGGCAGCACCAAACAACTGATTATTATCTTTGGTGAAAGTTCTGAAGACACCGAAAGCTCTGCTTGTTCTCTTGTCCAAGTATTTTCTTGTGCCGCTTCATAGATTTAGCCACAGATTAGGCTGTAGAACATGTGTGTCTCTGTTAACAAACTGACAAATTAGTTACTTAAGAAATGCAACCCAGCCAAGCCTCTTCTTCCTCCACAACCTATCAAAAATAAACTGTACTGGGTAGTGGCAATAGGAAATTAATGGCTGGGCTTGTTATCGCATGTCATAGTGCAGTCCATCAGCTTTCCCTTTTCTGCTGACAGCCAGTTGTCCCAGTGATTCAAGTAAATGAGTAGCACAAGCTGAAAGTTCTCATTTTCAAGTGAAAATGGGAAAGAAAAAAGTTCTCAGGAAGTTCAAATATCCCATTTTGACATTTTCAGAGCAAAAAGTGGAAATTTCAAATGTTGAAATTACTTTTCATTTCAAATATTCAAATTCTGTATTATATTTGAATGTTGTTAGGAGATAAAAAGGTCAAATTCTAAAAGGCCATGTTAGAATTATTGTTTCAATTTTGCACTGAAACTATTTCCCACGTTGTACAAATTTTCCTTCATTGAAAATTTCAGGTTTCATTTCTGATCATAACAAAGACAAATGTTCAAACTTCTCTGCTCTACCATTAGCCTCTTCTCTCCCTTTCCTCAGAATGGCCCTCAGCCTGACTCGTGAGAAGCCCAGTGGAAGCAGTTAGCAATTTTTAGGAACCAAACACTGTTCTTAAACCAAGCCATGAATTAGTTATTTTGGAATTCACAGATAGAACTGATGAATGAAAACTTTTTGTTGATGGACAAAATAATAAATAAATCCTAACCTTCTTTAAAACAGACAGAAAAAAACCCCTTTTCTCAAATCTGTTTTTCTGTACACCTCTGTATAAAGCCAAAAAAAATTAGTCAAGGATCTTTGTAGATATGTTTGTGTATTTTTATTTTCTAATGGTAACGCTGATAAAACTGAACATCTGCTTTACACTAATTACCAGGCTTCCGTTTCCAATCTTGAGATTATAGACATCGGTTCTTAGCATTTCACCTCCTTTCTGTTTTGTCTGGAGTTGTCTGTCATCTCATCTGTCCTCTCTTCTGAAATGTGTATTTTCCTGGCTGTGATCTTTGCTGTAATTGGGTTATTCTCTAGCTGTTTCTATATTGGCTTACCAAGGTGGGGTAAATCTTGGTGCCTCCAAAAGACCAAAACTCTGAACTTCATTGGAACCAAAATCTCACCTTCTTCTGGGTCTGCAGTCTGTATAACATTTTGTAACCCATTTGATTTTTTCTTCTCATCCTTCTTGTGTTTCTCCTTTGTTAAGCAGTTGCAGTAGCTACCTTTGAAGTGAAGGATCAAGCTCAAAATCTTACTGTTTTACAAGTGAAAAGAGAGATTTGGAATGTAATGTCTTTTTCAGCCTTAACAATAACATCACTGCCAGCAACTCTATAACAAGGACTGTTACACTCCCACTCCTACTTAGTGGCAGAAATTGGTCTGTTTTATGTTCCTGTTCAGACATTTCCATTCATCTCTGCCTTGCTTTTAATGGCCCAATCTGTACCACTCTCGTTAGTCAGTGTTTACATTCATGGTCCATTTGGGTGGAACGATTTCTCACCTGAGAATTCCACAGCCATTGTTCCATTTAGGTTTTGTGCACTGATTTGATTTTATACTGAATCTGGCTATGGGTGGCCTTGTGTTTTAGGATATCGGTACATCTAAGAGTTGAGTGCTGTTGTGACAAACACCAGTTTGGCTGGCACATGACAAATGGTATAGGCAAAATCCTGTAACACATCACTGATATTGTATCCTGCTTATGGAAAGGTCCCTCTCACCTGTCTAGTACCATACAGAGAGTGCAGACTGGTGCACTTTTCCATCCAGGATAGCTTTGGAAAGGGTTCTGTGGGTAGTCTAGACAGTGTACCCCATATAAATAGATGAAGGTTATTCTGGGTATCAAAATGTCACATTTTTGTAGGACTGTAGAAGAAGGTTGGGAAGATAGGTGGAAATAGAAAAGGATGAAAAAAGACTTCTGAGCTTATTGCAGTTTTTGTTTTGTGGTTTGGTTTTTTTTTGAGGCTACCAGGCACTCTTTCCTTTTCAGCTGTGGTGCTTTCCAGCCTCAGATGAAGCTGAAGAAATGAGTTGATATTTTTATTGTTAACAAATAGCCATCAGAGATGACTTCTGAAGACAGAACACAGTGAATTACATACTAACCAAAGGGTGGCTGAATCAGGCACCTGCAACATACAAGAACCCCAGTAACTATAACAATTGAGCAACTGAGACCATTTTATTTCAGTCAAAATTTAAGTGAACAGTTGTTAATTCAAAGTGATTTGGTTTTGGATTTTGTTTGAGGTGGGTTTTTTGGGTTGACTTTTTTTGTTTGGGGTTTTTTTTTTTTTGTAATTGAACTGTTTTTTCATTGCAGTTGGTTTAAATTATGTATCTGCACTACTGATTTGATTTAAATTTCAATAAGAGTTATTGTAGGATAATGAGATATAAAAAGACTGTTAAGAATGTTTTTAAATTTAACAGTGGTACTTATTACATATCAATAAACATACTCTTCATAATCAATTGGTCTTTAATCACAATTTTCTTGTGAAACTGAGTTAAATCTTATTCAGATATAATTTAAACTGAATCAAACAGATACTTAAATATCTATTGTAAACCAGCAATTTTCTTGCCTAACCACTGCTTACAATAATAATGGTACGTAGCTTTTTGGTCTGAGTAATACAATGGCCTGGCAGGATCTAGGACCAGCACTGCTGGGCAGATGTGATATAGTTGAAGGGTGGAAAAAGTGAGAAAATTGGATGGAAAGATGGAAACTGCTGGTGAAACTACCTTTGCTTTCACGTTGCTGACATTTTTCTAGTCATGGCTGCAGATGGGTATTCAATAACATTAGCATATTGATGGTGAGCAATGTAGACTGGAGAACGTTGTACTGTGTGCCATATTTTATAGATTACTTGCAATTTGGGAAGAAGGGAGGGGAGAGATAAGACCTAACTTTACTTACTAAGGACCTGAGCTTCAGAGGTTATAACTCCTTTGAGCATCTGTGAGGAAATAACAAGGATGTTTGCTTGACTCACTGACATATGCAGGGGTACGTAGAGGAAACTATTCTACACGGGAAAGATAGTTGGCCTTAAGAAGATGTATATTGGAAGAGATAAGAAACAGATCTGAAGGAAAAGAGGAAAGAAGAGGGGTGAGAAAAGGGAACTGCAAAAAAATAACTGGTGACTTGAATGAAAAATAAACCCACCTCAATCCATGTGTGGTTTATCTGCCATCAGACCCCCAGCAGGGTGAATGCTCATCACCTACCAGACCTGCAGCCCAAGAAGTAACATTAAGTCTAGCCAGGCTGACCCTCTGCTGTCTAGAGTGCTGCCCCCTGCAGTGTGCTACCAAGGAAATCCATAGTAATTGGATTAATTCAGTTCATCCCCATTCCACTCCATTTATCTTACTCCTCATTCTGAAGGCTCTTGTCATGTAAAGAAGCTTGAAAAAAAATTGACAAAGCAGTACTAGATTCCAGCTCTGCTGTGGAAGAGCAGCCTCCTTAAGCCAGGTTTTACATCATATGTAGAGGTGTTGGGATACATAGGCCTGTTTGACCTAGATGAGTATAATAACTGTATGTGCCAGAGACTAGAAATAGAAGTGAACCTACTGTAGCACCTGTATATCAGGCGATGTTTTCAAGGTAGTGCAGAGGATGCTTGTGTTTGCTTGGTCCTGATTTTGGTCTGCTTTATTTCACACACGCTTTTTTAACATCTAAACATTTAACATTTAAAATTTTTCTGTTTTATCTCATGTGCTGTTTATATCTTTCATTCGTGGCAGTAGAATATCCCAGACAGGTGGGAACTTTTCCTAAGCCTTTTCTGAAGTACAGGACTGTATGTCCTTCAGACAGTTACCGTATTCCCAGTCTGAATGGAGTTTCAATACTGTAACGGGGAAGTTGGTCATCACTTAATTAACTGGTCAAAAGCCACAAGAGATCACTGGTCTGCAAGTGATAAAAGTCGTTGGCAGAAGTGATACATTTAATGTTAATTTCTTTCCATCTTGGTTTCTAGAGCAGTCATGAGCATGTTTTGTCCCACTTTTCCTTCTCACAAGCATCCTCTGCACTGCTGACCCTAGTATGCATGGGCACAAGGCAGCTTTCAGCCTTTCTAGGAGGACACCCTCCAGCTGGACTCGGACCTTCTATGCAAGCTTCATTTGTTCTGTGTTGGCTCCAGGGATGATATTGGGAAAAAATTGTTTCACATTTCAGTTGCCTACTTTGCTTGTGAACTCTGAGGGACAGACCAGACAGGCTGTTGCTACATTATGTTCAGCACTTCCCATGCTTAGTTCTCTGCTTAGTCATGCCCTGTAAGTGGCTTTGTAATGCAAATAAATAAAAATACTAGCAAGAGACTAAGGAACACTTTTTATTTCAGTGGCCAGTCCGGCCCAAATCATGACACCATTTCTGGCTTTATTCCTATATTGTCAGTCTGGAGTCAGCAGTACCGTTATCTTTTTCATGGCATGGTTCTTTTCTAGTAAAATTATAAGGTGATACTGCAGTGGATTTATGGATTTTGTTTGATTTCTGTAAGTGACCCAGCATCTATTGAAGTAAAATACAAAGTCCCATCAAGAGGAGCAAAATCAAGCTCAGAGTTGCTGTTGATCTGCCTCTCTGAGATTTGGTATTATTTTTTCCATTAAGGGTCTGGATACCGAATGTCAGCTTGCAAACTCTCTGTGGCTCCAAATATGAAGTCCGTGAGCAAATTTCTACTGACTTTAGCTAAGAACTTGGAGAATAAGTCCCAATTATTAGGGAGCTATTGCCATATTTGTGAGAGGCAGCAAGGTACAGGACAGAATTTCTCAGCCATCAAAAGGGTCACAAAACACAAATCGAGGAGATCTGAAAACTGAAAATGTTATAGTCTGAGGCAAAAACTGTTCTTAGCCTTCTATTCTCTCATCCTTCATGCTTAACTATTCCCTGTCAGCTTTGTAAAGTACATGCACAAGTACATTACATTGACTTACTGTTGTTACCCTCAGTAGAGGTGTAGTATCTTACTGTTATCTCTATGGTAATGTTTTTATGCTGCATAAGCCTCAACAAGCCAGAATAGGTGTGAATGACTAATCATGTCTGGTTGTTCCTCTAATACTAACTTAACCTTGCAGCCAGCAACAGTGTTTGTTGCTGCAACAGAATCTCTTGGGATAGGTTCAAGGCTTTGGTGTATTTTTAGGAATCACTGGATTTGAATGTAGATGAATTTGTGTAAGTTATCTCAGGGTCAGAAGGGCTGTTACTGATGCAACTGATCTGGGTTATGATGTCTGCTTCCTCTGCAGGTTATCAGCCTTCAGCTATGACAGCACAACTGCTGGTATAATGAGTCATTAACCCAGCTCAGTCAGAAGTGATCCTGCTTCAAAGAACCTTGTACTAAAACTCTTTAAGCTAAGCCAAATCATTTGACAGATCTGGACTAACTAATGGCTACCTGAACAGTTGTGTTGGCCGCTCTAAGGGGGGGGATAATCTCCAGTGGGTGTTGAGGGAGTAGGGAAGTGCAGCTGCTTCCTAGATCAGCTACAGCATCAAGGTACCATGAAACATACTTACTGTTTCCTTCTGTACAATGCAAAGAAAATGACCTGGTCTCAGTGTGTCACAGGGACTGGCTGGTTAGTATTTATACTATTCATACATTGCTGCCCAAAGGCTATATTTATTCCAAACCAAATGTGTTGTCATTCCATACACTAGGCTGTTCTTGAAGTGAAGGGATAGCTCACATCCTTTAAGATGCACTGTCAAGACATTATGAAGAGGGAGTATTAGAGACAACAAAGTATTTGTTGCTCTAGAATTGGGACAATCATTTAACTGCAGTGAGGGAAATTTGGAAGGTTTTTTAGCCTGTTTTAAAAAGGAATGTACACATGACATTTATAAACTGTTGGAGAGGGCCCTAAAATAAAAGAATGGTGGTTGAAAATATGAAGGAGAAGCCTGGAAGGAGATCAGGAGGAAAGATATTAATAGCAAACCCCTCCCTGAAATGCAGAGAATAAAAGAACTCGGAGAACATTCCTATTGGTGGATTTTTTTTGCTATGACCCTTCTCAGAACATTTCATTTAGTTCTGCTAGTTTACAAAACAGCAGGAAAAAGGGCAAAGCTCTATAGAGCAAAGCCTCACAGCTCAAGGTAAAGTCCCTCTGCCTGCAGAGGGGTTCCTTTGGGGCACACTCAGCTTTGAGCACTCCTTAGCTTTGTATGGAAAGCTAGTGTGGGCTCAGCACATTTCCTCCATGGCTCTGCAAGACTGTAAATACGGAGGCTGAGCAGTGCTTGGGCAGCAACCTCCAAAACAAGGCACAGAACAGCTCTGTTCTGAAGAGATTATTATGGAGATCAATGGTTTCACATTGTGCATCTGGCATAAATCTGTGGCCTGAATAAATACATCAGCCAGCAGTGTAGAAGCAAGTCTTGGGAGAAATTAATTGCATTCTCTGCCTCCTTCTTCATCTTTAAGAAGATTATTTACGAAATAATCATTATGAAGACTGACAGTTTTATATGCATAGATATATATGTGTGTGTATACATGTAAATGCATTTTTATATAGGTATATGTACGCATATATATGTATAAAACACTGTTGGTTGGTGGTGCCTAGAAGAATACAATTCTTGAATGAGGAAGCAAAGGAAGACTGGTCAGAAGGGATACACAAGAAGATGAAATTCCTGTTTACCTTCATAAACAGAATTTGTGGATGTTAGGTTGTGGGTTTTTTTACATGTAAGCCTTCGATTTGAGAACCACCAACATCCAGTAAACATTCAATGAACATTATTGGCAGAATAACTTTTCAGGAAGGAATCGCAAAAATTGCATTGACATCTAGGCATTGCCAATACTTAATTAGTATACTAATAATTTTTTTTTACTTAAACAAAAGCATTTCAGATATAACTGAAAATCTTCAACTCTGTGATTAAAGAAGGGATGTCACTGACTCAGAGGTAGTCAGTATCTTCCTTTCTGCAACTGTAGTGCCCTATAGTAATACAAACAAATACTGTACAGGTAGCATGTGTGAGCTTGAAAAGTGAAACCCAGGTCTTGAAAACCTGGGGGAGTATCTTTTGATTTTATTTCAGATAGCCCTGGCATCTTGGCTACACCTGGATTATTACATTCACTCTTCCTGCATTCTTATTGAGGTCTCTGTGAAATACATTTTTCACTTTCCCTTCTGAATAGCTGACACTATTGTGGTATCACAGTATGCTGCTAAATAGCTGATTCCTGCTACTCCGTATGTGGCTGTATTTCTGATGAATCCCAAATAAATCTTCGGATAGAAAACACTGCGTAGGGTCAAATTATCATTATTATTACAGATCTGGAGATTCTATTAACAATATCATAAAACGTCACTGATATGGCTGAGATTCTTTAAGGTGTAAGTCCTTTGGCAAAGGGAAGTCACTCTCTGGTGTAGGAACTGCCTGTGGAGAGAGAACCATACCCCACGGTATTTTGTTGTTCTCAAGTGAATCCTATTTCCTTTGAGATTTGAGTGTGGTTTAAATGGCGATTCTCTGTAGTTTCCAAGCCCTATAACAATTTCTTCTCCCATTTTATTTTAACAACTCTAATAAATCATAATCTGGTGTGACTGGGAAGCCTTATAGCTATGGGGTTTGTAAGCACCATAAAACTTTCTTCACTGCTGGTTAGCACAGATGGGAGCAGAAGCAATCCAGAGCATGTCAAGAATCTCTCTCTCTCTTGCATGGATAAGCTTAATAAGGCAAACTTGTTGTTGAGGGAAAGCACTGAACTGATTCCAGAAACAATTAGGAAATACAGCAAACAAATAAGCCTAGGTGATTTGAATGACCCAGGTGATCCACCTGATTCATATGCTAAACCCCATGTTTTCCTTAGTTACAGACTTGCTATTATCTCACTGAATTGGAGCAAAAGCTTTCAGAAAATCCCCCCCCCCCCCGCCATTCACTCATTTTAAGAAGCATTGCAGTAGATCCTTATAACTACAGTAGGACTGTTAGAAGATGTGGGCCAGCTTTATCAAAATGGCTAGAAAGTTTGGAGGTCCAGACGGAGCAGTCCTAACAGGAGCCTGATTTTATCCATAAAGTGCCAAGTTCTCATCTTCTGAAAAGTAGCAATTTTAAAGGTGCATGCTGATACTGTGACTGCATTTTGGAAATCTTGGCCATGTGATTTTGGCTGTTAGCCAAACTACCTACTAACTACGTTTTATTTTCCTCTAAAATAAGTTTTCCAAGCTCTTTATGGGTTATTCTTGTATGAGGTGTGATCAGTGCATCAGGCAGAAAAGGGAAATGTGGAGTCATCTTTGTTTTGTGATGATAGAAGTCACCGTGGCTGTATGTTTTGTTATTAGATCTTACCTGCAATTAATAAGAGATACTCTGATGAATTTATGCAGTTCGTTTTTGTTAAATACATATTGTATTAATATATACAAAACAAAGAAAAGGCACTTGGGACTCCCTTTGTCTGCCCAACAGACTGTTCTGCTGCCAACTCTGTGAGCATTGCTTGAGTAACCAAAGACCTAAAATGATATTACATAGCTGTAATTCAAGATTAATCTACTTTAAGGAAACAAGCCACTCGATTTTATGTTACAGCCAAAATAACCCCCAACCCTGCATTAAAAGGATATTAAGAGCCCTTGCAGTGAGAGAGTCCTGTGGAAAAAAATGGGAGATAATTATGTTAATTACATTATCTCTAAATGCTGTGCTGTAATATAAAAGGAAGCTAAATTAGAGCTGTTTGAAGCAAACTTAATTCTGGTATTCCTGAATGGGAGTGATAGAGTTTATTATTTTAAAGTTGATTTTATCTGTGTGATTTCCTGGGCTGTTAACTAGGAAAACCGGGTCCTACTGGAAAAATTTTGTTTGAAACATCATAAGGCTACTGCTTTAGTTTCCCTGAAGAGCTGGTATCTTTAGATTCACCATAGCGACTTGGATTTTGCATTAATGGATTGATTAATAACAGAAGGTGCCATCCTGACATGTGAACCAGCACAGTACTGGAGTGAGATGTACTTTGCCACTGGATTTCACAGATGCTTGCTGAGAGCAGAGGAATTTTGACATACAAGAAGTCTGAATTCCCCTCATGTTTCAAGATATGGTCAGTCTTTTCCTCTGACTCTCATTTCAGTCCCTTTCACTTCTCTTCTCCCTGTTTTCTTCTTGGGTTAGTCCTGTCTCCCCCAGACATTTCTTGCCTCTCACCCATTACTCCCTCCTTCCCTGCTCTGCTTTTTGGCCTTACATGGAGAATTTCCTCTAATTTAATCTCGGTTTCTCTCTTAACCTCATATCTCAGCTAATAAAGTTCGCCCCCTAATTTCCTACCTGCTCGTTTCTTCCAGTCCCGCATTCCCTGGTCCCATTCTCCTTTCTGCCAGCTGTTATGCCCTGACTTTCACCAGCTCTACATCTCCTGGTCTATACTGGTCGATGGTGCCCCTCTCTGTAAGGCAGGGCTCTTGTCTCCTGGATGCCCCACTGGTTTTTGCTGCCCGAGTGCTAGGAAGGAAATAACTGATGGTAGCCAAAGGAGAGAGAGAAACTTCACAAGATGATTTCAACTCGTATCTACAGGATCTGTGAAATGCTTGCCGACCTCTACCGGGTGTCTCTTTATTTCTATGAGCTAATGTCAAACATTTAACGTTTCTGAAGTCTAACCATTCTTCAGGAGAGGGTAAACACATGACCACGTTAAACTGCCACTGGGGACAAGACTTGGGTGGGTGCCTCCTCCGGGCCGGAGCTGTCATTTGGGCGCTAACCAGGAGGGGGGGCTGTTCTATGGGAGGACGGCCGGCCCAGGTTGAGTGGCTCAGCACAGCTGTGCTGCTTCGGTGTGCAACAGCGCGGGGGGGGGCAGAGGAGAGAGAGAAACTCCACAAGATGATTTCAACTCATATCTACAGGATCTGTGAAATGCTTGCCGACATCTACCGGGTGTCTTTTTATTTCTATGACCTAATGTCAAACATTTCTGAAGTCTAACCATTCTTCAGGAGAGGGTAAACACATGACCATGTTAAACTGCCACTGTGGAGAAGACTTGGGTGGGATGCCTCCTCCGGGCCGGAGCTGTCATTTGGGCGCTAACCAGGAGGGGGGGCTGTTCTATGGGAGGACGGCCGGCCCAGGTTGAGTGGCTCAGCACAGCTGTGCTGCTTCGGTGTGCAACAGCGCGGGGGGGGGGCGGAAAGCGGGGGGCAGAGCTGGTGGCCAGTCGAGGGGATCCCCAGTCTGTTCATCTCTGGCTTTTAAGCTTCTGGCTTAAAACTTGGGACTGATGGGCAATGAATAATTACGTCATTTTGCAGCTTTGCAAAAGCATCTGCAAAAAGGACACTGTATGAGACCTATAGGTACTTGATAATGTCACAAGTACTAGGATTTCCCAAGGCTTGAGGGCTTCTTTCACCATTGCAATATCTGTCACAGCGCTGAGCATGATGGAGAGACTTTCTGGAGAGCCACATCCATAGCCGTGGGTTCAGTGAATCAGTAAACTGCATTGGACTCCTTTTCCCCAGCTGAGAGGATGCAGAACTGCACCTTTCACGGTGTACTCTCAGCCTTGTCACATGCAAGGGCATCAAGGATCGAACTGTCATTGAGCAACCTCGTGGTACAACCCTTAACCAGCTCAGCACTGGTGAGACTTAGCACCTGAGCTCAGCACAGGAGGAGGCGAGGTGCGTTGGGGAGGCAGCCTGTCCTGGTGTAGGTTAGATCCTGCCCTCAAGTTGTGTTAAATTGTGCATAAAAGTGCTTCTCTGAAGCACTCTGTGAAGTCCAAGTGCGCACTCAGTGGGGACAGTGATTTCAAACCATTTGTGACAGGACCCAGAATGCAAAGTACTCCCTTGGTCCTGGTACTTCTTTACCAATCAAATGCATTAAAGGCAGATATAACCCGATTACAAAGCGGATAACCCACAGTAACAATTCAGATGGCTCATGGGATGAAAAAATAATGTAGCTAAAAAGTCATAAAAATGAATACTATTTGATTAGATCCAAACCAGTGGTATCAACTGATTTTGCTCATTTAACCTGTCTCCTGATCGCAGTACAGCCGTCATTTAGCTGCAGGGTGGATGTGTTCATACCGAACTATTAATCTGTTTCAAAATGCCATAACATTTCCATGAAGAACTTCCTAATTTTTTTTTCAGAAATTAAATGTCTGTTTAAAGTTCATTCCCTCCTGCTGCAACTAATTGAAATGAGATTTGGTTTATCTTTATGACATGAAAATGAGATTGAGTTTCATAATAATAACAATAATGATAACTCTATAGATTTTAGGACTAGTAGTTAATAATTATAGTAATATGTGGAGATTAGAAAAGAGTAATGCAGCATAAACAGTCCATTGTTATTTGTTCAGATGTGGGACTGGGTATCAGTTAATGCCATTTTTCTTTGTATCTATTTTTTGTTCTCATTGAATTTTAGTCAAGTGCATTAATTAATTTTGGCCCAGTATAGGATAATTTAAGTAGCCTTTTTTTGAACTAGTGAACAATCTAACCCGTAAAATACGGATTTTAAAAAGGGAAAATTCTTGAAAAGCAAAAAGCTAAGGAATATAAACATTCGACAGCCATCTATCCTCCTCACCTCTCCAGGGGGTATATGATCGGGAGTTGGCCCTGCGGGCGACTGTAGCAGCTTTTGCTGCAATCTGAAGGTGAACCTGAAGGTCCTTCATTCCCAGCTGATGCACTGAAGTCAGGAAGGGACAGAAAGGATCCGTGCTCTGTGCAGAGGGTAGCCCAGGGACTTGCATGCTAGGGCAGAAATCCTGGGGGCATTTCCTAGGTTTGTTTGAGGATGGGTTTTTAATCCAAAGTCTTTTAAATCACCTAGTGCCCAAACCTGTACAAGATGCTGTTAGAATGTGCTCCATTTAGAAGTGTTGTGAGACTGGCTGTTGTGCCAAAACTCTCTGCTAGAAAACAGCAGATTTTCTTTTAAAATACTGAATATGTCTTTATGTATATATATATATACACACATATCTACATATAGAGTACTTATATGTATTTTAATAATTACTTGAAAATGTGTTTGTCATCTTTTGAACAATCCTAGGAATTATGTATCTGTTATGAATTTTGGGGATTTCAAAGCTTATGCTGCTTATGAAGAGGATAATTATTTGAGGAAGAAAAGCAGGAATATACCCCTGCAAAATGAAGGGTGTATTCCAGAGGAGATCTGCATGTTCATTTTTTCTCATGGCAGTTTTCTTTTTTTTGTTTTACTTTCTTTGGATGTTTTTATTCACTGAAGCTGAAAGTCTTACAACCCTCCATATGTGGAAAAATATAACTGCCTCTGATTGTATTGCCTTTAACCATGCTGAGATTTACCTTATAATATAAATAACTACTGATTGCAACGGGCTTTTTGGGAAGTAGGGCAGTGTTTAATGTCAATCCACGAGAATCTGGTCTTTAGTGCTTTGGATTGTAATGCCTTCTTTCTTATGATAGAAGTCAAAGAAAATAAATGTAAGGCATGCACTGTATGGGGACACAGATCTCTGGGCTTGCCTTGCAATACAACCACGAGCAAATCAGTGAGATCAGCAGGAGAGGTGAGGAGCTGGCAAACACAGCCCCTAGGTTTATGTTTGAAATGATTTATATTAGTCTGTAGAAGAGATGGGGAAAATCTGGGCAGTAGATTTGAGACTCTTTATGAAATTCAGATTTCTCAACCAAAACAGGGGAAATAAAACATCTGAGGAATCTCCATCTATGGTAGGTACAGATCAGAACAGTGACCATAAAAGCTCTCAGCACACTTAGACTTAGGACCTTGTTACCTTGGGGACATACAGCAGTCCCTCGGTGTGCCTCAGAGGACGAAAGCAGAGGCTGAAGGTTTGATCAGGATGGGAGAGGGCTGGCCAGGAGGGAAGCTGCCCATGTGGTGGGGGCTTGATGGTTTGGGGAAGAAGGGAATTGTTGTTATTGGAAATAGGGTCTCCAAGGGGGACTCAGCTGAGCCCTTTGGGGAGGGAATGGAAGGAATTAGTTGACACAAAGGACAATTGGCTGTAATGGCTCTTTCAGATGGTTATGTTTTATTGTGTAAATGTATGTTTATAGGCTTTTTTAAAATGCAGATTAAACACCTAGCACTGCATTTAGACTTTTGGAAGAAAGCATGTCATTAACTCAACAAACCACTGCCCCTTCTTTTAAGCTGATATGTTCCCGCATGTTAAAATGTGTTTGGGCACTGTTAAATGTGTGTATTGCATAATGAAAGTAGTCAGTGGTGCTGCTGGCAGAGCTGAGGCATCAGAGGAGATAACAGCCATAAACAGCATCTGTGAAGTGTCTTTGAGGACACAGACCTAAAGATTGCCCTTATTATTGTGCACGTGGTCATAAGATGGAAATGAATGCGCTGCGTTTGTAGTTGGAAGCCAATTTACTGTTTAATTGGAAGTGCTGCCATATGAAGTACAGTTTAGACTTTGTCTGTGCAAGTTCACTGAATTTAGTGGGACCAAGTAACTTCAGCAGGATAAGGTTTTGTCTGAGAGAGTCTTTTACACGTGCTGTTCTGCTTCCAGAGCTGTAACTTCCTCTTGCTTTTACAATGACTCATGGAAGGTTCAGTGAGGAAAAACATAGGCCTCCGTTTTTTTATTACCCCTATGATTAGCTTATAGTATGGACAGGTTGGCTTGAATCATCTCTCATGATGGTACAAATTAGAAATAACTCCACTGAGGTGTTTGGGTGGACAGACACTTCACACTGGTATTGGTGGGGGGAAAAGCAGCCCTGCTGTTTGCCCAGTATTATCCTTAAGAACAGAAATTAATTATGAGAAGGAGTTAAAAGAGGTTTTAAAGTAAGGAAATAGATACTTTGTTCTTTGGGACTTAGTTTCTAACTAATGAAGAAGATTCTATCTGTCCTGTTGTGGTAGACTGAAGAATCAGGTCCAAATACTCCTCTTAAAACTCCCCAGTTTAGGGGAATGAGCAGTGCTGTGCTGCCTCCACATCATTCCACATGTTGTGTCAGCACTACTGCCTGGAGGGTTCTCTTCTCAAGAGGGATTGTGCTCAGTACCTTTCTGAATACTTACAAATATTTTTTTCTCTCTTCAAACCTTTCAACACCATCATCGCAGGAAATTCTGCAAAAGATGAGATTAAAACCAGCTTTGAAATTTTTGGATGGTCAGGATGGCTTCTGTGGGAACACGTGGGGACCACCCCATCCCTTCAGAGCAGCCTGTCTGCCTTGGCAGCCCTCTTGTTCCAACCCAGGTCTCTCACGTGAAGCGAGAGCACAATCAATAGGCCAGAAGGGTGACCCCAGAATAAATTTTCAAAGACATGTTCTTAACTGTCTTCACAATAGGAGATGTAATGACAGCGCTGACAAGGAATGGCACTGAAAGACTTCTGTAATAGGGCTGGTCAATTTTTTTCTGTGTTTAAAGGAAAATTAGGTTTTCTACTACGAATATTTTTCATGACAGGTGCCCACTTTCCTCTAAGCATGACAGTGTCTTGTTAAAAAACAACACTTCCAAACTGATGCATTTAATTTGAAAATGAATGTTTTTCATTTTTTGTTACCTGACAAGAAGCAGGAATTTTGCCAGGAAAACACTGATGTAGGTGGAAAAAAAAGACATCATTTTCTTAGGAACAGAATTACTGTTTTCTGTTTCACTCTGCCTTGTACCTACACCTGTGGACAACTACTTAGATCATGAGCACCAGTGATAGCAGTTTTAAAATTATGCCGCATTTTAGGGAGGCTGTGTGTAAAAAATATATTATTAAGCCCATCTAGCGCACATGGGAGTACCTAGGACATAATCAGGGAAAGTGACAGAACCAAAACCTAAAATTCATAATGCAAATTAAAATTCTGTCAAGAATCATGGCAAATTAGCCCACTCTGAGCTCCATGGTCTCATGGAGGTTTTAGGGTGCTCAATGCATCAAGTTAGCATTTAGGATGTCTATGACTGTAGGACACTCATGCACTGTGTTACGGAGATAAAAGCAGAGCCCAGTACAAGACCAGTTCCATCCCCACTGGTTCAAGTATATATTTGTCCTTGTTTTCTTTAGGAGCTGCTTCAGGTATATCTGGTAATTGGTCACATATGTATTCATTCATGGCACAGAAGGTGTGAATGAAGCCTGAAGGTTGGCCTGAAGAGAGTGCTTGGTAAGATAGTGTAGGATGTCACTTCCGACATTGTATTTCTTGGCTTGCATCATTCCAAGCTACTCTAGCTGTAGGTGCATAGTTATCTATTTCTAGTATCTTCTGAAAAAAGTAGCCAGATAAGGGATAAATCTAGCTGTAAGAATCCCATCTGCTCCCCATAGGTGGTGCAGACATGTGGTTGTTTGGCCTACAGCACATTTGGTATTGACAAAAATGTTTGTTGAAACATGCTAGACTCAAACTACGTGGTAAATCTTTCAAATAATGTTGAAACACAGAAAGTGTTAATCTTCATTATCCAAGGAGGCTGGCTTGTTCATGTAGCATGGTCTCTTCTATCACGTTTTTAATAGGTTTAGACACGTTAAAGCTGTAGGAGCTTACACAAAGAAAGAAATCTCTTTAATGGCATTGCAAATGTTCAGCCAGTAAACCAGTACATTTGGCACATATTTAATAACCCTTTGAGCAACATTCCCTGGAATCACTTGGAATTTCCTAAAGGACAAAAATCTCATTATACTATTAACTTTTTAGCGTTGAGGCCCCCATATTTACTGAGATAAACATGTATTCATTTAAAGTGTAGTTGAATTATCATAGATGTTTTTAAAGGATGACACCTCAGATAGTCATCAGATTTTAATTCCTCTTGTTATTTTTCACAGAAAAGGAGGTATTTTTTTTTTTCCTAGTGAACTGAGTGCAAGCGAAACGATACTTTGATTTCTTAGAACTACCTCAGGAGGCATTGTAGCGTCAGTTAAATGTATAAGGTAGCCCTTGGGGATGAACACAATGCTTATTTCTACCCAGTAAACCATGTCCTGGTTGGTAGCAACTACTGCTAAATGAGTGACAAGGAGAAGCTTTTGATGTGTCAGCCGAAGGTAGTCTTGGTAGGCTTATTGTTTTGCTATCTGTGCAACACTCTCCTCCACAGTATGGGGTAATGTCCAGAGGAGTCGCAGCGTCCACACCAAACCCCTTGCTATGGCAGCAGCCACTTCAAACATAGTTTCATGAATAGGAGCTCATTTGACCCTTGACCACAACCAGCCTCTAAATTGGCAGACAGAGAATCAGAGTAATTTGTATCATTTCAATTAGTTACTAGCTGCATAACAGGGAGGTCATGACTTTTTTGGGATGATTATTGCCCATGGCAACCAAACTTCAATGTACCATCAGTTTCCAAATACTTTCACTTAATAAATGTAAGTTCATAAACAAGGCCCAATTGTTGGGGACACAACAAAGCTAATTATCTGCGCTGCTACCAAGTGAGCGGAAGATGACATAACTTTGTCGGCAAAATCCTTTTTATTAGCAACAAAAAAAAGTCGCTGATAAATGGCTTTAATAATGTTGGCTGAATGAACAGTATTGATCTTTGACTATGTAAAATGGGGAGGAAAGGCAAGTTTATATAAGAGCACTGTTGTTGTACTATTGAGAGCAGGCCGGTTTTGTTTCACAGTTTGTTCTATGCACCAAAATTCTGAAATTCTAAAATCAATGTTGCCATTGTTGGGCCAAAACAGCACACCCTTACCACAGACAATGCAAAGAATTTCAAAATATAGATAGCTCCCTGATACATACAGATCGGATTGTAAGAAACATTGGGTTGTTTTTCCTTCTCGAAGAAAGGGCAGCTTGTTCCAGGGTGTAGACAATGGTGTGTCTACATGCCTGTGAAACTTCATGAACCCAGTGCAATAATTCAAGCCTTTGATTTGAAAAATGTTTTGTATGTCTTCCTCCACATCTGCAAATACCTCCACTTTCCCTTGATGCCAGCCAAGAGTTGTTAGCAGTCGAAATGTTTTCCACTTGAGGAAGAAAAAAAAAAGTTAGGCACGTACATAAGTTTTGCTATTTGGCTTTTGTTTTTTGAATTAAAATAAAGGTTTCCTTCTTTCATGTCACAATCTATTAGCCACTGGGATACCTGGTATCACAGTTCTTTCCCCTTCACCCCTGCATTTGTAGCAGATTTGACGGTGTGTGGAAACCAACACAGGCACTGCGCTGTGACTGCGTCACCTGCAATCAGCCGGAGATGCTGCTAAGATTAATCATGACAGTAGGCAATATTTCCAACATTATTAGAAGAGAAACCTAATATTTTGGGACATCAGGGATCTCTGAGCTGTTGTCCATCAAACTGAGAACCTTCATTTTCTGCTCCTTGGATGGGTAACCTTAAGTTTTAACCATTTCACAGACAGAAGATTCATACACACAAACACACAGGCACACTCAGTGTACTGTGCCAGATGCGTGAAGATAATCTGGAGTGTTCTTTGTAGTTGCTCTCAGATAGTTGTACAAATAGGGACGTAGTGGTCAGACCAAGTCTCTGTCTCCTCTTTAGGTTTTAGTGAGCCACAGTTCACTGCCTTAGCTCCTCACCCTTTTGATAATTTGTTTATATATCTGTGGGCATTTGCAAAACATAAAGGCAGACACTAGTGTTTAGCCAACATCTGTCCATTCTACTGCACAGACTGCAAAGGGGAATTCATTTACCTTGCTGATGGTCTCTCAAGTACAATTTTAATGAATCATATTTAAAGTATGCTTAAATTTTGAGGCCTTAGATTGTACAGAGAAACGACTGTGATGTTTAATGAGTCTAGCTGAGCTGTTTAGACTGCATCATTTTTGAAGGATAGAGTTAATGCAGCTTTTGTCTGAAACTGAAGTAGTGCAATATCCATGTTAATGGGCTGGGAATTTTCACTTTTTTCTTGCAGCTGTTGGCTGTAGGTCAGTGACATAAATTTTATTTAAGGCTTCATCCTGCAAAACTTTATTATGGATGGTAGAGATTATTGTCAGTGGTGCTGGGCACAGCAGTAAGTGCAACCTTTCATGCTAAGGACTTGCAGGGTCAAGCTGTGCTCTATTTGCAGGGGTAAGCAGTGCCTCAGGTTAAAAGATATGGGGGATCTGGCTCTTACACTTAAGGAAAATCACTAAGACTATGTATGGCATTAAGCACCGTTAGTCCCTCATGAATGCAGTGGGGGTTGAAGGCATCTCAGCACCTTCTGGGATTTGGCCAGAATGATTGTTTTCAAATGGGTCTGCAATATCTGGTTTTATTTTTGAAACAACTGGAGTCCTTACTCAGGAGGGAAGGCTGACATTGTTATGAAAAAAAAAAAATATCAGGGATTTTGTCCTCACTCAGCAGAGAGCATGAACAATTGCCCTTTGATTTATAGAGAAAGCTCAGTGCACGAGTGATCTGGACACTCCAGATTTGAGATGGATTTGCATGTTTACTTTCAAGCCGTGCCTGAGAAGTTAGCGAGAAAGGCTCTTTTTTAAAACCACCACTGCACCTTTGACAGAACAGCTCTGCAGAATGTTTTAGGACCTCCTCATTACATTTCAGTGTATTGCTCTGAGCTCACACACAAAGGTGAAGGTGTTTCTGGAATAAACCATACCTTGGGTAAGCTGCTATGAAGATACAGAACTAACAGTTTCCTTCTATTCTTGTTTGAAACGTCATCATGAGAGAGACTGTGCTTCCTTGCTCTCCACTGCCTCAATAAGTCAAGTGTTGATATATTGGCTTAGATGACATTTTCTTCACAGTTATATGCCATTTTCTTCATATTTGGCCCATGATGGAGCTCAGCACCCCTGCAAGAACTGCATGTACGTATCTAGTCATGAGAGTCAAAGAAACAATGCACTTCATCTGGGATGAAGCCCATAATATTCTCCTAGCATCCACATTTAGTGACATTATACAAAGTCATTAACAAACCCCATAAAGCAAAATGACTGTTGAGACAGCAAATAAAATCCAATTGCTTGTGTTCCATAATACCTTCCAAGTAAACCAACAACTCCTTCCCATACCCTTTCTTCCCCCCTCCCCTCCATGATGCATTTCTGAATATTTCTAGAACCTTTTCACACTCCTTTGGCAGCTGATCCTATCCCACCTTATCCATCATCATTGCTGCCTTGAGAGCTGATTCATTTATCTCATTGCTTTAAGGCTGTCACCTAGAGCTTTGGATACATAGACCCAATTTCTTGGATTTGGTCTTTCATGTGGCCTCTTCCCTGCTGGCATCCACTCAATCATCCCCTCTGCCAGCTGATCTTCTAAGCTCCTCATATGTCATACACTCCTCAACCACCTGGTGGTTGCACACAGTATCTACTTTTAGATCTTTCTTTCCCCCCACATTCCTTATTTACTGTCATACAATGCGGGATCCATCTTTTTGTGTGTTTGCATCTTTGCAAGGCTGCTTTTTCTTAATTACAGACAGGGCACAGCAATGCAGACAAATGACAGTTTTGTGTCCTTTCTTCTTTATGTTCAGAATGCTTTTTTCCCTCTGGAAAACAATTTCTGGTGTTGATGAAATTCAGTTTTATTCTACACCTCCTTTTCCTCCTTATTTCTGTCTTGCTGTCTTGCCTCTAAATAAGTTAGTTACACTTAAAAATAATATATGTTCTCTCTTTCCTGCCATTGCCACCAGATCTCCCCTGCCAGCATACGCCAGGATGTTATCTTGTAATCACCCTTGTTTTTCACATGCTACAAACTCTGACTTTGTTAGATGAGATCCTGCCATTCAAAATTCCTTTCTTTTCATCTGCTCGCCTTTCCACCAGCCCCAACACAATTAATATTCTTTGCTGCAGGTAGCATCTTCTGCATATTCCAGCACCTTTTGCTCTCTGAACATAATTCTTATATAACTCTTGATATGATAAGTCATACTGGCCAGAGTTAACCTTATTACTAGAGATGTACTGAGCAATCTTGCAGTCATGAGGTACCAGGGATATTTCAGTAATGGGAAATCTGCTTCCCATACAAGATTGATTTTACTTATGACCTTTAGCTGGAATGATACCTGTAAATTCTTATCTGCATTAATTTCTTGTTTTCTCTTGTCACATGCTGTCAGTATATGTGTATCTTGCAGATATGAAGTATTAAGAGCTGGCCATGTAATGCTCTCTGTGAGGACCTGAAGTTACTGAAATACATTCAACTTTATTGGTCTAAAGTATCTGGACTTCTGTACTGCCCTTAGGACACAGTGGTTAAGAAAGATACAAATCCTAATACTGACTTTTCTGAGACTGAGTATTATTTCAGTGCATCTGCTTAATATTTTCTTAATGTGAGTTAGTAAGTGATACATGTTCACAGTGCTCAGTTTGCTAAAATCAGGGTTTGAATAAATGAGATTAAATTCTAAGATAAAAAATAGGGTTTAATTTTGTAACATCATCTTTTCTTCCAACATGCTTCTTGTGGCATCGCAGTCACACAGAGTATTTGGGATTCTGTTTTTCTCCTTCTGACATAGTTTGTTGTCATTGTTGATAAATTTGAGTTCATCAAACTGTAAAAATGAGTCGTGAATTAAGGTTGAATATTCCCCGTAAAGATGGATTACAGCTCGCACAGTAAGGTATGCTTCTTAGAGAAATGAGTGTGGAGGTCCTGTGGCCATTGTTATGCAAGAGGACAGTCCCCTTTGACCTTAAAATATATGTGTGTGTATAGATGAGAGGACCCTTACTGTGTCTTACAGAATCTTTTCACCATTAATTAATTTTGGAGACCTTATGTGGAAATCAGCTTCCTATTGCTTTTTACTCTTTGCTGTGGTCAATAGTTGTGTGATAATTCCTTAAACAAATTAACTTATTTAAACTTCTACTCCTTTATAGACTGTGTACATTTGAGTGTCTTGTTGTCTATAAATACGAGATGAAATCCATTACAGATCATTTAGTAAAACAGTCATCCTGTTTCCTTATTGCTGAAATGGTTGCAAAGGAATCTTCCCATTAGGTAAGACGAAAGTTGCCATTGACGAAGAAATCTGTGCCTTCCATCCTTTAAACTCTAGGCTGATCACAAGACCCATTAAGTATTTTCTTGCTTCTTTTTGCAATATTCAAGTTGCTGTTGAATATTCTGAATTTAGTTCTGGTATTGGGAACAAGTTAGGTCAAAGGAAAAATATGAATGAAATATCCTGGATGACTCTCCAGTCAATTTAACAACAGCACTTCTGGAAGGAGGGAATAGCTTCTCAGTTCAGATGGCACAACACTGAATTCAAACTGCCAGCTGCATTAGTCAAATCATGTTGTACACGTGGTTCCCAACATGTATAAGGCAACCTCTGCCATGACTGTGTTCTGTCTTCCACCCAAGACCTCCAGCCAGATTACAGAAACACTCCTCTGCATTGTGAAGGAGGACTGAAATCTTCTTCATATCAATATGAGTAAGTAGTACATTTCTTAGACTGGAGCTGTGAAGCTTGATGGGACTTTACACTTTCATTTTTATACCAGTCTCCTTTTCTAGTGCAAAACAGGTCGGGGACCATTCTTTATAATGCAGCTGGCAGCTTCCTCTTGCATCATGCTGACAAAAAAGACCTAAGTAATAGCGTGGGCAGGCTGTAGTAAAAACGTTTTCTCAGTGCCTAAGCTTGGTCAAAAAAAATAAATTTAGAAAGGAATGGAGAATCATTCTCAACATTATATCAATGTTAGGTCCTATTCTTGTCTTTGGCCTTCTGATCGGTTCTAGTTACTGTGTTTTGAAAAAGATGTAGCAGAAATACCAAAGATCTCCAAAAGAGCAATAAATATTGTTGGAAGCTTGAAAAGCTTCTATACTATAGGAGCCAAAATGTTGTTTCTGTTCTTAGTTCAACAAGAAGGTTGATGTTATTTGTTGTATGTAATGTATACGGTAGAAAAAAATGATTGGTTTTAACTTTTGTCCCAGAACCCAAACAAGGGAACCACTGCATGAACATAACACGTTCAAAAAGCATTTTGAAAATATTGAAATACTGGAAATATATTGGGTTATGGGTCACTATCCAGTGAGGCAGAAACAGAGAAACAGAAAAGTTTAGGTCATGGTATGAAGAATAACAACATCTGCAGATACAGTAGGCAAGAAAGAAATATATAAGCCCTCTTACTTTATTTTAGAATAAAATCACCTGGTATCAGGAATTTCCCCAGTGGGTATCTTATTACATAACTGTCCGTTATAGGGATTTTATATCTAGTACTAGATGGACCATTGGTCTGATTTAGTATTGAAACTCATCTCTTTCTTCCATCATTTTCTCTTAGGGATACTTCCCATCAAAGTCTGCAATGTCATTTGAGTTAATTCATTAATTTTCATTGGCTTCTTCACTGTCTTAACCTGGGTGCACTGACAAATCAGTTAAGGTATCTTAAAACAGTTGAACCTATTCTGGATCCCTCACTGAAGGCTGTTTGTCAGTGGATCCACCTGCAAACTGCTGCCTGATCATCTGGGTTGAGGAGTCAAAGATGGCCATGTAGGAGATGTAACTTCAGTCACCCTTGTGCTGAGGTGACTGCAGCAGCTTTACTGCATTCCCCTCCTGATGCAGTTTGGTTTTAACCGTGTTCTGTTTATTTCTCCAGTACTCTGCAAAGAATTTAGCTCCTACTTTTCTGTTTATCCTTTAATAAGGTCAATAGGAGAATTTTCATTATCTCTTTCATTCTCTTATCTGCTTCATTTCTTTCTCCTAATTTCACCAGCTCTATGAAATCCATTTTACTACTGACTGGTTTTTAACAGATCACAGAGTGAATATCACAAACATTTTGTCCTGGGAAACCTATTTGGGCCCAGCATGAACTTCCCAAATGACAGCAGAATACATGACTTTGCCCTTAGGTATTTTGTTTTATTTAACTTTTGAAATTCTGCATTATATGCACCTGACATACTGACTTAGTGTGGGACAACAGGTAATACAGAAAAGCTACAGTAAAGATAAATTATTGTCCCCTGATCCAGTGACAAAATTCCTGTCACATTTTTTCCTAAGTTTGTCAAATACAGCTTTATAATTTCATGTTAATAAAATCATGAGAAGGGAAAGTAAAAGTAGAAGCTGAATGAAAGGAGGTAGAGACTGAAGTGTGGAACTGGAAGAATGAAGCTTATTATGGCCAAAAGGGAGTATGAGAACATCATTACCTAAAGGCAGCTCTTTGTGTGCCAGAGGAGGAAGGGTGATGCCATGAACTTTTCCCCTAGCTTTTCTACCTGCCTGTCTTCTACCCTGCACGGTGTGGTCCCCTGCAAGCAATGACAGGTCTCTTCTATGATATGTCTTTAATCATCAGGGATTGCTTTCCCTCTTCTTAGGCAGACAGTCTTACTTATTGCTTGTTTCTTACCGTGTTTCTCCTGGGCCTAGTCTAGTCTTCTTGCCTCTTTGGAGTTTTAGGAACAGTAAAAGTGGCCACGGCCACCAGTGCAAGCTTTTGTCAACTCCAGGTCTTCCTTAGTCTCATGAATTTTCTCCCAGGTCCTTGAGTGCCCTGTGATAGACAGGTTCAGGGCTTCGGTGTAGGGGAAAACATCTTCCTGAATTGCTCAGAACATTGCAAGGGACTCAGGTTTTTTAATGTCTCTAATCTATTCTCTCTTGCTCTCAATTGTGACTACTCCTATGCATCCTTTCATCAGACAGCCGGCGTGTGATGTCATGAGAACATGCGGATTTGAAGTGTTGACCCCCAAAGCATAAATCTTATTGGTGTCACAGCACAACCATGAGTAAGGAGCTGAAGGGTAAGGCTCAGGTCATGTAGCCAGGTCACATAGCCATGGGCTATGAAGAAAGGTCTCACCCTTAGATACTATTTGCTTACCCAGCTACAGTGAAGCTATAGAAAACACAGGTGCAGGCAGTTGGATACTAAGGCAAAGCTCCCATGTCAAAATGTGATAATTATGCCTTAAGAGGTTATCTCTGATTGGCTGGCAAAGACACAGGCTCCCAGAAAGTACCATCAGAGGGTAATTTGGGAAAGCATGGAAGATCGCAGCACTCTTGGGGCTTCTGTGGCATTCTTAGCCAGGAGAGAAGCTTCCACCTGCAACCCAGTCTCTCCTCCAACTTGCCCCATTAGTTGGAGCACAAATCCTATCTTGGGTTGAATTGCTTTGTGTATTGAGTAAAGTCAGGACAAGAGTAGCACCCATACCATACCCTAACCTAACAGTGTGGTGAAAAGAAGACCATAGCTTTTCTTAAACAGTTTTCAGTTAATAAAGGAAACTGAAACACTGTGAGTAGTCCAGCCTATCCAAGGAAAATGTAAGTACAAACACCTCCAGTTCCAGTATCAGGTCTACAGGCAGTTTCAGACCTACTAATAATATTCCTTGGTGGGAAGATGACAATATATGTGGCATTACCTCCTGCACAGTATGTCTTCTCCTCTTTCTTTTCCTGTTCTTGGAGTCTCCAGCTTGCACACTCGCCATCCCTTAACCTTAAGCTAGCTTTCATATTCTTGGATTTACAAAGAACCTGACTGCATGTTTTCAATACCATTTTATCACCGTTTTACTAGCCAATATTTGAGTGGAAGAGAGGAAAAAACCAAAACAATAGGCAAAGAATTACTCTGAGCATTTTTTTTTTTATCTCTCTGAATGTTTTGGGCTTTCTTCACACTGCTTTTGCTTAATCACTCCCGCCAGCTTCATTTGGAGCCTACAAGATGATGGTCAGATCCAATTTAACATCTCTGGAAGACTCTTTGTTTTGTACAGTGATACTAGGAATTCCTCCTTACTTTCACACAACCAGTTAGAGCCTTCATTTAGCGAAATGTGGAGGAGCTGGTACAATTTTTTCTGCCATCAAACGTGTAATTCACAGAGGTGCAGGACTGTGGCTGCCCAGGTGCTGCAGGCTACGTCACCCCGGTACCGCGATTAATAGTTTGCTGCTCTTGCAGCAAAATTGTGGCTCTGGGCTTTGTTCTATTTTTACACTCATCCTATATGCATCTGTTCTCACTTTATTCGACATCCTGTTGCCATCCTCCTGCTCATCTGTCTCTGCCATCTTTAGACATCTTCCACTATCAGGTTGACACCACTGTAAATTCAGTGCCATCAAAGGAATTACTTCTGAGTTATGTCAGTAAGTAAAGACTTTAGGCCTTTGTTTTTTGTCTCACACCCACCCTTCTTTTCTTGCCATGTGCAATTGGACCTTCTCTCAAGTGTGGACATATACTGGTCATCAAAATTCTTTACCATCAAATGCCACTGTAAAGTCTTTAATGCCCTTATCGCTCTCTTTCTGGGCATTCTTTAACCAAGTGTCAGCGCAGTATGGGATTACGAATGTGATCTGAGGAGGGACATGTCTGTGATCTGCCCCTCAGGCCGATGTGAAAGCTGATGGCATGAAACGTAGCTCCCTTGCCTAAAAGGAAGAAGGTCTTTTGTTTGAGGCAATGCTGTGATAGACCAAAACAATACAGTGAGTTCTGGGCTCTGTCAGTCTGTAACGTGTGCCATGTTCCATATTACCAGGTTTCTGGGTGGTGTGATATTGTCAGCCATAATAGACAGCACAGGTTACCACTGGAAACAGTTCAAAATTTAAGGGGTCTTAACTTATTTTAAGAGAGATGTGGGCTGTTACTACCCCAGGTCAGTGGAAAAGCCAAGAGTATTTTGCTTCACAAAGTTCTAAATAATTTCTGAAATGGAATTTAAGGTGCATTTTCAAAAGCCCAATGTGCCTTCGTAAGTCACAGACACTTTTGAAATTTCAAGCTTAGATTTGTAATACCTGAATATTTATACTGGATTAGTGAAAATCTCTTGCATAAGAATTACAGAAGAAAAGGGAGATTTCAGTTGTTTTCAGGACCAGGCTCAGAGGTGCCAAACCTGCAAAGTCTCTGGTTGTGGAGAGCCCTATTACAAGTGCTGGCTTCTACCTGAGACCAAATGCTACCTGGTCTGACCCTGGCCATCAGACAACTGGAGAAAATGGTATTGCTCCCATGAAATTCAGGGGGGCAGGGTCAGGCCTCAGTCCATTCTGTCATTCTTGTTCTAACATGTATTGGCCTTGTGTAAAACTTGGGTAAAATAATAAAAATGTTCTACTTACATAAATGCTTGATAAATCAGTGGCTCTTAAAGCGATATTTCCTTGTTCCCGCTACGAGTTTATGATGTAGTCTCTTGAAAAAAGAAGAAACAGAATATAAAATGTGAAAACTCAGCCTGAAGAAGGTCCAATCTGTCATCACAGGATACGCTAAAATTTCCTTAACTCTTGCCACGATCACAAAATCCACTCTCTAAAATTCTGACATTTTCTCTCTAACAGAAAACAAAGGAGAGCAATATGCACAAGAAGGCAGTAGGAAGCCTGAAGCTATTAGCATGTCATTGTCAAAGGCAGAAATAAAAACCACAAAAGTTAAAGGATTCTGGAATATAGCAGAAATCTCCAGACATGAGTCAGACACTAAAAATGCCCAAACTCATTTAAAAAGCTCTTTGTCACAGTCCAAAAAAACAACATTTTCAGTGTTTTTCCTTTTACTTTACATCCCGCTATTGCAAGTACATGGCTAATTATGATCTGAATGATATCTATTATTCCTGTGTCCTTCTAGATCAAGCCGGATGTGTTCCAAATATGGCCACAAACATATTACAGTGTCCAGTAAAATCAAAAGAATAAGATAATTCTGTTTTAAGGGTTAATGGTATTCACTCCCACTCAGTTTGACTCACTGGACAAAAGCTCCAGTGTGCCTATTCTAGGCAGCTGTGCTGAACAGTAAAGATTTGGAGTCCTTTGTAGGCTGGAGAAAAAGAAAGTCTTTGTAAACTTTTTATTTAGTATATTCTACCAAACACCCATGTGTAACAGTTAAAACATTTGGAGTTGCAACAGGCTAAGGAAAGTTTGCACAGATAAACAGAGTTATTCTAAATTTTGTGCCTACTAAGGTCTGAATCACAAAGTCTCATTGCATTTCATTTAAAATGTATGTGCAAGAAATCGTTTTTGTTACCAGGGCCATTGTGTTCTTTGGGCTTTGTTTAATCACGTTAAAAATGTTAATCCAAAATAGCAAAATTATGTACGGTTTGAATCACCACATGTTTACAGTAATCTATGACTGATCATGCTTCAAAAGAGCATTGTTTTTATGCTGGTGTAATTCTTTTTACATCAGTGATGTTGTTCTTGGTTTATACTGATAAAGAGTCAGTCCCAAAGCCACTAAAAAGCAAATCCATGCATATTCTTTCATCATCTGGATATATCCCTTTGAAACAAAGGTAGCTTTTGCAATATTCTCTCAGCCTTTGCATGCTTCAGCACTTCCCCAAAATCCTGGCTGGGAAGTCACCGAAGTCCTTAAATACAGAGACAGCGCAGCAGAACTCCGAGGAGTCTGGCTCACTGGGTTCCTCCTCAGGGCTAAGCCATATTAGCACAGGGGTTTATAACCCCCCCAGATTGATTCAGGGTTTGCTTCCTCCACCATAATCTAATGCATCTAGAGCCAGGACCGTGGCCATGTTGTAAGGCAAAAAAAAAAAAAAAAAAAAAAAAAAAAAAAAAAAAAAAAAAAAAAAAAGGAAAAAAAGGCTATTTTTATCACTGAGACAACAGTCATAAAAGAATGGGGGAGACAGAAAGTGATGGGGGGCACCAGCAAGAGGCGTTTCAGCCCACTATAACCTTTACCTCCTTCAAAGATCTTGCAGATGTCTCTGCTCTGAATATGTGCATCTGAGGCTGGCTGAGATGGCTGAGACTGTGTCAGGTGTTAAGTCAGTCTCTTCATTTCTCTATCCAGTTACTCAGTATTTCACAGCCCATTTTATGAGGTGTAGTATTACTTCTATTGCAAAATGTTTCCTTTTCCAGCAGCTCTGTGTTGCGTTGAGTACCGATTGGTGGCTTTATCTGTCCCAGGGCAGGCTGTGTTTCACTGGGATCCTATGTTTATTTCCCAGTTTTGAAAGCATCCTGTGGAGTAAAGTTGTCAACAGAGTTGTTTTTTTCCAGGAATGAAAAGCAGTGAGGAAATTACCCATGTTGTGGGCTGATGACAAAATCCTGAAGATCTTACTCAATTTTCAGCCAGTAAAATTCCTGTTAACTTCAACAGGAGTTCATTTCATTAGGACTGTCAAAATTTTGTTCAGAATTATGATTCAGGCCATAACTGAAGTAGGTGCTTAAGCACATGCATATATCCCATTAAGGTCAGGGACTCAGGAATAATGTAGATACTTTGCTTTGACTTAAATATGTGCTTAACATAAAGTACATCCCTGAATACCACCACCTGTTGTTTTTGGTGTTGGTGCCTGGCATTTCTCAAGTGCATCAGAAATGAAATGTTGATACAACACTTAAACCTGAGGTTTTGAAGTAAAGCTGTGTTTTTAACTAGCTGCCAAAATATTTGCTAGGTTCTGAAGAAAAATATCTACCATTTCCTCTAAATATTGAATAATCTCCATGTTATTAAAGATTTTCCTACTTTCACTGACTCATAGATCTTGCTTCTTCCAGATATATCAGCCAATATATAATGTCATTCTTCACTGTGTTTATTAAGAGCACAAAAGATGAAGGCCCCTCCTTAAAAAACATATTAAAAGTATATGTGATGTTATTCTAGTTGCAGTTGTCTCAGAGGAAGGGTTGTGCTTCCTTTTCAAACTGATTTTGATGTACAGATTTGCCAAACCATTTGAAAGCCGCAGACACTTTAGCATTCATGACACTATTATTCACTACCATAAATCTAGATCAGATATGTGCTGTCTGAATTGATAGTGGGTATTCTGTCTGAGAAAAATGTGTTCCCCTTTAACTTTTAGCAGTGACATTGCTTATGTTACATCACTTTTCATGTTACTATGCATCATATTGGTCAAAGATGTCATTATTTATAGCACAGAGATTGTGTCACTATAATTAAGGTTGTGTTAGGGTTTATATTACCTTATAAAAGCTCTATTTTCAGGAGCTTGTAACTCCATTACCAAATTCATTTTGGCTGTGAAGCTTTCAGCGGGGGAGTATAAGAAATGAAACGCACTTTTGCCGTCGAAGTGGGTGATGGCCTCTTACCTTCCAGTTTGGTATCTGCTAGGCCAAATCCAGATTTAGTTCAAGTGGGTACACCTCTTCTATGACAATGAATTTCTTTGGGTTTTGTAGTTTGATTGTTTTATTATAGGGTCATAAAAAGTTCTTTCTGAACATAAACACTGACACTGTAAGTCTGTGGACAGACTCTGAGCCTGTGTAAGTCAAGGCAGCTTCTCTGAACTACACAGAACTACTCAAATGCACACCAAGGAAAGCTGTGGACCCATTGTTTGATTCTTGGTTGGGTTTTTTTTTGTAATAAGATGTAACTACAATTTATTTAGTGCAACCCTCAAGTTTGAAGTGATTCATCACAAAAAGGACATACTTAAAGTCATAAATGTGTTGACTAAAAAGCTGGGATATTTTCTTTATAGACTAAGTGTAGAGCCAATGTTTGAGTAATCCCTTTTATTGGACTAACTGTACGCTATTGACAAACTACCTCTCTGGGTATAGGAATCCGTTCTTTAGAGTCAACCCCTTCCTGACCTGCAGGGAGTTTTGTATATCCCTAAAGCACCACTGTCAATATTGCTGCATTAGTCCAATAAAAGGGATTAGTTGAAACTTGACTCTAAATTTTGTCTCACTAGTAAAGGCAAGTAATTAAAAATATTGAGTTGTGTAACAAGACACACTGTGTATCATGATGCGCTAATAACCAAGTCCTTCCAAGATGATTTGCTGTATTGCTTCCAATGTAAACGGTGAATAAAAACAAGTAGGAAATTTAAAAAAAAAACCCAACAAGCAACAGTCCATTTCTGAGTTCTGTAAAAAAAAAAACAACCAACAAGCAACAGTCCATTTCTGAGTTCTGTGTGAAATTAGCCACGCTGAATATGCAGATAAGCAAAAAAAGCAAAGAGTTAAACATCCTTTCTCCTTCCAGGAATAGATAGGTTATATGGCATTTTCAGCAAGGCTTTTGGGCAAAAATCTGACTCATGCTGCGTAGTGGATTGTTATCTGAGCGTTCCCTTTGAAAATTTCAAGAGGACTCAAGTAGGAAGAGGCTACTCAGTAGAAATAAAGGTATTGGAGCATGTGGCCCCTGAATGTTATGGACTTGATCAGGGCTCAGTTGTAAACAAGACTGAGTTAGTTCTAAGCATAGAAACTACTATTGTGTTACGAGCCCTCCAGCACAGAGCCTGTCCTTTTGTTCTTGTATGTAATATCCCAAACTGCTGTATCAGGACCTGAAAGACACTTACGATACCCTTGTTTCTTATGGACACTTGTAAAACTGGGAAAACCTGGCTCTTCTGTTGCAATGGACTTTGTAGTACGTTACAGCAGGCCCACAGCTGCCCAGTGTGTTTTACCTAAGCCCAAGCCTGGACTCTCAGAGGAAGTTACTTTGTAGTACATTACAGCAGGCCCACAGCTGCCCAGTGTTGACTGAGCAGCTAAGCCCAAGCCTGGACTCTCAGAGGAAGTCATAGGAGGAGGCTACTCAGAAGAAATAAAGGTATTGGAGCACGTGGCCCCTGAATGTTATGGACTTGATCAGGGCTCAGTTGTAAACAAGACTGAGTTAGTTCTAAGCATAGAAACTACTATTGTGTTACGAGCCCTCCAGCACAGAGCCTGTCCTTTTGTTCTTGTATGTAATATCCCAAACTGCTGTATCAGGACCTGAAAGACACTTACGATACCCTTGTTTCTTATGGACACTTGTAAAACTGGGAAAAACTGGCTCTTCTGTTGCAATGGAGAATTTTTGGCTGGAACCATTTACTTTGTAGTACATTACAGCAGGCCCACAGCTGCCCAGTGTTGACTGAGCAGCTAAGCCCAAGCCTGGACTCTCAGAGGAAGTTAGAGTTTTTGCTTCCCATTAGCTCCAGTTCCTTAATTTTGTCAGTTCTTACACAGAGGGCTGTTCCACCACAGGATCCCCCAGATGTACCAGTTTGGTTTGATCCCAAGAGGACGGGAGGATTCAGCCACTCCATTAATACATGCTCGTTTGGTTTGATCCAATAAGAGGACAGGAGGATTCAGCCACTCCATTAATACATGCTCTGAGGGTCTGGTGCACGCTGCCGGGGCACTGCTGATGACTTAGCCCCACCTGAGGGTCCAAACTTCCCATGGTACCAGGGAATCCCGTCCTGTGTCTTTGTTGAAAACTGCATGTTGGATCTCCCTGAAACCAGAACCCAGAAACTAAAAGCTTCCAAATTTGGGGAAAACTACGTTTAATTAGAGCTTTACTTCTTAGGCCATTCTATTCCAAACCACCATAGAAAAAGCCAGCCTTGTTTGTGCTGTTCTTTCTCACTGCAGAGCAGTATGTCTCTTTAAAATGGAGTCCCCCACTGACAATTTTTGGCACCCAGTTCGTTACTGCTGGCAGTGGTGCAGGAAAGGGTGAGCAGTGGGGACCATCAACATAAGTGCTCCTCTGCAGTGGGTTTGTGATTAAAGCAGGACAAAATGCTTAGATTCACCCTCTTGTTTTATTACGTATGACTTAATCTGTTTTCTTCCCCCTTCCCCATTTCTCCTAGAAGGTGAGGAAAGTGCACGTATTTTTTTTTACTGGCTTTATTTACTTGGGTGCTTCAGGATACTAAGTTATGACAAATTCTTCTCCGCAGTAGCTTTTGGCTTCCTTCTTCTTTGAGCTCTTTAGACCTTTGAACTGCTGCCATTACAGCTGCCTCTGAGCCTGTCATGTGGCTGTTGAATTGAGCTTTTGAGTATGCCTCTGCAATGCTCTCATTCCTAACTGTTGTACTTTTAACAGTATCATTGTTTTGAATGAAATAGCACTTCTGTGCCAAAAATGGAGATTATTTCTCCGCAGTACATTCTGGGCAGGCAGGCATTCGGGCTGCCTGCTCTCCAAGCCAATCAAGAGCCCTGCAACCACATGAACACAGTATTGCGCCGGACTAAATAAACTGCATTTGCATTTGGGCAAAAGTTCTCTTGAAGCACTTGACTGATTCACAGCGTAGTCAGAGGCAGCTCATCTCTTCTGAGAATGTGCAGGATGCATATGTTTCAACTGGTGGGATATAATTTAATGGTGATATATTATTATTATTATTTTTACATAATACTTCTATGCCATTAGTGACTGTGATGAAATACGCATTTCACTGGGGTAGGCACCATGCATTCAGGGAACCACAATGTTAACAGACCTTAATCTTGCAGATATTTGCCCATCTTTTTAACTTTTTACAAAAAAGCAATCAACTGGCTGTGTATCTAAATCAGATGTATGACTGTTTTGTAGATGAGGACATTTAGAGCTCACCAAGGCTGGTATTTGTTTCCAGGAAACATATATATTTAGGCAGTAACTTCGAGTCTGAATTAATGCAATAGTAGCATTATCTCAAGCCAGAAAGCACTCATGAAAGATCATTTGGTTGCAAAAGCCTATTAACAAATTTCGCACTGTTTAAGTAGGGCCCATACCTAAACAACAACTTGCAATAATTAATTTGTTACAATAATAGCAAATAATTATTATAACTAGAACAAATATCCTTGGGATAAAAAGCAAAGATGTGTTTTGAGTGCAGTGAGTTAAATACACAGAGACGGCACTGCAGCTGGCTATCATTAGGACAAATTTCAGAGACAGAGCTGGGGGAAACAATTACTACCTGATGTTTTCTACAAATGCCACTTCAGAGATGAATACGATGGCCTACTAGATTTTGCTTTTTCATTCTCTTTGGCTTGAGTAGGAGCATTAAATTAAAACTAAAGCAACAGAACACTTAGCACTCAAGCTGGAGAACACATGATGAGTTTTAAATAAAGTTGAGGAAAAGACAACAAAGAATAGAAGAGGCTTTGTATCATGTTAGACTTCGTTTTCAAGCAAAACTAAACATCAAAATATTAGAACACAAGCACAAAACCTCATTGTCAGTAAAACTAATTAGTGTTCTGCTGCTTAATGCAAAAGCCTACATGATGTCTTGACCTTTTTTACACATTGTGTCTGAGGTTGTGCAATAAAACTGCATGTTGGATCTCCCTGAAACCAGAACCCAGAAACTAAAAGCTTCCAAATTTGGGGAAAACTAGGTTTAATTAGAGCTTTACTTCTTAGGCCATTCTATTCCAAACCACCATAGAAAAAGCCAGCCTTGTTTGTGCTGTTCTTTCTCACTGCAGAGCAGTACGTCTCCTTAAAATGGAGTCCCCCACTGACAATTTTTGGCACCCAGTTCGTTACTGCTGGCAGTGGTGCAGGAAAGGGTGAGCAGTGGGGACCATCAACATAAGTGCTCCTCTGCAGTGGGTTTGTGATTAAAGCAGGACAAAATGCTTAGATTCACCCTCTTGTTTTATTACGTATGACTTAATCTGTTTTCTTCCCCCTTCCCCATTTCTCCTAGAAGGTGAGGAAAGTGCACGTATTTTTTTTTACTTGCTTTATTTACTTGGGTGCTTCAGGATACTAAGTTATGACAAATTCTTCTCCGCAGTAGCTTTTGGCTTCCTTCTTCTTTGAGCTCTTTAGACCTTTGAACTGCTGCCATTACAGCTGCCTCTGAGCCTGTCATGTGGCTGTTGAATTGAGCTTTTGAGTATGCCTCTGCAATGCTCTCATTCCTAACTGTTGTACTTTTAACAGTATCATTGTTTTGAATGAAATAGCACTTCTGTGCCAAAAATGGAGATTATTTCTCCGCAGTACATTCTGGGCAGGCAGGCATTCGGGCTGCCTGCTCTCCAAGCCAATCAAGAGCCCTGCAACCACATGAACACAGTATTGCGCCGGACTAAATAAACTGCATTTGCATTTGGGCAAAAGTTCTCTTGAAGCACTTGACTGATTCACAGCGTAGTCAGAGGCAGCTCATCTCTTCTGAGAATGTGCAGGATGCATATGTTTCAACTGGTGGGATATAATTTAATGGTGATATATTATTATTATTATTTTTACATAATACTTCTATGCCATTAGTGACTGTGATGAAATACGCATTTCACTGGGGTAGGCACCATGCATTCAGGGAACCACAATGTTAACAGACCTTAATCTTGCAGATATTTGCCCATCTTTTTAACTTTTTACAAAAAAGCAATCAACTGGCTGTGTATCTAAATCAGATGTATGACTGTTTTGTAGATGAGGACATTTAGAGCTCACCAAGGCTGGTATTTGTTTCCAGGAAACATATATATTTAGGCAGTAACTTCGAGTCTGAATTAATGCAATAGTAGCATTATCTCAAGCCAGAAAGCACTCATGAAAGATCATTTGGTTGCAAAAGCCTATTAACAAATTTCGCACTGTTTAAGTAGGGCCCATACCTAAACAACAACTTGCAATAATTAATTTGTTACAATAATAGCAAATAATTATTATAACTAGAACAAATATCCTTGGGATAAAAAGCAAAGATGTGTTTTGAGTGCAGTGAGTTAAATACACAGAGACGGCACTGCAGCTGGCTATCATTAGGACAAATTTCAGAGACAGAGCTGGGGGAAACAATTACTACCTGATGTTTTCTACAAATGCCACTTCAGAGATGAATACGATGGCCTACTAGATTTTGCTTTTTCATTCTCTTTGGCTTGAGTAGGAGCATTAAATTAAAACTAAAGCAACAGAACACTTAGCACTCAAGCTGGAGAACACATGATGAGTTTTAAATAAAGTTGAGGAAAAGACAACAAAGAATAGAAGAGGCTTTGTATCATGTTAGACTTCGTTTTCAAGCAAAACTAAACATCAAAATATTAGAACACAAGCACAAAACCTCATTGTCAGTAAAACTAATTAGTGTTCTGCTGCTTAATGCAAAAGCCTACATGATGTCTTGACCTTTTTTACACATTGTGTCTGAGGTTGTGCAATAAAACAGAGGGAAGCACAGAATGCCTCCAGTTAGCCTCAGAGGCTTTCTTCCTTACGGAGTTCAATTGATGGCAACAATACAGCCTATGTATAGAGCCCTTTTTTAAAGCTCTACTATTTCTTAGGGTTTGAGTCAGTGAATTAAAGCAGTCACGCTGGCAAATAGTTTTCACTAGAATGATTGCCAGTCCATTTGCATGTAATCTTGCATTTTGAATAGTATACACATAACAAAGATTAAAAGATTTTGGAGAAGTAACTGCTTGTGAGATGTTCCCACAAACCCTTCCTTCCTTGAGTTTTATGCAAATAGTCAGTAGAGAGCCCTCTTTGAAATTGATAGCCAAATCTGTTTCATGTTGGTCAGATCTTGCAGAAATACTGCGCTCAGTAATACTTTGCTACAGGGTAATACCTTCTCAGATAGCAAAAGGAGCTAAAAAAATCTGTCAGAATTTGGGAAACACAGGTTACCGCATTCTTCTCTTTAAAACAAAACTTTAAATCAGTCTAAAGTCACTCTTAAAGCAAAACAAAGACCCTGGGCCTCTTGCTGGTGGCACAGAATCCTTAAATTCCATTCAGTCCCTATTGGATGCACAGATCTCTGAGTTCTGGATATTTCTGTTAACAGCACCTGGTCAGATATGAGTAGGCTTAGGTTAAAATTTCCATTAATATTTGGTGTTGACCCAAATGGATCTCTGTTGAAATCATTGGTAAAATTCCCAACCAAGCACAAAACAACCATTACTCCACTTCCATTTACAAAAAATGCTACTCTTGATGTATGAAACACAAAACAAGTAAATGTGAATCTACAAAAAGTAATGCCTAAAAGTGATTTTGAGAGAAAGGAAAAAAAGAAGGTAAAGCAAATATGAAAATTACTTATTTTTACACATAAGCTTGAGGAGAGACTGGAAACATTTTATAGAACCAAGAATGTGTTTCTTGTACTAATACAAAATTTGTTCCAAGGTTTTTACTGGTACAAGAAATCAGAAATGTTCTACAGAGACCAACTTTTCAAACTGGAGCCAGCAAATTGCCCATTTATTTGAGTAAGACACCTTAGAAAAACTGTCAGAGGACTCTAAGTCATTCCGGGAAAGGCATATGAATTTCTCCTTGCTTGGGCTGATGAAACACTCCAGCTGATCTGTTTGCTGAAGGTGTGTCTTCTACGCCTGGTAGAAAGATGAGGGAGAAAGAAAATTGCTGTGTAAATTGTAGAAGGATGCAAAAAATCATGTTGTGGTCACAATTCGGGGGAAGATTTGCATTTTGTCCTTCGTGCTCAGCTGCCAGATGTTGCTAGAATCAGGTTGTTGGTGGGTACCAGTTCTCATGGGAGAGGGAAAGTTGGTGTCAGGATCTTGTTATCAAGAAAAGGAAAAAGTAGTTGTGAGTGTTTGCTATTAAGAATGCTCACTGGTAATGCCAGTTGTGTGTGTACAAGCTGTATTTGTGAATGAAGCACGTGGTGTATTTCCTAAGGTGTGAGGAGTCGATAGCCATTGTGATGGTTCATTGTACAAACTCCATGAGTCCAATTTTGAAACATAAACGCTTCACTCTGGCGTTCAAATACTTCAGCAAGGTGCTCTGGTTGCTATTACACTAATAAAGGCCGCAGGGTGAAATATCAGAGGTGATACTACAGCATCAGAAAAGGCTTGTAGAGCAGTTAAAACTGAGGTTACAAAACATGCGGAGTCCTTGACTGTCTACTTTCACCCAAATTCCTGAGAATCTGTCTACCATCATTTGGAGCACAAAATACAATTGCATTAAGATATTCTGGAAGCAAGTGGGGAAATAGGAGACGTTGAGACAGACTGAGCACAAAGTGGGAGATGGAAAAGTGGCCTAGAAAAAATGCGCTTGTCCAATTACCAGAGTTAGACTTACTAATTCTAGCCTGAGTAAAATACTCATTCTTCTCACTCATTTGCTGTTGCTGTTGCTAAACCCTTTCAATTAGGGTTTCCTGGCATGTCAGGATCTGATCATCCAGAGGTGGGATTCAGATGTCAAACTGAAGCATCCAGCCAGATTTGAGGAGAGGGCTGGAGCTGTTGTTTTATTGACTCACAAACACAACTCCAGGCTTTTCCTTTCTGAGAATTAACCTCCCAGGTCAGAGAGTCGGAAGCTGACCTCTACTGAAGACAATATTTTCAATTTTGTGATGTGGTGGGTTGAAATTAAACATTTGCTAATTACAAAGGTACTACAAGCCATGCCAAAACCCTTTTTTGTTGTCTGGAGAGTTATAACAATCCTTTTCTGGCAGTTAGTTTTAAGATCATTAAATGATCCTCATTTGCAATATATTTGCAGAAGATTACAGCCCATCTAAATTGACCCTGAAGGAAGACTTATTTCATTAATGGGCTGTCCTGTGCTAATGCATAAAGCTAGAAAAATATATCTATTAAATTCTTAATGTGTAAATGATGTTTCTGGCTTTCTTCTTAATTACAAAGCAAAATGAGCCTGAAGTGCACTCCGTCTAGGAAAAAATGATCAATTTAATCCATCTTCCAAGAGAAAACTTTTTCAGTGAGTTCCAGAATCCCAGCTATTCTCAGCTAAGGCTGGAGCCTTATTGCTTTGTTCAGAAACACAATAAAATGTGCCAACACAATTTATTTTTTCCCTAGATTCCAATGAACGGAGCTTTTTCACATCAGTTTAGTTTACTTGCTATCTGTTAAGTTTTTGAGGAAAAAGCTAATGCAAAACCTGGATGAGCAGTGCTTTAGAAATGAATAATGCCATGAGATTATGGGTTGATGGGGTATATGCAGAATATTAATACAGCCCATAGAAAGAGATTTACAGTACATACAGATTTGCAATGTACTCTCTGTACAGAACCACCTCACTGTGCTCTGACTATCATCACAATATAATTCCCCGACAAAAAAAAAACCTTAGTAAGGTGAAGGTAAGGCTGTAAATACCTATCAATAATTTAGATAGGGAAAGGAAGGTAATAGAAGAGTGCGGTTTGGAGAGCCAAGTGAATGTCAGGAAATTAATTCTAAGTTAGTGTTACACTTACAACAACCAAACAATGGAAAGTGTGGAAAGGAGGGAAAGCGCTGCAGGAGTCTCCTGTCACTCTGCGCACCCCGGGCTCTGCATGGGAGATATGCTTTCAATGACAAGTATCCTCGCTAGCTGACATGTTTAATCTAAGATATGTCTGGTTTGGCCACAGCCCTTGATGGCTGAGGACCTTTTAAATCCTGTGTACTTTGGCATTTCACTTTCAGCTGATGACATTTTAAACTGTGTCCAGTTTACACAGCAGAGTAACTGTATCGTAATGAGGGGTTTCAAATGTCTGCAGATGCAAGTAAATGGCAGTAAAATTTTCCAGTGCATGTCCTGGAAGGATTTAATTCTGCTTTCTTTAGATTTTTAAGAGATTACTGTAGTTGACCACTGTGGAAGAAAGAAAAGACTGGAGTCCTAGTGTTAGTGTGTATGTTTGATCTGAAATGCAGAATGTGATCCATCCTTCCCAATAGATGACTGTCCTTCTGCACTACTTGATGGCTCCAGTTTTCGTGCAGAGCAGATCTGCAGGGAAGGGTTCCTTCCCCTTGGGCATAAGATTTCCTTCCTTTCCATCAGTTCTTTCCCTTTGCAATAAGGTGTTTCCTCATTGTGTTTCTTCCTTCCATCTATCTTTCAAGTGTTTCTTGTGGCCACCACTGACATGGACTGGAAGCAGCAACAGTAACAGCAGCAGCCACAATGCCAGATAACATCATCCTCTCCTTTTATACCACTTTTCCCCCACTTTTCCTGGCACTGCAGAGGAACTGCACCACTCGAACCCTGAAGTGACAAAGTGGTGTGTGTTATGTGCACAAAAATGTCTCAGGAGAAGACATTCAGCTCTGTTTTGTGTTAGCAAGTGAATGAGTATGGCTCAGGTATGTGTTGGTATCTATGTTGGGTTGTGGTTCCGCTCTCGGCGTAAACACGGTGTGTTGTAGGAACCCTGCTGTAGCTGTGGGGGACTTGTGCTGCCCTGTCTAACCTCCAGCTTCCCCTGTGGGCAACGCCTGCTGGAATCACATCCCTGAGAATATTAGGGATCTGTGGGTCATAGATCTACCAGGGTGAAGAAGATTTTAATCCTTTCCTGAAAAGTAGATATTTGTGGAATTTCTTCCTTGAGTATTTATGTGAAATTCAGCACCTTCACAATATAATCATAAAGCAAACCCAAAGTTTTATCATTTTAGAGAGCAAAATCTACTCCTGCTTTGAAGTCAAGCCTCCTGAAGTCTCAGTTTTATTTGCAATTTATTCCCACTTACTATTGCTACCATTCCACTTAATGAATTTGATATTTAATACTTTAGTCACACATTTTATTTTTGCACCAATTACAGGGAAGACGGGTACATTGTTCTAACAGGTTTCTGTGATCTTCAAGGCATTTTTTCTCTTGCATTTTTTATTTCTTTAAAAATAACAATTGTCTTGGTATTTAAAGAGAGTAACAGCAGGAGCAATAGTCTTTTAATACTTAGGGTGTATTTAAATGAATCTTTTCACTTCTCTCTGCTAGGAAAACAAAAATGGGGAGAGAACATCTTCAGAGTTTATGCCCTTGATAGGTCAAATGAAGTGTGTGTGAAACTAAAGAAGTCCTACTATAACCATGCCAGCGGAAATGAAAATTATACCACTCATACTAACGAGTATATTTCCAAAGGGGCTGGAGGTATTAGAAGACTCTAAACAGATGCCTCTGAACTTAAAATACACTTAATTCCAAAGGCTTGTCTTGTAATTAATTTAGCCAGCATAGAACCTATGAAGAGAATGCAGGGCATAGCACAGCATTACTCAGCATCCACAAACTTCAAGGAGCATAAAGACAAGTAATTTAATTAAAAAAAAAAACAACATTCACACTAATTTTCCACATTCATTTCCGTCAGGACTATAGTGTCAAACGTCAAGGAAAACATTCTCCAATTTATAGTTTAATCTCCTGCAAGAAAAATATCCATCTGCTATAAAAGGAAAGTGCACACATAAGCCACATCAAAAGGATATCACTCATACTTCAGTTTCATTTTTTATTCACATTAACTTGGACTTGCGGTATGTAAGTCTGTAAACAGCCTATCGAACAAGTGAAGCTTACTACTGACTGTTTTAGTAACACATATTTGAACCGAGAGTTTTAAGATGCCTCGTGTTAACGCAGCTTGTATTTCATTAAGAACTACCAAATCTCAGCTGTTACGTGAGAATTGACAGCTGTATTTTTCTAGCATTAACTAATGCGCAGGGGGAGAGCAGCGCGCGGGCACTAATGCGCAGTGGAGAACGCTGGACTTTCTTCAGCTTCTGGTGCAAGTTTATTTGCAATCCTGGTGCTTTGAAAAAGTGATCGGTCCAGGAAAGTGGCCACTGCATGTTAACGGAATGGAAGGTGCTGCTTTTTCCTTTCTCCAAATGTTTTTGCTGTTGGAGTCTGGTGAGGCAAAGCCTTTCTCCCCCATCTTCACCTCCTCCCAGATGACGTTTAGGACAAGCAAGCCTGATGCTATGAAGCTCCTTGTGGGTTTGTGGTGCTTGTGTGTAAAGCTCTGTGACAGACATGATACTTGCAGATGGAGAAGGTTACTGATTGAGCCTGTCATTTGTAATGATAATTAAACATTCTTAAGTACAGTAGATCTCAGGACCTCATCAAAGATTGACATAAATTGTATAAAAAAGTCTTACAAAAGGAATTGTTGATAAAGAGATACAGTTGACAGGTCTAGGGTGAGTGTGCTGAAATAGTTCTCAAAGGAAGTAGAAAGATCTTAAGTTGGGATTTCTGACCCTCCTTCCCCGCCTGCCTGAGCTGCTCCCTCTTTGCAGACTGTGACTGTGCTGCAGGGACAGCCCAGCTGATGGCAACCCACCTTCTGCACTCCTTTATTTACAGCCTTACATATTAAAATAAATTGGCACATGTTTCTCTTGGTTGGGTTTGTAAGTTGAAGCACTTGAGATGTTGCTTCTGAAACAGCTGACCAGCCTGAACAGGAGGGTGGGGTTTTGTGAGACGAGAGCACAGGCGGCAGGGTCTGACAGGTGAGGATGGAGACCGCTTTTGTCACTTGATTTTATTCTGCTTTAGGATTTTTAAAGGACATCAATTAAGCACCAGGTTTCCATGGAGGATCAATGAGTGGTGACTGCCCTCTTCTCTTATAGTTGATAAATTCTTCCTTAATAAATATTTTAAAATCGAATAAATCAATATTTATGATTTGAAGAATTCCTGTTTCAGAGGTGCTGGTATCTCGGGGGACCTTTTGAATGGCACAAACAATCACTAGGGAACCAGCTCTTGATGTCCAAACTGGGCCTCTCACTGGTAGTGATGCCTCTGAGAACAAACTCAGTTGTGAAGCAGTGACCTGGGCTGCAGGATTTCCTCACTGCTCCTATTGTAATCCTCTTCAGGTTAGTGCACTTAGTTTAGCATAGTTTGAACTACAATCCAGTGAACATTATTATGCTCTTAAATTTTCTGTCTGTCATAATTGCTATATAATGAAATAATTAATTGTAGAAGCTGCTAGGAAACATGCTAGTCTTGTTGCTAGTGAGGGGCAATGAGGAGGAGGGTTGGTAACCATAAGGTAGCTGAGACTAATATTTAGGGGGTATTATTCAATCCAGGTGCAAACAAATACAGGTGGGAAGGTCTGAATTTCTGCTGCAGGAAATAGTGGTGAGAACTCAGAGCTGTACTGCATCCTGGCCCAGCAAATATGGAAAGAACAGGTTTATCTCTTTGCTCTTTCTATAAAGTGAGAACAATGAATCATTAACAGCATCTGGGCTTAACTGTTAGGTTTTGATGCTGTTAACCTACTAACCTCCTATTTACCTACTAAGGTAAATAGGAGACAGTCCTGCTTCTGAAACAGTCCGTACATTAGGTTTTCTTCACACTCAAGTAGACCTTGTTACATGATTTCTGTCAATATTTCCCCCATTTCCTTCATATTTTCTTTTCCCAGTGAAAACCTAGATTTTTAAAGCATATTTTTTTTCTGCAAAACAGGCTAAAAGATAATTACAGGAGCGTGTGTGATGTTGTTACCATCCCAGTGTAGTTAGCTGTGGTTGTTTCTCTCCCACAATTTGAGGTTGACCTGTACAAGTTACACCAAGAGAAAGCTACCGTGTCTTCTCTTTGCTTATATTGTAACATCACGAGAGCCATCAATGCAAAGCCGCGGTGAAAGACTGTTTTGCAGTGAAGACATAACTTTAGACAGCCATGTAATTTCCTTTTCATGTTGGTCCCTGACAAGAGACAATATGTTATAGTTCCAGGAATGGATAACAAGGGGAAGAGGGGAAAGTACGATAGCTTTATTTTAAAGTCTGTATGATCCTGCTTAGTTTTTCAAATAGCTTTTTAGAGTTAGGTTGGTGCTGTGCTCAATAAATTATATTATTCTTTCCAGATTTGCTATCAGTGAAGTGACTAGTCTGGGGTGTTTCAAAACATCTGGTCTGGTTTCCTGGAGGGTTATGATTGACAAATACTAGCATGCAAAAGCAGTTAAACGTTTGTGCTTTGCCTTTCTTATAATCTTATATTTAAGATACTTTATGCCAAATTCTCTGCTGCTTATGGACCCTCTCTAACTTCAGTGAGGAGTTTCCCATTGCTGTTTATAGAAAACGGATCTATCTATTATAGTCCACTGTATTCAGATCAATAAAAGAGCACTATACACTTCATTCAGTCTTCTTAAATTAATAATTTGCAGATTGCCTTTTGAAATCAGCTCTTGCATTTGTTTAGGGAAATTTTTTCATTATGCGTGCACTAGGTCAGGGTATAAAGTATGCAATTTGTTTTCTGAACAAGCAAGTGGTAGGAGAACATGTATATCCAGGTTTGAACATTGATTGGAAAACTCATCTTGTGGAGTTGATGGGGAATTATACACCATCTGTATTTTACTGGTATTGTACTGTACATTTATCTGTTAAATTTCTCATTAGGCTTTATCTCTGTCATCTGATTTCTTACTTTTTTTAATAAAAGAACTTAAATAAAAATTCAGGCTTTTGACCAACAGTAGCTCAGACATTTATAGGAATATTGCCTCATATTTTAACTACCTCTGGCTTGAGTTTCTACCTTTTACGTTTCTCTATAAAATAATTAATTTCCTTTAGTTTTTCTCCTTCTAAAAGCTTTGGGTTTGTTCTGAGGAACAAACATTTTTGGGAAGTCTTAGAAGTTCTCTAAGATGCTGAGATGCCCTGGTGGTATTTGGGTACTGTGGTGATTGATAAGTAATGGCAGGAAAATTCCTTTGTAGGGACCTTGTCTGAGGATTATTCCCTTCTCTCCGTTTCACAGGTGAAATTGCTCCTTTTAAGTCAGATATTTCTCAAGTTCATTAGGTAACTCAGCATCCCATCTTCTCTCCAGATTAAGACTTAACTCTGTTCAGATGTTTAAGACGACACTATCTGAACTGCACTTTTGCCATCTTTGCAGGTGTTCGAGTACAGTAAGCAGCCTAAATATGATACATGAGCCAGCAGTACATCACATCATTTAGATTCTACCTCACTGTAGCCAGAAATAGGAAATAAAACTTGCAATCTGACTGTTTTCATTGTATTATTATAACAGAACAACTGTGAAATATGTAAGTGTTTCATGCCTTTAGTAATATTATGAGGAGTATTACCACTATCTAGATCTCTAGTAAATCCTGCGGAGCTCCAAATCATTGAGTCTTAAAGGAATCTCTCATAATCACATGGAAATTCAATATAACGTTTGTAAATTAGATTGGTACATGTGCATGTATATGTGCGTGCGTGTAAATCTTTAATATTTTACCCTTAATATGCATATAATAGTGTATAAGAGAGAATTTTCTCTTCTGAGCAAGACAATTTCACAGAGATGAGAATAGGATTTTTACTGTATTGGTATTCATGTGATAAATCATCTTATATTGCTGCGCTCTTGAAATTAGCAGATGAAATAGCATTCCACATTGAAAGGTATAATATTGGGAAATTAAATTTATTGATAAACATGGTCTTGGTTATTATTTTATTTTTTCTAACTGGGTATTTTGCAGGAAAATATACGTCTTGTGTTTACTTCTGTTTGTTAATGCTTTGATAAATCAGACATTTTTAGTATTCTATCAATGGCAAAAGTCTAATTGCCTTATTGTATTCTGATTTATTTCTTTCCTTACTTTCTTTGCATCTGCAGCCCAACAAATGAGTCTCCAAAGAGATATATGTTATGATACAGTGTCAGTGAAATTAATCCTGATCAATTTTAAAGTTCACATTTTTATTTGATGACTTTCCTGGGAATCACTAAAACTGAGATTGACTCGGTCTCTTTTTGTTGGTTAAATATTGTTGTTTGAGAACACTGGATACAGCAGCAGGAATCTTATTATGATTCTAGCAGTTCTGCATCTGTATAAGAAAAAAGCAATATAAGCAATGAAGGTTTGCTAATTAATAGACACCAAATCCTGGTCTTTGTGACACCAGTGAAAGGGTCTCCATAAGGGTCTAATGATGAAGAGTGTTACCTGCCTGAGAGCACCTTATCCGTACGAGGGGTTGGGGTATAGCCTGAGGTCCCTGGATATATGGAATGTAGCAAGATAAATACGTGTGGCTCTTTGAAATGTGTTCAGAAAGCCAGGCTCTCTGTTTCCTTTCGCATTTCAGTCCTGCAGCTCTCGTGAACACATATTATCTCTGGAAGAAATTGGACATTTAGGTTATTAAGGGAAAACAGAGATGGGGCAGTGTCTCTCCATTTTTCTCCTCTCTGTTTTTTATTGGAAAATGGTTTGTTTCTCAATTTGTAAATGCTTTCGCATCAGCCGGAAAGAATCGCCTAGATTAACATTAGAAAATGCTTCTATACAATAACCATTCAGAAGTCTAAACCAGGCTGTGCTTATATTTAGGTAGCTTTTGGGGTGATGTTATTTATTTATATATGTATTTGATTTGTCAACAGAACTCATTTTTTTGAGGTACTCATGGTAGGTGATGCTTTTAACCCAAAGGAAACAAAAGACTTACTGTTTTGGTTTTGTGATTCCTGCCTTCCCTAAATCAAAGATGGGAACACACAAGAGTTATTGCTATCAAAAGGAAATAATTATATTGTCCGAAGTGCCCAACAAATCACGTCTTAAGCTGTTCTCCCCACTCTACCCCTACCTCGCTAAAGTTTAAATAGCATAACCAGTTTCGGTGAGGAAACCAGATTTTTTATTTTTTTTTTATTGTTAATGTCAAACAAACATTTATTTCAGGTGCAAAGCCTCGGGATATGTTAGTGAAAACAGTGGCACTGCTGTTCTATTGCTTACTGCCCACTAAGTGGGTGGGAAAAGGGTACTGTGACCCTTTTACCCTTCCCACCAGTCTCCCTAACAGCTTTGGCCTTCGGGTCAGCTCAATTTCCCCTCCACTGAGTGGCCATTACTGTGCGAGGCCGTGATAAATGCTTTTTGTAAGGGACTGCATTGCCGGCAGCAAGCGCTAGGGAAGTAGGTAGCCTGGACCAGACAGACCGAGCCGAGAGACAGATAGACTAACATGCCTGCACGCTAAGTGCCTGTTACCTAGCAACGTGACGGAGATCACCAAAAAATGAATAGACCCACAAACAAAAATGAAAAGGAGATAAAAAAGAGTAAAAGTCTATGGGGCTCAAAGGTTAATATTCCTCTATCTAATAACTTAGTTTCAGAAAATTGCATTTTAACCTTTTCGAAGCATTCAGGAGAGAGATTTCTTTGAAATTAAATTAGATCACATTTGTATGAAATGGGGGGGAGAGAAATTAAATGCAGAATTTATTATTTTTCCATCTTACTGCCCAGTATTTTTGCAATTCCTTGTATTTTCTGTTGACTACCACTGCTCCACTCCCCTTCTGGATTGCATGTAGCCAGCAGCCCGATGTAGAACTACTGATGTGTCCAGAGGGCTGGCCACTGTGAAGTACTAGGATATCATTTTGTATTTTTGTAGAATTTTCTCTTAGGGAAACAGAAGATCTTCCCCAGCATGGAATAATTAGACCTTGTATGGTTTCTGTAGTCCCCATCCATCTTGCACCTCTCAGAGAGAAGGAGCAGAGGGTGACACATTGAAAGTCCCAAAGTAAAGGCCTGGCAGAAGCAGGATGAGGCCTGGGACACATGGTTTCTGGCTTTCACTGCTCCCTGTGACATTCCTGTTCTTGCCATGCACCGACATCCCCACCAGACGTGCAGCTGGTGGTGTGCCAGCCCTCCTCCTACAGCAGCCAGTCTCCACCCCAGGTAGAAGTGGCCTAAAAGCTGGAATACAACTGGAATTGCCTTAAAATGTGGTAGAGTAGGATTGTTTTCGCAGGAGTACTGCCTTTAGTAATTAGTTTTGCTTACTCTGATCTGTTTTCATTGAAAAAAGGAAAAGTCTTTCAGATAAAATAATTTGTACTGGGGAGCTGAAGTTCTTTTCCGTTATCTCCATTTCTGATATAAGCACATGGAGCTTTCACTTTGCCTTCCAGCTCCACAGGGAACCATTATAAATTCCCCTTTTATTACATAAGCCTTATTTAAACCTCTGGATCCAAATTCCTGGTCCAGCTACTGTGGTGTAAATCTGGAGTAACTCCATGTGTTCCTGTAGGATTATTTTGGGTCTGCAGCAGCGTGCTGGGGGCAGGATCCAGCCCCTGAATTCCTTAGCTGCCAGGGAAATCCGGGGAAAGCGATTGTTCTATTTGTGTCGTGGCTGTTATATTTAACTTCACAACAGAATGCCTTTAAACTTTACTGCCATCTTTAAACCAATGAGCTGTATGGTTAACTAATTTTCTTGTGCACTGTATAATACAGGATCGATAATGCTGTTTCCTCACATAATATATATGCTCTCTTTCACTCACTCTGTTCATATATATCGTATAATTACAAATACTGAAATTTATGAAGCATGTAAACCCGTGTTTTAAATACAGGAGATCACTACAGTTGGGATGGTTGCTATTATTTAACATATTCCAATCAGCATCTTCCACTGGAGACACAGAATCTGTGAGTTTATAGCATTACTGGATAGCAGGTGAAATGGTCCCACGCAGGGCATTCTGCTGGGTGAATCTCACAGCGCTGGTGCCCACCAGCCCCTCTGCTGAGCACCCCCAGCACCTTCTGAGCTGGTGAGAGAGGCTGAGAGACGACAGGAGCCACTGGAGGCTTTCCTGGTGGCCGGGGAACGAAGCTGCAGCAGTAGTGTTTAAAAATCCTTGCACCCCTGAAACAGGAACGAGGGGACATATCCAGGTTTTCCTTCCTTTAGGAAAAAACTTCGTTTGCCTTATCATAAAGGCCATCATTTTAAAGGACACTCTGGTAATACCTTATTGCTGGCTTCAGAAGGGGCAATCAGATACTTTATTTGAGCTGTTTCCCTATTTCTTTCTCTGCAATGATACAGATAGTCATGAAAGGGCTAGAGCTAATTAAAAGACAATAATTTCATGAAGGGGTGGTGATGATGATGAGGCAATAAACTGTGAGAACAAAGCTTGAGGGGTTTTAATGACTCATCAACCCCTTGATGGGAATTTAGCCTTACAATCACTATCCATTTATAACGATCAGCGATATACCTTCCTTAAGACCAGGAAAAACATGCTGCTAATGGTGCCTGTCACACATGGTCTCAGATGCTGAGTGGCCGTTGTGCTTACACTGTCCCCAGCTACTTCCAGGCTGCAGGGCCCAGAGTGCTCCATATATTGGAAGTTAATTTATGGTGCTTTGAACTCTTACTGTGTCAGAGCCTCGAGACACTCAAGTGACAATGTTGTATCGGTTGTGTCTGGATGTGACTTATGATTGATAAAAGGATGAGGAGTCAGATCAGTGACAGTGACATAATTATGAACGTGCAGGGGGTTGTGCTACACACACAGAGAATACCAGTCTTGGGGATCTCTGCTGAGCCCTACTGCAGGATGTGGTTAAAGAGGTTAATTAGGTTAAATTCGGTCATATATAGTAGGTTCCTTGAGAAAAAGGTCCCATCTTCTTATCTAGTGTGGTTTTGCACCCACCCACATCTCTGGGCAGTGGGACTCGGGGCTGTGCCAGATTCTCGTTTGTGCTGCAGCTTCAGCATCAGCTTTGCAGGTACAAGAGGTAGGGGTTCTGCTCGGGTGGGAGCTGTGTCTGGAGAGCTCTGTTCTGATGAAAGCAGCAAGGAGAGGAAGGAAAAAAGGCCTGTGGTAGAGGTTTTAGTCTTATTTTTCTTAGATGAGATGATCTCAAAAGTCTGAACAAAAAATACCCGAGGAACTGGTGAAGAAAAAAAACACATTTAAAGATCTCTTTCCCTGCACAAGCTCTGTTTGATTCTTCTCTCACTCCGGAATTCCCTGATGCCTCAAAGACATATTTGTGCAAGGGAAGGAGTATTTCTTTGACCTTGACATCTCAAAACTGAAAACACAACAACATGTATATTAAGAAAGAAGGAAAGGAACCTATCCATACCCACTGAACACACATCTTTCCCCAGAGAAATGACCAGAGGACAAATAACACATACTTCATGTGCCGTTGGAGGCACCCAGATACTCATGATTAATAGAACAGAATAGGTTACGTTACTGTCTACAGCAAATCCACGAACTGTAATTAACAACTGCTTTTTCTGGCATCGAGCTTCGTCCATCTCCCTTTCATCTGTTGTTTTTCCCTGTTGTTTTTGCCTTTCTTTTAATCCTTATTTTTCCCTATTTTCTGCCTGTTACCTCGGTGCCTAATTATCCACTTTCACCTAATGACCTACTACTTCCCACTTTCAGGTCCCTACCACCTGTCCTTCTCTTCTCCCTTTTCCATCATTTCGCCTTCCTCTTTTCCTTTATTATTTCACCTTGAGCGGCGAGTTTATTTCTCTGTAATTTTTATAGGCACAAGACATATCTATACTGTGTATTTTGATAGGGAATGAGAGACTTATGTCTTTCTGGAACTATATTGTAGCTTGCACCATATATTACAGCTCTTTAATGCCTCTGAGTCCTCTGATATTGACCCAGGCTCTGGTAGCCTTCTTGGGTCAAGTTTATTTACTGTTCTTTTTCGCAGTGAGCACTAAGGGCAGCCTGGCACTGGGTTTATTTGGGTCCCTTGGTTGTTAGCCCTTGTGAGATGGTGAGGTCTGGAGAAGCAAGAGAGACATGTCCTAATGGTAATTTAGGAAGATTTACAAAAGTTTTCTAAAAGGATCCTTCCACATCCATCATGGCAGGTACATGGAGAAGGTAGGACCGTTCTGATAAGACACAATAGAATTATTTGCATTCTGTTCTGAAAATGAGGTCTAATACTGATGAACAGAAAAGATGCAAACTGCCCAGGGATTCAGGGAGCTGGGGTGGTCTGGTCCACGTTGGGAAACTCAGCTCTGTGTCTGCATATACACAGTGCAGCAGCTCGAATGACAAATTATTGCAGATGGCAAATGAATTTGCTACATGTGTCTGAGTTTGGAAGGGTTGTTTAAGCTCTTTGTAAGAAGTCTAGTTTCCTTAATGCATCTTAAGATTTTTACTGATAGTCAAGCTCTTTAAGTGGTTGTGCTTATTAAATTGGTGCAATCCCCCGTATAAATGAAACTCTAGCTGTCTTGCTTGCACATACAAAGAGAGCATGAGAGCAAATTAGTGTTCATCCTTGATTATTTCATTAAAGTACATTCTCCTATGTTACAAGGGGGAAAAGCACACAGAAAATGATTCCAAGTGAGTTATTCTGTCTCTCATTATTATTCATAATTTGCCTTTGCTATAATTCACATCCCTTCACAAAATAGCAACATATTAGTTAGAGCTTTTAATTAAAACCCCAACACCTGCAGGTGAGAAAACACAGATGGATTCGCTCCTCCATGGAAACACTCAGTTACATGTGAACTGGCCACAGAGCCAAGGAGAGAATAGGTGTTAAAATAACACTCTGCTCCTCACAGTGACTCTATTCATTCCTACAGAAACAAACATACCTTGAGTGTGTACACAGCTTGCTCCGCAGCTTAACCCTTTGCCTCTCGCTTCTCAGCTGTAACGTGCTACCTCCATCAGAGACAGGTTTGGTTCCCAAAACAGCGTTGGAAAAGCAGAGTAGATCTGAGCTTTGGATTCCCAGCCTTGCCAAAAAGGAGGTTTTTATGAGTCCTAAATTTACCTCTCTCTGCTGGATCTCTGACTGGCTTTCCCTTTTCTCCCTCTGCTCTTCTGGAACCATGAGTCAAACTAAAATTCAAAATTTGCTAATCCCTTCCTGAGCATTGCAAAATGACATGGAGCAGGATGCAGTAGAGCTACTCACTGCTCTGTGCACATATACCTGTACCTGTGTAAAACCATCTATATTTGTATTTCTGCACCTGTCTTGACATAGAGATAAATCCTGATCACCAGCATCACTGTTGAATAGCCAAGTTCTCTATCATACTGGTTCCTAGTCCCAGTGGGCTCCCAGTTGGGAGTACTGGGCTGATGTGGCACTATCCAGTTAGATTAACTGTTTTCAATGACTACTATCAGTTGCAATTAAGAACTAAAATTAATAGCTGTATTGCTGAGCAGTTTGGGGGAGCAGATGAGAACAAAGTTTTATGTTAGGCAGATGAAGCTGGTAAAATATTAATTGTCCATCTTGGACACTGTAACATTCTGACTTGTTAAAATTGACATAATTTATTTTTCTGTTTAAAATATTTTAATGGTTATATTAAAAGATCATGAATGTAAGGAAAAGTGCATTTTTATGTGCTCTGTAAACAGTGCATTGCTTGAGTAGCAAAATCAAGCACCTGAAACTAAAGACTATCATGTAAGTAGCAGAGGTTACTTGTATTTACTGGGAGTTTTTCCATGTAGTCTAACAAGATTTAGATCAAGACCAGTATGTTTCACATGGCATGTTGTATACTGCAAAGAGTATAGTGCATTCTAAATATTAGCCTGTTCATCTCCAAAACCTGAGAGGCACAGCCACACCACATGAAAACTTTAATTATCTCTTAAGCCATCTGAGATATCCCCAAAATTCACCAGTGCTTTTGCATCACTAACCCAACCTTAGCATAATGTTTGAGGAGATGATGTACTTTATGCCTCTCAAGGAACTGCACTCTGCTGTATAAAACACCCCTGGCAAGAAGGGTTTCTCTCATGCAGTTAGACCGAAATACAGTCTCGCTCAATACAGAAATCAGCACCAAGTACATGTATCATAGAAGAGTCAGCTTTTTTTAAGACAATTTTAGAAATTTGTATGTGGCCCAGCACTGTTATGTTGGTGTTGGGGAGCGTCAGCTCTGCTGGTACCAGTTTGCTCTCCCATTTGAATATCTGCCCTACCAGACTTCTCTCAGCTCCTAGTATCTCACAGGGTTTCACTTGAAATGGCACAGAAGCATGAAGGTCTGCTGATCCTTAAAGATACTTAACACTGTTACTTTATTTGGATGAATGCTTCTTGCTTATTTATCTGTGATAAATAATTACTTGAATTAATGATGTGATTTTAAAGCAGTTGGATGCCAAAGGCTTCAGGCATCGTCTAAATGTATACAGTCAACAGAAAATGTCTCTGTCAGTGTCTTAATTAAAAACCAGATATTTTTATTCAGCTGTGATAACGTTTCGTACTTTATAATCCTTTCTCTGATTATTGCGTTTTATCTGTGTGATTACAGGCAACATATAATAGTTGCTTTTGAACTTAGGAATGAAAGCCTCTGAGTTTAAATGTGAAAACCCAGTCTCTCATTTAGTCTGTAGCTGTCAGCTCTAATCCAAACGCTTTCTCTCTTAGGAAAAGGAACGATTCAAAACATCTATAGTAATTTTTTAGGTGGACTTTAAATTTGCTATATAACAAAAGGCCAATTAAAAGTAGATTTGCAGTACACTGAGAAAACAGCTTTACAGTGCGTGGCCAGCACCTAAGACTGTCTCTGTGGCATTTAGGTTACAATGTTATTTATTTGTGTGAGTGTGTCCCATAGAGAAAGCTATGGGAATTGGCCCAGATGATTCACAAAATTGCGTTACTTTGACCTAAAACTTCAGTAGGCTTTTCTGTAAACTTGGGCTTAACATGCATTTTAGTACTACTATTAGTAATAATTTACCATCTGTACAAGTTGTACTTCCACTCTGATTTTGGCTTTATGTGGAAGTAATATATGGAACTATGAAATCTTGAGCTACTTTTGAGATACTAATGTATAGATAAATATATAAACAAACCTGAGAGGATACTTTTAAACTTAAGTTTGTCTCATAACAAATAGAAGAACACTGTATGCCATGATGGGATTGCATGCTAAATGTAAAATGTTTGGCCTTGCTAGGTCTTGGAGAGGATTCTGATGGAATCAGTGGTAGTTCTTATTTCTAATCCCTAACTATAAGTGCATTCTATCTACATATGGCCTATAAAAGCATTCCGCGTCCTTTCTCACCCAGCCAGATGAGAAGTGGTATTTAGGTGTGTAAGTTCCATATGTAATTTATTTCCACATGTAAATGCAAACACTGGAACACTTTGTTTAAGATGAGTAGGCAGAGGAACTGAAAAGTTTGGACAGACAGCAAAAATGATAAATTTTATTTAAAATATATTCTGTTAAAATAGAGAATATTTTTGTTTTATTAGAGATTGAACATGATAGTATTGGATGTCTTATAAATACTATGAAAGGATTGCTAAAATACAGGGAAATCCTCTGACAATTCAGGTTCTCTCTTCAATTTACAGCACTCAACTATGTCTGTACTCCTGAAGCCCTCCTGAGGTTCTAGTGGGGGCAAGCACTGGCCACATCTCCCCTTCCTGTCCCCTCTGAAAATTGTGCTCTTTTACTTATACCCCATTTTACCCATAGTGTGCTGGTGGCTGTGCATTAAGTTCCTGAAGTTGATGCTCCTCTTTCTACCCTCTCATGAACTTGCTTTTCCCTGTAGGTGTCTCAGATTCAACCACAACCTTTTTTATTAGGTGGTGAGATATGACATTTGGTGTCTGAAGATGTTAATGAGACAGGTTGAACTCCTTCAAGCAAGTGCATGGAGAAGGGTGAAATGAGGTATGAACCCACACTGAAATTTGGCCTGCTCTAGCTAGGAACCCACAAATTCAGAACATAGTTACAAACAAAAGGGAAAAAAAAAATATTTTCCAAGCATTGGCCTGTCATTTTATATTCACTTTTCTACTTCATTACAAAAAATTCCATAGGAAGAATTTCCAGGAGAGGATGAGAGTGTTTCATCTGTGTAAGGCACCCTGAAGAAGCGGTGTTAGGAGTGAACTCTGTGGCCTGTTCAGTCTATTTAGCAAGCTCTGAGATGTGTAAGTACATTATCTGCAAGGCTGGTAAAGAGCGCTTAGGGAGGATTTGTGGGTCTGTGGGAAGGACAAAGAAAAATGTTTTCTAATAAATTATTCACAATCTCACAATCCCTTTTGGGCAGATTGTTGCTCTGTTTGCCCCAGTGCTTCCTGTCTTTTCTCTCTGCATTCGCATGCACATAGTTTCTCACCTCCAGAGAGCAGCAGAGATCTCAAGCAGGCTGCTGCAGCTAATGGTGGCAATTAATAACTTGTCATAATCCTGAGGATGAAAGGGAGGGCTCACCATCAGCAGTCAGGTCATGGCGCTTCTGTAAAGCAAATGAGGTGCAGGTGTTGTCCAGATTTAAGAGCTTTGCTAGACTATCAGCACACTGCGGTGCCAAGCCACAGCCAGAGCATCGCCCTACAGGTACATAACTTACTGGAGTAGTTTTCATGCTCCAGGTGCACACGCATTATACAGCCTTCCCCCCTCCCCCCTCAGTTCATTAGTGCCGAAGAGGAATCCTCTGAACATTTCAATAAATCATAACACAGCACAGTTAATTCCAAACATGTAATTGCAGTTTGCCTATATATTTGCATATAGGAGGCAGACCGCTGAAGCTTTGTTTTGCGTTTGTAAACAGAAATGTGTTTGGAAGCGAATGTGTTAGCTTTTTCTTTTAATTGAACCTTGTAGATAAATAGCAGCTTGGCTACCTAATAGCGGTTTAGGTCCATGTTCTCTATTCAAGCTTGAGAAAATGAAACCTCATTATGCCTTTCGTTAAACAACAAACTACAGAATCACTTATTTCTAGACAGCTCACTTGGCTTTTCCTTTTTCCATTCCTGTGGGTCAGTTCTGCTTGAAATGAACCAAGTTTACAAATCTCTACCGGTTTGTACACTCCTATTATGCATACTAGGTTATGCATTTGTAACTGTCACACGAGTCAGGGTGATACAGCATTCTCATCTGACCCTATTCATTTAAATGGGTGCGTCTTGTTGACATTGATTCATGTTATAAGTTATATCGATGCATTATAATCCTTTTGTGTCACCCCACTGGTTATTTCTACTAAAATGTTGTGAATAAATGCTGGCAATAATGGTCAGTAGAATTTGAAGCTGTTTTAAGGGCTGTGGAGTCCAGCTGAAGTCCCGGGTCAGTGCATTATGCTTGCTTTTTCTCTGAGAGACAATTAACATGCAAAGTGTCCTATTTGTAGGCATTTGCATGGCAAAGCGTCTACCAGCTTATTAATAATTTGGGGCTGTGCATTCCAAATGTATATTGCACTCAACTAAAGGGATAAGTAAACACGATTATGCATGCATGTAGGTCTTTATCAAGGTGTGGTTGATAATGTTTTAAAGCAGAACTATTTCTCATGAAAATAGCTCCTCTTAATAGCCTCTGTCTCTTTATTGTGCTTCTTAGTGAAACATAAATCACTAATATGTTTTCAGCTGCAAACTACTCTCTTTTTCCATTGTATTCACAGATTTAGTGGCATTTCAAATAGATAAACACAAGCAACATCTATCAACACTACAAAAAGGGGGCCTTAATCAAAGCTCCAGGTCCCAGGTCTCAGCATCTCCATTTACCTTGAGATAAATCCATTGGTGTGACCACCACTGCACAGGGTGACAAATCACCCCAGTCAGCTGAGCAGTGCAAGGGCTTATTGGCCTTTCTTTAAGTGGTCTTACCCTTCAATGAAAAGGATGGTGCTTGTCAAGCAGGGCCAGATTAAAGTTAGACAAAAAGAAATGATCTGTTATTAGAAAACTCCGATTGAGAATCACAAAACAGGAAAGAAATATGAATAAGAATTTACAGTGAGGATGCTCCCCCCCACCTTTCCTCATCCTCCCCCAAGCAGAAATTAACTTTAATTACTTTCCCAGCTTAGCACATTATGAATGTTGAGACAACGAGGCCGTAACGTTAAAGAAATGTGTGGCTCTGGGACTGTGACTGCTGGAGAGCAGGAGAAGGGGAGCCCGTGTCTGGTGCATCGCAGGAGGGTTTCCTTCAGGTGTGTGGGGTCACGGGCTGCTTTCACTGTAGAACTGTTGGCTACTCAGCACAGAACATCTCCAAAGAGATCCCTACCATCACCTGTTGGAAGGCAGCACGCTCTGGGCACGGATATCTGGAAATGAAAGGATTAGGATTCAAAGGGAAGGGAGCAACAGATGTCTAAGCAGAGTCTTAGCTGGGCTGGTCAAGCGCCTGTTGGTGCCAAGGACAGATTGGAAAGGCTTCCGCAGCCACATTCTGACCTTATTTACAATGACACAACTGCAAAAGCATCAAAATCTCCTCTCAAGTTTGGCCCTTAGTATTTTAGCTTATGTAACTTCTAAAAAGAAACTTGACATTAAGGAAAAAGAGATACAGATAAGCTAAAGTCCCCGGAATGTCATTAAATTATCTCAATAACGGGCAAATTCTTCCCTCTGAGAGTACCCAAAGCGTCTGCCTTGTGTTCTGGTGATCCACAGAAATGTAAGATTGTGTTCTAAAGTAAAACAATCCTGCTTTTAAAAAGGAACTGACTGAACAGACAGCAACTGAAAAAATTCAGACCAAACATACCTGGAAAACTGAGCAAATATTTGCCCATCCAATTGGTTTGTTTGCTAAAGAAATTCACAGTGTGGGTCCAGTGAGACAGTAAGTGGAAAAAGAAGGAAATGGTTCGTGTTTAGTTTTTTTCATAGGGCAAATGTATATGGTTGGGTGGGTGGTTGTGGGGTTTTGTTGGTTTTTTTCCCCCCCTACCATTGAGATTCATGCATTTAAAATGCACTTGGTTTCTCGTGACTAGACAGACCACTATAGAAAGATTAATTTTCTGTAATCATTTGATTTGATAAATGTCTACACAGCCCAGCTTAAGTTTATTTTCTATTTATCCCGATCCTGAAATTAGTTGCTAAGAGTACTCAAGGGAAGCACTTTAGTAATTACAAATAGGTCTTGACAACAGACATTTGAAATTGTAAAAATGTAAAATGGTTATATTTCACATCAGAACATAAAATTGCAGTGGTAGGGACACACAAAGGAAGTGCAGTCCATTTTCTTATCCATAGTCCTGTGTGTAAATTGACATGGCATTTGCAGGGAAAAATTTCAGTAGCATTAGTGCTTCATTATTTTACTTTTTTAAGGTGTAGACAGTAAGAGATAGAGAAATTAAGGGACTTGCCCAAGATCACAGCAGAGGCAAGCAGCAGAGGTAGAGAAAGGTCAAGGTTTCCCAACTCCTCAAGTGGAGAGAGTAATTGTGCTATGCCAATTTATATAGTAATGCAAATTTAATGTTTGTATTGGTACCTTAAAAGCTGTATCCAAAGCCCAAAGAAACCATGAAGGATGAAAGACTTGGTCCATGGTTACTTTATGGCAAAATTGCTTGTCTTCATATTCATCAGCAAGGTGGGCTTGTGCCACAGGAACAAGGAGTGGGTGCTAGTGCTGTATCAGTGGGTGCTATCATAAGGCCCGCTGAGATATGCCAGGTTGTAAAGGGCTTTGAAGAGGCACAGTCTGTCGTGGAGGTTGAGAATCGTTGACCATAATCTTTAGATGATTTTTGCAGCAGGCAAAGGTGGATTGAGGCCCCAAATCATCTCAGGGATACAAAGTTTATTAGGGTTCTTGAACATCTCTCTTACAAGGAAAGGCTGAGAAACTTGGTTCTTTTTGGTCTGGAGAAGACTGAGAGGGAATCTGATGAACGCCTATAAATACTTCAAGGGTGGGTGTCAGGAGGATGGGCCCAGTCTTTTTCAGTGGTGCCCAGTGACACGAAAAGAGGTGACAGACACAAACTTGAACATAAGAAATTCCATCTAAACATGAGGAGGGACTTCTTTTCTTTGAGGGTGGCAGAGCCCTGGCAGAGGCTGCCCAGAGAGGTGGTGGATTCTCCTTCTCTGGAGACATTCAAAACCCTCCTGGACACGTTCCTGTGCAACCTGCTCTGGGTGGACCTGCTTTGGCAGGGGGTTGGAGGAGATGATCTCCAGAGGTCCCTTCCAACCCCATGTCATTCTGTGATTCTGATTTTTCCTTCCTGGACAAGCCCTGTGCCAGCCCCATTGACACAAGTGTGTTGGGGCTGTAGGGCATCCCAGGGAGCCCTGGCCAGGGCGCCATGTAGTCTTCAGCTGTACATCCAGTGCTGATGGTTGGGAGGAGGAGGACCAGTTGTCCAGGGGCTGCTGCACTGGTTATTGCTGAGAGGCTTTTTATGCTGTTTATGAGGCACCTACACCAAAAGGCACAGCACAGACAATTAAAAAGTATAATCTTTAAATGCCTTTTAAAAAGAATGCAGTCACAGTTACTGTGGTAGTCCAGATATAATAAAATATCTCTTTAAAGATACCAGTTGTGTAGATATAAAATATCAAGTAATGCTCAGAAGTTAAGGGAACATAATAATTATCTGATAAAATATCTAATATACATAGGCATAGCCTTAAACTGCCATGGTGATTGCACAGTAATTTAATATAAATTGATTAAGTACATTTTTACTGATGCTTAAAGAGTAGTCATAGCATAGGAAATGATGTTTTGTTATCAGCGGTTACTAAATATACAGAATTTGCTGGAATAAATCCAAGTGTTAGCTTTTAGGCACATTATTTAAACGGTATGCAGCTGCTGTTTCTGCACTCCAGGTTGAACACAATTACCAAACACCTGATATTCATTGCAGAAACAGGCATAATAACTTCTTCTTTCTCCACTGACCAAAATATTCCGTGCAATAGTGCAGTTATTGATAGGTCTCAATAACTCTTGATGCTGGATCTTATATATCATCACAGTTCTCTTTTCTGAACAGAAAAGCCCTGCCACCGTTTCATCCAGGACTCTCCTTCCCCAGGTAGGAACTACCTGAGCCACATCACTGACGTGCTGCTCCCAGAGAGGTGTGCCTGATGGCTGAGCTGCTCTTGACACACGAAACTAATTGACACAGAGAAGGGGTTGAGATTCGGGTCTGTGTAAGCGCTGAGAAGAGAAATTGTCTTTGAAAACGTGTGTTTATCCCTCTGACCCCGAGTCTTGTGGGGCGAGTCAGCAAGTGCTGCAGTGGAGTGGTTTGGGAACAGCTGGCAAAACAGGGCAAGAGTGAGAAGGGCTTTAAATCATTAACTATAAAAAGTGAGGCTAACAAGACACAGGTGGAATATATCCATTTGGCTTTCTCGAGCCTGGCTGTTAGACCGTCTTTTGTTCAAACTATTGTGTTCAGCCAACACATGTAAGTCCACAGCTCATGCAGTGGCATCTCTGGAGGTGTCCAGTGTAAGAGCTAGTCCCACAACCATTCCAGAAACCAGTGGGTTCTGCCAACCATAAGGGCTTAGCACACTGGGGTGCGATAGAAAAGCAGAGTTGTCCCTGACTTTAAAACAGTTGCCTTCACCAATGTAAACAGAGGAGAATCCTCACATTCCTCATTCATGTAGGAAGAAATCTTTTACCTTATGGGGTGATTAAAGGCAACATCTCGTTTGAGGCAGAGATACTGCAGTCAAGATCATGCCAATTTATATCTCCCAGTCTGTAAGAAAAATCTTCTTGGTCTGCAAATAAGTAACGCCCGGACTACCATAATCTGCCAGATCATTAGGTTATTTTTTATTAGGAAAATGGCATGAATATTATTAAAATGTAACTATAACTATTTATGCTGATAGAAAAGCCACCATTGTTGTTATTATTTTTATTATAATACCTTAGAAGAGATGCCAGATAATTGCAAGATTCAGTAGGTCACTGGAGGTAAAGAGGGGAATTTTTCTGAAGTTACCAGTTCTGAATACAAACCACGAGTGAAAGTGTAAGGATTTTTTCAATTCTGAAAAGTCACTATTTCTCTTTTAAAGAAGAGAACATATTCTCTTTTAAATCTTTAAAGATCATCTGTTCTGCAATGCCTGCAAATCATTACTGTTTCATACTGGTTTGCCAAGTGAAGAGTTCAGCTATCCATTTTTCTGCTGAACTCTTTCCATCTTAGCTCATACCCTCACCTTCTCTCCTTGCTCATGTCATTCACCTCAGTATTCTGCCGCATGAACTGGTCCCCTCTGTGTATCAAGGACACAACCTGGTAGCAAAAGTGGAGTTTACTAAGGGAAGACAAAGTAATAATAATTGCAAATCTTGTATTCTGAAGCACAGGGTTTGATTCAATGGCCCTTTCTGAACTAAGCGTGAAGAGGGTGGAGATTTTTGCAGACATAATCTCAGACACAAACAAAACATGGACACATGAAGAAAATGCCACTTCTCTAAAAAACAGCCCTAGGTTTCTGAACTGTTGGAGTAAATATTGCTTCAAAGACAGAACCTTAGAAATTAGGAATGCTGACTGGATGGAGTAAGTCAGGTTTTTTAAGTTTATGGGTAAAATAAATGATCGTTCTTTATATAAAATCCTAGAGAAGGCCAGTTTCTCTAAATGTTGACTCTTAAGTTACACCCAGCTGCTTTGAAATGGAATGAAGAATTTTTAGGAGATACAGTAACAAATTTTAGTCAATTTATTTTAAACAATTACATGAAAAACTTCTTAGCATAGCCGCTGAGTCAAATCCATAATTTTATGCAGCACAAACTATATTGTTTAAGCACTGTGCAAGTAATACAAGAGCAAGCAAAAGCACATGGATATAGTCCCAATGGCTTGGGAGGTCTCTCTGGCAAAAAGCTGAGCAGAAGAACCCCGGGATGGGAGGTGATTTGAGATAAATAGATCTTCAACAAATATATACTGTGGAATTCAAGAGATACAACTCAGCACAGCATTAAATGTCGTAGTGATGGTTACCCACCATGAAAGGAAGGTGTAAAAAATATTGGTTTGCTGATAAGTGTTATCAGTCTGGGTGTGCGCATTCTGCGAAGAAGAAGGAGTAGCCCCCACAAAATGTGCAGGCAGAAGAGCCAGTATGATGGGACTTGATGGGCTCCTGACTGGGTTGGTTTGTACATGGCAGAGCGGTCATGAGTCTGAATGTAAGGGTGAGCAACCAGGACAGATGCTGGCACAGACCATGCACTGTACATATTGGAGAAGATCTGACACTTTTGGGACTAACAGGACTTCTAGGGCACATGACACTGGAGACAGTTCTGTGTGCGAGCAAGAGACATAAAAAGAATGAGATTTCTGTGGTGAATTTGGGAAGAGCATAGACGTAAGTATAGAGCAGCGACATACTCTGCTGGGTGAATAAATCCTCTCATGAGCAGTGCCTGATGTTTCACTTCTCCTTCTGGATTGGATTTTTCCAAAAGGAGAACAATTAAGACTTCTCTGTCTCTAAGGGTCTTTTGCCAGATAAACAAATCTGAGAGACCAGAGTCATAAATATCCACTTGGTATTGGATGTGAGTCACTAAAGTTAGAATTTTCAGGCTTTTAACTCCCTAGGGTTTTTAGATTCTTTCTGTGTGAAATGGGGGTTAAAATCTCACCTCTCTGGTGAGTCCTGTTTGTAAAGTGCTGTGATCTTAAAGGTCTTTTCCAACCTAATTGATTCTATGATTCTATGGAAATTAACATGCAGTTGGTTAGCAGAATGTTGTATTACAAATAGGAGTATTGAGGGGAATTTCATAGTTAACCTATTTTTTTATTTAACCTGTAAAATTTTTCTGTTAGATCTGAATTTCAGTTTCTTCCAAATAGGGACAACAACTGATTTGCTTCACTCTTTTAGCACTTTGTTGGCTCTTTGAATGGTGTTGAATTTTACCAGCAGACTGTTCCATCTGTTACTGAAAATCACAGAGAGGTTCTCAATGAACGCTTGAGTCCAGAATTTCTTATTTTTATGATTTCTTTACCACAATATCCCATCCAAGATGTGTTAACAAGTGCTCTGTGTTCTGCCTGGCTGAGTCACTGCTTTTTGCAATGCAAGCAACAGAAACTTCAGGGAAATCAATATGGCTTTTAACCCGGCCATCAAAAGTGTTGGAGATATTTAGGTCATTAAAAGGCAGTGGACACAAGTAAAAACCTATATCTCACATCATTAGCAGTAAAGATGCTGTTTAGTTTTATTTGCTATATCACACAACATATATAAACTGCCCAGGAAATTAGAGAGGTGTGGAAAAGTGGTTCAGCAAAAATCCAGCGAGGAGACAAAGTCAAAGAATGGCCAAGTTTCTGTGATCTCAGTGCTCAGTGCAAACTTGTTTTATTGAATTTTACTTTTATATGCCATATTAACATTTCATTTGCATACAGATTGCACTCCCATCTTTACTCTAAAACCGCCCAGTCAGCAGTTCTCTTCCACAGACAAAGTGTGGTGCAGCAGCGTTTTAAAATGCTCTTGTTAAATTTTAAAGCAAGATGTGTAAGCTTTTAGTCAATCTGCTCAGTCAGTTATCATATACATCCCTCTTTTCCTTCACAACATAGTGATAGCTGGGGATTTGATTTAACTTATTCCTTTTAGGATTGTTTGAATGCTCACAAATGAGGCACAAGCATCTAAATACTTCAGCTACTCCATGCAGAGACTCCTTAGGAAATCCACTGCTCTTCGCATCAGGTTTCCCTGCCTTGCTAATGCTCCTGCAATTCTAACTGTGAAAGCAGCGGCACAGGTAAAGCACTGCCAGTGCAGTGGTTTTGTCCCAATGTTGTATTTACTAGAGGAGGTAAACACTTCATCTCTTACCGTTGTTTCCTGTGGTAGAATTGCATTAGATTCACACAGAGAGAAAATAGAGAGTACTGAGCAGAATAATATGTAAATACATCCAGCAGAAGTACCTATATGCACTGTGGTAGCTGCATATGTGGTAGATTACCATAACACCATAACACAGGTTTTTCTCCATGGACATAGATAATTCCCAGCTGCCCTAGTATTTTTTTCACCAACCTGTAATTTATGAGTTCTAATAATTCTATTCTGAGGCTAAACAAATAAATACACCTTCCAGACATTAGAGAGAACATGACAGAAATTACAGTGTAGTATTAACAGTTGGTATTTGCCATGCTAGGATAATAGAGATGATAGTGATAATACATAAATACATATTGTGGATATTATTTGGCAACTGTTGATGGTGTAACCATCCTTCTGGGATTATGCAGAGATGCCGTGTTTTGTGAAAACCCCAGAATTTTTGAGTGGCATAATGAGTGTTGGCAGTTAGCAATGCAAGCCAGCATGTCTCCTAACGTCAGTAAACAGAAAAAGCAAATAATAGGAACATATTAATGATATGGAAGTTTCAGGGCTGCATCCCCAAAATCTGAGTCTCTGAAGGCTCAGGTGGGCCTTGTGCTTGGCAAATAGCATATAGTTATGCTAAATGCACCCTGCACTTGGCTGTGAGCCAGGTCCCTGCTATTGCCCTTCTGATGTGGCATCAGGGTTTCAAGTCCAGGATAACAAACCAACTGCTAATGGTAGTAATTAGGAGCCTTGAGGGTGATTTATACCTTTTGTCACTGTTGAAGCAGTCTAAGTGCTGAGGTTTGCAAAGATAACAATTATTGGTACAGGTGATGATCCTCTCATCAGCCAGCCCAACAGCAAGACAGACTTCTGGTTCTTAACTATCAGAATTCAGAAGTGGGTTTAGTAAAAACATTCTTGGGGGTGGAGCAAATGTGTCCAAACATTTGGTCTTAATTCAGCTTTGAAAATAAGTCATAACCAAAAAGTAATAAAGTGGCAAGATTGTAGAAATGTGGCAGATGGTAACTCTTAAATTGCTGATTATTTACAGATATTGAAAAGTATATGCTATAGTATTTATATACTATATTATTTATTTACCTTTCAAAGAGTAGAAGTGCAGCACTTAATGGCACTAACTGCTTCTTATCTGAGAATCTCAAATATTAGTGAACTAACTCTGTATTCTCACACTCCTACCTGCAGAGTTAATGGAAACCAGCTGATAAATCTTCCAACAAAAGTCTCTACCCAAATTGTCCCTAACACGAGTGTAGTTATTAGAATACCTTGTCACAGTGTACATTCCTCTCAGCTGAGCCTTTTTTTACTCCAAATTATGCTTGTGCAGGCAGCAGTTTACTCCCTTCCTTTAAACCTGTATTGTTGAGAGCACCATCAGTGCTTGCTTTTGGCACAACCAGGATTCCATTTCTGATCTACTGAGTATAATTTCATGTTTTCATCGTCGCACGGAGCCTTTCCCTTTTTCCTAAGATCTTAATTTTGTCACCTAATGTGTGTCTCCTGCACTGCTGATTTCAGTGATGTTGTTTCCTGAAATGGTTTGCCTCTGAACAAGCAGATCAGGGCCGTGAGTTACCCATCGTGTTGAGACCTGCATGTGCTACTGAGAAAAACCTCATTCTGAACAGCTTTCCTAACTGATAGAGAGAAGGAAAACAGTTGAACCCAAAGTTAAAACATGTTTTAAAGATTTCTTGCCTTTGCCAAAAAATGAAAATTCTTTGCACTTTGATTTCTTGGCTACTCTTGTTCTGCAAGGTGTGCCTGTTTGTGGGCAAGCTTCATTCTGAGAAAAGGCAGAATGACCTCCAGGAAAGAGCAGGGTATGTTTTAGAAAAGGGAGGAAATGTGATAGTCTGGAAGCTTGGAGTACAAGATCCAATCTCTCTCCATGGATGGCAAGAGCATGTCAGACATAATGGAATATTAAGAGAAGGAACCTATTGCAGGCTCAGGAGACTTCAGTAAGATAGCATTAAAAACTTTACTGCTATTAAATCTTGGGAAGCTGTAGATAATTTTGCTTTAGAGGAGCGTGGCTGCTGGTGTGGTTAAAAATGCTATCGAAAAATCCACTCAGGAGGAATCCCTCAATAAAACAGAAACAATTGGGGCTACATTGGAAGTTCCTGCTAAGGAAAACATCATTTGGCAGAGAAGATTGGAGAGGCTGGAGAGTGACAGGAGCAGTGGAGTTTTAGGACTGCAAACGGGTGCTGAGGGAAATGGTGGAAAGACTATTGAGACTTTATTAACTGCTACATTGGGGATCAGAAATAATACTCCCCACAGATAGAGAAAAAGCCTTTCACAGGCCAGTTAAACATTCTGCATTCGCTGCTATGCAGGGAGAGGGAAGAAACCATTCTTTTTCTCTGAAATCCCTCAGATTGGAGTAGCAAAGCAGGTAACCAGCAACAAAGCGAGATTTCCTGGCAGGAAACATTTTCATACAGGAGGTTTTATGCTCAAGGAAAATTATGACGTGTACAAGTAACAGAGAAACAGAAAATTGGGTCAGAGAATTCTTAAAAACTGCCTTCCTTTTTGATTACTGGGTAATTAATGACACCACATCCCTGGATGTCTGGCATTTAGTCACCAGCCTTAGTTTACTGCCCCATCCAGTGCATCTCCCTCACTAAGCAGAAGCAGATACGGAAATTGAGAGAAAAATCAGTATTTGGAATCTTTAGAAGACAGAAATATTTGGAGATATTTGGATATTTTTTTTTACAAAGGTAAGACATACCTGAAGAAACAAAAGACTGTCTTTTTATCCCTTCAAATATGTGGCACTGATAAATATGCTATTTTTGTTAAAGGACAGCTACACAGAATTATGAATGTACAGCAGTGGTATTGCCCCTTTTATTTGTTTGCTTTTTATTTTAGCAAAATGAGTGCTGTAGCATTACTCAGGCTACAGAACACCCCAAATTTGTAACATAAGGGTGACTAAACAGGCTGAGCGGAGCATACCTGTACCCAAATACAAAGTCACTGAGAAAAGACAGTAGTTGTGATTGTCTGGGACAAAATGCATCTACACTTTCCATAGCTGGGACTGAACACTGAGAGACACAGTACAGAGGAGCTCAGAAGGAGAATAGCACCAAACTGGAGCAGAATAGTGATGGAGGAGGAATTGTCTCTGTTACTTTTAAGTGTATTAATTTTCTTTCTGTTTGTCTATTGTGTAGAGGCTTTTGTCAGCTCAGCCCTATTTACCATGTATCATCTATTTCTTCATCACACTCCTAATACACATAGTTACTCCAGCAAAAGTTTGTAGTGTTGGTTGCTTTATCCCAGTGAGTAGCATTGACTGAATCTGCTTTAATCCTACAAAATGTTTCTGGGAAGTTCTGATGCTGTTGGTAGGAAGCCAAGGGGAGAGAAACACTCAGTGGTGGGAGGCTGTGAGGGAATTGGGAAGGAAAAACAGTGTTTTCTTAAAAGTTTTTTATGCTGTGCCTTGAATTTGATCTATTCTCTTTGAAAGAAGAAATGTCCTGCTGGTACAGTGGGGTGTGGAGGTTAATTCCTATGGTTTGTTCTTCTCTGAGATGTTTCTGTTCCTGGAGATCCAAATTTGTTCCATGACTACATCTGTAAGCAGTTTGGGGACTGTCCCCATAAACACTATAGTGTTACATGTCTCAGTTAGGTCCCCAGAATCCTTTGAGGTTGGCCAAGGTGGAGCCTCTTTCCTTTGAGACAAAGCTATCTTAAATCCCAGCCTTGGGATCTTGCAAGAACTACATGTACCTCATAGAAGTCTCCTTCCATGACCCATCCAACGAAGATTCCCGTTTCTTGTGCACCAGAAAAGCTGTGTACCCAGCTCTTGAGAACTGCACAGAAAATTGTAGAAGCTTTAAATTTTTAGGTTCTTTCAGTCTTCACCGACAGTACTAATGTTAAAGTCTTACTATGGGCAAGGGAAAAAAACCTTCTGCTGTACCAAAAAATAAAAACTAAAGCACAAGGAAAGGTTTATGTACAGAAAATACATACAGTTTTCAGAAAGTGAAATGGAAAACAGGATGCAGAAAGTGAACAACACTAAAAGGTCATTTCCACTTTGAAGAATAGAATGGAGTTGTACCAGAAACCATGAGCATAAAACCCGTGTTATACCCCGCCTGCTCTCTCCTCTTCTGTTTGTGCCAGAGTTTTCTTGTTCATGTCATTGCTGAAACTTGTATGACTCGAGTTTTGTTGGAGTGATATTTAGAGGGAAAAAGAGATCCAGTAGTTCTATAGCTTGAATATTATCAGACATACAAAGGAAATACTTCCCACAGTTCCCGGTAAAAATCATTAGTGTTTTGTTACTGCATAGAAGAGCATAATGTAACCCATGCAAAGCTGCCCTGCTTTCAAGAAGACTTTCACTGTCACATACACAACAGCAGGTGAAATTAAATCAGTTTTCCAACCGCCTTGTCCACTTGGGATCATTGCTTAGACTCGCTGCCCTGTGTGCTTTGATGGATATCAGGAGGAAGAACCAAGAATCTGCTCTTTCAGAGCTATTTTCTTAGAATTTTAGTGCTGAGAATGGTCTTCCATTACTTAAGACTGAAGACAAAGGTGAGGAAAGAGATAGATTTTTATCAAAAACCTCCTTCAAAGCAAAACTGCTCCTTTTCTACTGTAGCTGTGAGATCCATAACATGAAGTACAAGCAAGGGACCCCGTAACAGCTTTCACAAGACCAGCATTTTGAAGACTTTCCTTTCTCAAAAGAAACCTACTTTGCTACGGAAACATTAAAAAAAAAAAGGAAGGCAATTTTAACAAAAAGAAAAGTACTTTAATGAATTGCAAATAGACTGTAAATGACTACAGAAAAAACTGATGGTGTGAACAAAGTACATAAAAATCCTGTGTGCATACACTGTTTATAAATCAAGCTCTCACCCACCATACTTGGAAGAGACATCCAAAGGAACATATCAAATTACATAAAAGGTCAGTGAATGTAAAATACTGAACAGACTGTTATGGGATCATTTTTAATCTTTTTCATCACCTAAAAACTTGCAGGGAGGGGTAAATTATATTAAATGAATTGAAGAAGCTAATGAGAATTTTTGGATTATAATGCCAAAATCAGGAGACATTTTTTTCATTCTGAAGATCTGGCGCTTGCTGGAAATTCTGTCCAATTACTGAAGACCTTTGGGAAAATTAATTTCCTGCTTAATTTTTTTTAATGCACTGCTGGCTTTTAAAAAAAGAAACAAAGTTTGAAAGTATTTATAACATTATTAGAATAGATAGAACTCTCATTGGATTGTTGCAGAACTCCTTGGAGATGGTGCTAGCACCGTTTTACAGAGGGAAGCCAAGGTTATGGTCACAAGTCCCGTGTTATACCTGCATTCTGCTCACTCGAGATAACAGCTGAGGTAGGGAATATTCAAAGCAATCAAAAGGTAACTGAAAATATCCCACTTGGGCTTAATATTTTAATTTTTAATTCCTTGAAGCCTCACCTCTATGTTTAGACACAAAAAAGCATAGCTTGATTTCCAGGACCACTGAGTACTCGGTGAGTACTTCTTCCAGTAGGAAGCAGAGGAAGTTGATGTAGAGGAGGTTTCCTCTTTCCCTGTTTTGTTCTTTCTCTATTTTCTGACTTGTCATCACTAAGAAGAAGAAATTCTTTATTTGAGCTTATGGACCCCTGTTAAAATTCTAGGGAACTAGGAGGTTTCATGTAGAGCATCTTGAAGATTCCAGTTGATTTTGGCTTAATCAGAAATTTACTTGGTGTTAGTTCTCTCAGGCCTGCTGGGTAACGGACCCACACTGCCTCTGGTTTTGAGACCTCTAATGAAGCTTTTTGGGGGGTATGTTTTATATTTTTTTAGGAGAGAATTAAAAATAACTCTTTCATCCCAATACATCCTGTTTTTTTGAGCTTTTTCTTAGTTAAATGTGTGTTGATGTAACATTCTTGACTATTCTGTCACTTTTTGATCACTTGAATGAATAATGCTGTAAAAATCATAGAATCAAAAGTATCTAGTTGCACTCTCAGCCCTAGGGTTGTGACAAGATGAGAGATATTACTTACATAGTAGGAAATAGAACTAGTTAAAAAAGTAACCTTCTGTTTGAAGTCTGGATAACCCAAGCCAGGCGACCGACTTGCCAAGCAGTCCTTCTTGAATATGAGCAAGAATCTTTTAATTTGGACTTTTCCCAAGAAATTAAATTACTTTTTAGTAAATATTTCTATCGAGGTGTGTATTATTTTTGTAGGTGTGGTTTTACACGTATGCATATAGAGAGATGTATTTGTCTGTATGGATGTCACAGATTTTGCACTTACTGCTACTAGCTTTTCATATTTTTTCTCTGGGAACATGCTGTGATAGCTTCAGTATTTCAAAGAGCATGCAATCCAAAATCTGTCAGTAGGAAATATTTCTTTAAGGAAGAAAATGTGTTTTTTGTTAACTTTCTCAATCTCTCATCCATTCAGCTCAGTGTGGAATATATGAGCTGTTGCAGGGCTTGGGGTGGGACTCCCATGACTTCTGTTTATTTCACCATTTGGTAAACAGTGGTTAACAAGAGTGATGGTTGAAGCTGTAAAGTTTGAATCCATATGTGAGGTTCCTTTCCGCAACCAGAGTTTTAAAAGTTACAATTCAAACTCCCGATTTATATCCTTCCCTAATGAGTCACTATTCACCTTGCAAGGAAACAACATATATTGTCTTGTCATATTAGTTTTAAGGGATTTTGCATGCCTACAGGAAGACATTTAGGGAGAAGAATTCATGCAATTTCTATAGCATCAAAGCCTTCTTGGGGTTTCCAGGTGACTGAATTCAGATTTATTGTTGGTGAACTTGGTTCCCAGTGATCTATTTAATTCTAAATTAGCATCTCTATTGCAGTGCTTAACTCTTACAGTTTGCTTTCCAAACATACACTAATTTGGTCTCACACCATCTCGCAAACAGGAAGCCGGATAATGAGGTGTGGGATCTTTTCCTTTTTCCTTTTAACTGTACCATTATTAATGCCTGAACTATTCTGAGGCTTTATAACAAAAGGAGACAAAGCCCATCAGTTTATCGGGAGAGAGAAGTGCGTGGAGGCCTGGAGGCCAGCCCCATCCGAGCCTTCTGAAGTTCAGCTGTTGCCTTCTCTGTGTTGACAATCCCAACTTCCACAAAATCCACCCGTCTGCTGCAGTCACTAATAAACTACAATATGCTTCTCTCATTCTTCTCACCAATTCTTTGTTGTTACTTTATCTTGAACCAAATTTGTATGCATTTTATAAATCCCCTGCTAGCCTTCATCTTCTACAGCTTAACAAATAGTTTCTAACGTGAACTTACATCTATGCTTGGCTGAAGTACAGATACGTGAAATATATACCCATTTTCTTTGTCTGAGTGGTTTGCAGATTGTCTGTAACTGACCCAAAGAATTATTCTATGTGTATTATATTGTATGTCTGGTATATGATGAGGAGATGTTTGTAGTGTTTTCAGGTAAAAATCTGATCTTTAGGGACAGATGTTGAACTGTGAGAAGTGTTGCTTTCAGTTGGAGAAGTTTTGGTAGAACTTGATTTTAAAATACCAGTTCTCTTACAAAAAAAACGTACCTTTTTGGTGTGTTCTAATCCCTTCAGTAAGTTCAAGGTATAATTTTCCTATGTCCTCTTTATCTTCATTCCTGTTTAAAACTTTGAATACCATTAAGGTCATACTTCAAATCCAGTAGCAGCATGGATCTCCATTTTCCTCTCTCTGACTTCTTATAAGAGCAGTAAGTACTATAAAATATTCTGTGCCATTCTAACTAATCACCCCTCTGGCATTCTGAGCAAATGCAGGTTAATGGTGAATCTTTTAATATTTCTATTAATTAAGTATATTATCCTAATAACTCTATTGTCAATTTTTCATTGCTAGGTAATGACTAGAGCTGGGTTAGCTATTCATAATTACTAATGTATTTAAAGGAAAGTAGGGGTTTTTTTGTTTGTTTGTGAATTGCCTGCTGGCAAAGTCTAATTTTCACAAACATATTTGTTATTTGAAATTAATTTAGGGCTGTTCTGTGCAGACATGATTGAGCAGAGGCTTATTCATCAGAGGGTGTCACTTCCTTCTGGTTTGGAAAGGGGCACTTATACAAGTTGTAGGAAAATGGCTGTTGTAGGTCTTTGGTGATAAGAATTAATATTTGAGGTAGAGTTTTCAATGTAACCATTTTATTAAATATGACACGTGTATATATGGAAATGAGTCCATAGTTGGTGTATTGATATTTTAGATAGTCACTATGACCTCTGCATTTGCTTAAATCCATAACATGAAGTTAAGAGGAGGATCTCTGGGAAGGCTTTAGATTTAAGCACTACAGAGAAAAAGGAGACAGAGTAGTTCAATCAGTGACCATAATTCTTATTCTAATAAAGTTTCCCGATTGGATTTGAAAGAAAGGACTCCTGCTACAATTGTACATGTGTTACGGTGCCACCCACCATAATGAGGTGGAAACAGAAATGCAGCCAATTCAACAGGACTTTCAGTTTGATGAGCCCATAGAAAGATCTGAACATAAGGATTGTTTCACAGAATCTGAGCAGCAATGAAGCTGAAAATATCGATTCATAAATTTCCTAGGAAGATGAGAAAAACTATGCAATCATTCCTGAAAAGTTGATGAACGGTTCCATCCAAAAATACAATACACTAATAGGTATGTTTGTACAAAAAGATAAAGAGGAACAGAAAGCTTTTAATGCAGCAGCATATGAATATGCAGAGGAAAATGTCCTTAAGGAAACACTAGCATGAGGATTTTAAAGGAGGGATTTTAGGAAAAATTGTGACACTTGGTTTGACTTCGAAAAAGGCAGTGCAACTGTCAGCACAGTCCAGGCAAGTGAAAAGTTACCCCAAGAGTGTGCTGCAAGAGTGATGTCAGGAGATCCGCAGGAATTCCCAAGCGCAAAAAAAGAAGGCTGTTAAAAAATGCTTTTTCCCAGAATTTAATTTCTCGGTCAGAAATGTAACAGGTAGATGAGGCAAAACAAAAGAGAGGAGGCTGCCTGGAGCCTGAGGCAGTTGTGCCAGAAGCTGAGAATGTGGATGCTGTTATCACTGCAGTAATATAACAATAATAAGATGCCCTAATTGTGGATGAGAGGACTGTAAAGCACAGCTCCAATGGCCTGACTGTTACTTGGGCTGAAGACACAAAATCCTCTTGCAAATCAATGGTCCTGAGAACCTGCACTGAAGCCCCTGTGTCCCAGATGCTTTAGACTGACTGGACGTGTCAGGCATTTTCCTCATCTGTTTTCCAGGCTGCCCATGGGGCCTGTTGGAGCTGTGGCTCCTGGAAATCCCAAACAAACACTGGGAGAAGTGGTAGGGCTGTGGGTGCAGTGTAAGGGCAATGGGAGAGGTAAGAATCAAAGCACTTTCACATTTAAAATTGATTCAAATATAGAAGTGGCTGTGATTTATAAACTTGGAGAAGGTTAGCCTTAATCTCTAGCTAGACATTTTCATTGCCTGAGTAAACTTTGAGCTCATACTGGCTACAGAGGCAGGAATTTGGTATTAATAGAGACACTTGAGGCAGTTTTCTTAACTTAACCACCCACGGTGTCATGGGGCTTTTACAATGGAGCGGTCTGCTAACAGAAATGACTTCGATGCTTAGGACAGCTTAGGTCCTAAGGGACTGTCTGTGCTGACAATTTAGCTGCTTCCCAAACTAAAGGAAGAGTGCAGAAGAAAACTAAAATAAGACAGAAAAGTATAAGAGAAAATGTGAATATACAGAGTTGTGTACCCCACGGCATTAGCGGAAAGGAAGCATGGATGCTGCAGACTTCCATGGAGAATCTTCCTCCGCATGCCCAGGTGTGGTGTAAAGCTCCCAGAGCCCATAGATAAACAGAGAGGCTAATAAACAAGTATTTTTACTTTGCTTTACAGACATACCTACAACAGCTTTTCTATTTTTATAAAAGTATTGGGCGTCTAGGTTTGAGTGAATTTTCCCACAAAACTATATGCAGAGAATCTTTTCTTAACTGCAACTTCCTTGGAGATCCAAGTAATGTAAATGACTTTAAAAAAGCCAATTAAATGTATGATTGAATGTCAGCCTTTCTGATTGCAGCCTTCATTAAGAAACTGAAAATGTGAGGTATTTTTTTACCTAATATTGAACACAGTTAATTAAAAAGGTAAAGATTACATTTTGCTTCAGTTAATTTGAAATGAAGAACCCCCATTTAAACAATAAATTTCGGATTTTAGTTATAGCAATTAATAGACCAAATTGTGTACTTAAGGTTTTATTATATTGATTCTAAAATAATTAGATTAGCAAACACATTGCAAATATATTATCTAAAACAAATAACGTTATCACCGCACTTCTTCTTATATAGCACAGCAGTAAAACACGGAACACTATAATCTAAAGCAATATCATAAAATTAATAGTCATACAGCATATATTACATTCTTGCGCTAAATGACAAAAGCCAGCCTGATGATCATGTGGACAGTTTTATACTGTGGGGCTTGGGAAATGTTTTGGTGTAGTATTTGTAAAATTGAAGGCGTCTTTTACCTTCAGCAGGTAATTTTAGTCACATGTGAGTTTACAGGAGTATTTCCAAGCAGCCCTGTTATTAAGCTGCTGGTGTAACCTCATTTTAACTCAGTGTCTCTCAGTCCCTCTCCCACCGAACTTTCTCATTCTTCCTGGCAAAGCAAATTGTAAAGAGCGTTTCAGCAGTCGCCCGAGACATCAGTTTTAAAAGCCTTAAGGCTGTTTGAGAGGCCTTTTAAAAAGCATGACATTCAATCAAAGTTCAGTGAGGAAAGTTTTAATGAATAAACTTGGTAAATTAGAAAGCACCGCAGCAGAGTGATTAACTCTCATTTGTGCATTAGTGTTAAAATTAATTAAAATGTTTAAGCCGTAGGAGGCAGGTTACCTCCTCAAGACCTGGCTTTGCCCTCGGAGTCAGTCTGGATCCAGCAGCGATTCATCTTGCACAAGATGAGAGGAGGGGTAAAAGAAAAGAACAGCCAGGACAAATGTGTTTTCAATGGTTCTTAGCTGCAGGAAGGCCACGGGGACCTCAGTGTGGTGTTACTGGAGTGTGACATGATAATACAGTAGGTACGTTGGAGGGGACATTCTTTGGAAAGAAGGAGACCCTCCTTTCACACCAATTTCATTTTGATTTGACGTGATAGAACTAATTTTGTTACCAAGAGGCCGGCCGGGTTGTGTAAAACAAGGCTGCTGGAAATGAGCTTCCTTTTTCTGGTTTGGTTAAACTGCTCCCAGTGAACATAACTTTCTGGACTGAATACCATGAAGTATATGATAGAACACCATCATTTTATACTTATAGCTCTTGCCACCTTTATTAACAGTCTTTTGCTGCATCAAGTAATTACACGAGACGTTAGCTAAAGTATCTGATATACTAAAGAATAAGGATTATTTTAGTGCTTTGATGGCAATACATATTAGCAACCGATTTTGTAAGAAATCATAATATTAAATTCCTATAAACTTATTTTCTTTTAAAAATCACTTTAGATTAGTTTCTTTAAACAACCAGGAGCCTGTATTTCTTCCTGTCCAGACCCATTATGATGTGGTTGTTTAACAAATCTGGGCTGGTTTGGAATTATAAATGACAGCCTATTTTATAAAGGGAAAAGTCTTCTTTGACAGCAGAACAATATCATACGAGTAACAAATGGAAAATTGTGTCACAGAGCTGAACAGTTGTTTTCACTTGTTCACCGAGGGCCAGATAGTAATTTTACATCAGTCAGAATTAAGGATTTTGGAGAAATTCATCTGAAACTGAAAGTATGAAAAATTTCTGCTCAATGAAAATTACCATTATTTGCTGTAGATTTATATTGATAACTTTAAAAACTGGCAGTCTTTCCTATTTTTTTTCTCTATAGATTTCTTGTCAACAAGGGTGTCAGAGGTCAATGTCAGAATACCCCTCTGGCACCCATTAACTATAACCAGAAAACTTGTTCACTATTGATCTACCATGTCTAAATATCTATTATGTTGGATATAAAAGGTGGTTTCACATCTTTCTAAAACAGATAATTCATAAAGGCCAAAGGGTCAGGCCTAGTGATATATTATTGTTTCACTGTATCAGTGACTACAAGTGCGGGAGGGGAACAGGCCAGGCCAAGTGTCATTGAACTCTTGCGGGTGACAGTTGTGTGTCTCCACGGACGCTGCCCTCCCATTCCCCACCGCAGCCCTTAAATGCTATTTGATGCTGTTTACTTGGAGGTTTCCTTGGTGTTTTACTCTTCCCTGGGCTGAAAGGAAGGTGCCTGAACGAGTCGTGTTTCAAGTTTGTGTTCATGTCGTTGTAGCCAGAGCTGAGATGAATCTGAAATCTAAATGAGAATCAAGTCTCAATACCCAAACCTCTTCCTTCAGCGATTAAGTGGGCTGCGGTCCAGCTTGCTGTCTGTAGAGCACTTTACACCATGATGGTCGCGCCGCCAGGGCTCTGTGTGTGGTGCAATTTGATTATTCCAAGAATTGTGCACAAAAGGGCAGAGCCCCCGTGGGTATAAGTTGTCACAGCTCCGTTGACTTCAGTAGAGCGATGACACTTGATGCACACAGAGGATCTGCCCCAGAATACTTGTCAGACTGTGGCCAGAGTTCCAAAATCATGTGTTTTCTGAACAGACACTTGTGTAATATCATATGAATGATTTTGTTTGCTCATATCAACCCATCAAATTTATTGAGGCTCTTTTAATCTCCTCATTATTTAACTATTGAGATGCCTCTGCTTTGCTTAACTCTCAAATGCAGAGCAGAAACAACTGTGCATGTCTTTGTTCTGCTATTCCTAGAGTAGAGCACAGAAGTGCTGTGAGGGTGGAGGACTCAATCCAGGGCTTAGTTCTCCCCCCAAGTCTGGGAATTCAACCTTTGAGACTATGTGGCATTTCCCAGGAGGCACCTATTACTTTTGCAGGATGAGACCCATAACAAGCAAACCCTCTTTGGGAGGCAGCTGATACTATACTCTTTAATGGAGCTTATGGCCTTCTAGCAAGCCCCCAAAATGGTTCATATTCTTCCAGGCTACATTTTTGAGGAAAGTAAATTGAGATGAATCATGCTAAGATGAGATAGTTAAAATGTCAGGCTCCATAAGTTTCAATGCATCCTTATAGCTCTGAACACTAAAATGCAACTGAACATTGGAATAAGGGAAACAAAAGAGAATCAGATAACTGGCTCTTATAGAGGGGAAAAAAGTAATTTCCGTCTGCGCTGCTGCACCATGGAAATCCACATAGTACAGTTTTAGAGCTGTACCTTAAAAAAAACAATTGCAGTTTCTTTTTATCACTGGTCTTGGTTACACATCACTGCCTACACTATGGCACACTAGAATTGCAGAGTTTCCGAGGCAAACAGAACACCACCAGCTTTATTTCTGTTTACAAATGTTACCTGGGGGAAATGTGCCTGTACCTGTTGGATAAATTACAAATCATCAGCACTAAATATGACCCACAACAGTAACATAGAGGGGAACAGGGAGCGCTGTCTGTACGTATTTGGTATTAGAGAGGAGGAAACTGCCTGTTCAAAATAGTGCTGTTTTAATCAGTTAATGAAATCATAGTGCTATAATGTTTAAACCTGAGCTGTCTGTTTAGTGTTTTCTCAAACATTTTCTTGACAACAGACACTTCTTCATTTATGCTTATCATAATATTTACAATTAGTTGAATTTACTATTATTGTTCTGTTACTGTTGAACCTGAGTCACATCACCAGAAATGGGAAATGCAGGCAGATTTGTATGCAAGTGGTTTTCATGTGGCAAAGGCACCGTATCCGGAGAAGGGTTGTGGCTTGTAACATATGGACTACCTCTTAGTCCAAGCCTCGGAGGTGATGTACAGCTGAGTTGACTGAAGGAAACCTTTGGTAAGGACCAATTCCTATTTCTAAGTCGGTAGCAAGCTACTGCCTAAATCACTCTGCCACTATGTCCCTTTTCCAGAGGTTGAGCAGGACCATTTTTCCTGCCATGGCCAATGAAGTGAAGATTTTCAGTACCTAAAGGGGGCCTATGGGAGAGATGGGGAGGGACTCTATGGGGGAATGTAGTGATAGGACAAGGGGTAATGGTTTTAAACTGATGGTTGCCTGGAGAAACTGTGGCTGCCCCATCCCTGGAGGGGTTTAAGGCCAGGCTGGATGGGGCTTGAAACAATCTGGTCAGGTTGCTCAAACCTCCTGGTGGGAGATGTCCCTGCCCAGGGCAGGGGAGTGGAACTAGATGATCTTTAGGGTCCCTTCCAACATTAAGCGTTTTATGATTCTCTGTTTCCAAGACCAGTTACAGTACCGTGCATCTAAACAAATCAGTCCTGGGTACCTGCTCACAATGTGGTTGACCTTGACCTGGTCACAAGACCAGTAAAGCCTGTTGCAGGGCTCAGGCCCAAGCCTGTTGTAACTGGATCCCAAACCTGAACCAGGCATGCCAAGGCTTGGGGTTCAGCTGTAAGGATAAAGCCCGACACCAAATAGGGTCAGGAGAAACAACTGCTTTGTAACTGGAGCCTCTCCTGCCTTTCTGGCTGCAACACAGATGGGCCAGAATGAAGGCTATCACTCCTAGTTTATAGCCATTAGCAATCATGATCTCCCTAATATGAAACAGAAATAATGGTATTATTAATAACAATATCAAACTGACACATTATTAGCCTCTACAGATGGCTCTATTCCTCCTAATAATTTTTATTTTTATTTAATGTTTGGCGATGCTGTAAAAAGTGACTAGTGCTTCAAAATGTGACCTCTGTGGGGTTTAAAACCTACTGAATCAGATGAGATATTAAAGCATTCAATGTAATGTATGACTTAAAGCTATGTTTTTAAAACTTTAATAGGAAATGTCTGATGCTTTAGATTACTATTTCTTGAAGTATAGTAGGCTGAAGAATTTGCTTCGGAGGGTCTCTTTATACCCAAGAAGAGCTACAGTGAGAATACACAGTATGTTCTTCCTTCACCATGCCTCTAAATAGATGTAAAGGAATTAGCGTGTATTAATAATACATCATGTTTCTACTTTGTTTTATACTATTGTACATATGTTCTTACACCATAGTCAACACCATCGTATTTAAATATCTCCAAGCAGTTCATTAAAGAAGGTGATTAACATCTGTCATGTGTTTTTTCCCCTCCTCCTGTCTCTGAGGAGAGGAGGATGTTCAGTGGCAGACCTGATTTTGGTAGGGATTTATCGTTTGTATGGGAGGCTTTTTTATTTTGCTGAGGTTTTATTTTATTACACAAAACTACCTATTGGGATAAATGTTTGCAAAGGCAACTCCAAAAAAGGTCTGCTTTGCACTTGAAGTGAAAGGTGGTGAGATTTAACTTGAGTGAATGTGTCAGAAACTCCGCCTGGCGTGTGGTGGGAATTCTGCCACGTCCTCTCCTGCCCTGGGAGACCTCCCATGGGAGCATGAGTGAAGCTCTTGGCTGTGGCTTATGTCTTAGCACTTCAGACCCTCTTGGACACCCCAGAAATGTTTGGAAGGACCAAACAGAATCTGGTTTTCACATCGGTAACAGAGGCTGGGTCTCAGGAAAACTGGGCTGTAGTTACAGACTTCAACATGCCTTCAACAAATTTCAACCATGGACTAAAATGTGACTAAAACATAGGGAGAAACTGGTATTTTGGGGAGCCTTTAAGTAAAAACCCTCAGTAGAATGAAACAGTTTCTTGCTGCTCCTCATTGTGTATTTCCCTGCAGGAAGGATTTAAATAAATCCATTTGCTTTGTGCCTGGATTTCTGACACTCTTTCAGTGAGACAGCAGCATCTCATGACCAGCAGTAACTAGTATTTTCACTCAGAAATCAGATTACTTACAGCATTTTCCCTTATAGGATCTCCAAGGTTGGAATGACTGGAGTGTCCAGTATAGTATTTTTGCGGCATCAACTTTACTGAGTTAAATCTTCTTCAGTTTCACTTATTCATAGAATCATAGAATCATAGAATTGTCCAGGTTGGAAGGGACCTTTAAGATCATCTAGTCCAACCATCAACCTAACTCTGATTAAAAAACATCACTAAACCATGTCATTAAGCACCCCATCTCTTAAATACCTCCAGGGATGGTGCCTCAACCAGTTCCCTGGGTTCTTCTTTCAAGTTCCAACGCTTCATTTTCTTTTCTTGTTTACAAGGCAGTAAATCTGGTTGTGAATGTTCTCATATCTAGTGGTAGCCATCCAGCAAAAGCACAGAGATTTGTCCAGGTTTCTAGATCATCTCTGTGAGCTTTCATAGCAGCTATAAGACCGTTGGTAGCTTTGTCATAAATTTACCTCTGTCATAATATTTACTAATGCACCTGGCTCACATTAATTGTATTCTGTTTGCTTTTCCAAAGAGAATTTGATGGCTTCTCCTTGACAGTGTGGTTTTGGACCAGCTGGTTTCTGTAGACAAGCCAGTTGTTATTGTCTCTGTTGAATTTGCACGACCAGCTTCCTCCAAGGGAGGGAATGTTGTAGCCAGTTCTGTTTTGCACTGGGAAGAGATGGGGAGATCTGATCCCTTCTTTGACTTTCCCCGTGAACAAACCCCTGGACTTTGAAGAAGGTTTTCTGGACCTCCAAAAAACTGTATATTGGAGAGCACAGAAGAGAATGGGAAAATAAAGGACAGGGAAAAGGTCTGTGTGTGAACACACACACACACACACAAACACACACAGTCTTACAAAGGTCCCAGTGGGGAACCCACACTAAAGGTTAATGCAGCCCCAGGCTGTAATTAGCCTTTTGCACAGAGTCTCCTTGTTGTGGAATCTCTATTTATGAGGGTTTTCAGGGGCAATGAACCACCAGTCCCCTCCCCCAGTGCCCCCAGTAGAGCCCACTGGCAGGAAGCTGATGAAGATGCTGGGGTTTGGAAGGAATGCTCAGGAGTGGGGCTTCCCCTCCGATGGCTCTGGGGCTCTGGCAGAGCCCCAGATCCAAGATGCCTTGGAGATCTCAGGGATTTTCAAAGATGAAGAAAAATGCATTGCCCCACTACATGTCGTTTTCTCAGAGTAAGGGCTAACCTGCCACCATGATTTAGAAATTCTTTGTCAGATCAGTTGGTGACAGTGAATTTGCCTGTTAATCACGTGTATCTGCCACCAGGGAGAGAATTTTCACTGTTGTTTTTTAGTTCGCACAAGAAAGGTTCCTCTTCATTGAAGTGCAAGAAATTAAAGGAATTGGAGAGCACAGTAAATATTAACATTCTTACAAACTCGATTTCATGCTTCTTATCCAAGTTCATCTTACAAAAATTTGCTGTCTTGCTTTTTGGCCAGAGCGGGTTGTTGCAAGGTGCAGCGAGGATATATTGCAGTGATCAACTCCTCGGCGGCTGGTGGAGTCACCTCCCAGGGTCATCCCTTCAGCAACTAGTGCATAAAATTACATCGAGATATTTTGTTATGATCTGGGTTTGCAAATCTTGCATGTGTTGAAGTCAATAACACTATTGAATTTTACCAAATGAGTGCCATTCGTTTTAAAAATTCAAACAAAATATCTCCTGTAGCGAGTATGACCCGTTCAGGAATCTGCGTAACGTCGGTGCAGCTCTAATGAATTCCTGCGGCAGCACGAAGAGGCCGGTATTTAGGAAAAAAAAATAATCATGGAATATAACAATGCAACAACTAGAAGGGCATCAAACTTCATTTGCTTTGGTTTAGTGATCTCGTGCAGATGCTCCAAGCTCCAAGTGTTTTCTTGGTGCGCGGAGGGAGACGGGGGAATAGACGGCCCCACGGCGGAGCCCAGGGTTCTGTTCTATTAGCGCTGAGTGGAATGACATTGGACTGATAAACTGTGATAACGTTTTCAAAAGGCAAATCCCACAATATATTGAACCCTCCGGGGAGCGCGTGTAGGTGTTGTCAGCTCCACTGCAGGCACAAATGCGAACTCCCACCACTGGGATATGTAACAATTTGTAATGCAACAATTAACAGAAATATTGACATAAGTATGTACTCAGCGGGGAGCTGGTATCTCATAGACTCAGTAGAGTGACTGTAACACCACATATACAGTACCACATCAATTCTTAATGCGGGCTCGTCTCCTATATAAATTAGAATGAAAGCATGCACGTACGTATATGTTTAAAGACTACTTGTATAGTGTGACATAAAAAATAAAACTTCCCTTTCAAATCAGTTTTTTTACTTGGTTGTGGGGAAAGTGTGTTATAAAAATGCATATTTTTTAACATGAAATACCCGTCAAATTGTATTATCATCATTGCCAATTTCACAACTGGCAAACCGTGTTAAACATAAATCTGCAAAATTATAATTAGGAAAACATTTTGCGAACCATTCTCCTGGGGATTTTGAGGTTAGTGGCATTATAAATGCTGTGGGTTTTATAGAGTGTGTGATTTCCACTCCCCCCCTGAAGCCCGCGTGCACATACACACATGCAGTTACCCATCGCCTTCCTCTTGTCCTCCGTCTCCACTAAAGTAAATAAGATATCTGCTCCCATAATGGAAACTCCACTAGCACTCGCTTAGTGCCTTTTCATGCCAATTAAACACATTTTATACAGTCCTAGTAGATGCTCCAGTGCCTGCACACTAGACTCCAGTAGAGCTCAACCAAACAACAGCACAGCAAACGTGAGGTGGAATTCTTCATGCAACTTTCCCTTCTTTCTTTGTTTTTAACTGCTAGAAAATTATTCCAATGGAAAACATCCATTCTGAAAGATAAGTGTTTAGAAATATAAATGCAGAATTAACCAACTTATTTGTAGCTGATTACTTTGGTAATAAAGATCTCACTCTGCTTAATTTAAATTAATACCTTCTGCTTTAATGAAAACCAGGTTAACAGCATAAAGAAATGTTGACAGATATACTTAATGCATAAACATACATTTATTTACCTATGATAAGCCATTTTAGTTTAATCTCATGCTCAGCCCTGGTTATGATTCTCTAAAAAGAGGGCATTTGCATCTTAGTTTTAATACTAGGATTTTTTTTTCTTTTGGTGAATTTCAAACGCTTTCATAGGGGAAATCTTCTTTTCCTTCACAATTTGAACACCAGCAAATTACGTGTGGTTGTTATATCGTATGTGGGATTTTATTCAAATATTTTGTTCTTATCAGGTGATAAATTTGAATTTACAATGCGGCCAAAACGGGACAGGATCAAACGGGGAGCCTTGAAAAGCTTCTGCTGGGTTATCGATTAACCCCCGCGTTTGGGGCGAGCCAACACAAAAAGGCCACAGTCTGGTAGAGTTTGTGGTCCTGCCTCTCAGGGCAGGCAGGGGCTCGTCCCCATCCCGGCCAGTAGCCACAGCGACTCTGTGTCTGGAGGCCCCACTGAGTTGTGAAATGAGCCCGGCTCCAACACCTGCTCAGACCCATTCCAGCCCCGAGGCTCCCCAAAGCTTGTGTCTCCTTCTTCCTAAAGAGGTGACATATATCCTGCCTTAAAGACAAGACCACTATTACAAATCCCGGAATATAAATTACACTTTCATCTTTCTTTGGTTTTTCTTTCTTTTGCTTCAGTTTTCATTCCAGTATAAACTTTCCTGTCAAAAGGACATTTCTGATGTGTCAAATTCACCACTGTAATGAACAGGTTGACAAATGTGGAAGGTGAGCAGACATTTGGGTCTGCGGCAGCTGCCTGCAGCCAAGAGGAAACCATGACTTTCACAAGGATAACGAGGCTTTGAAAGATGGCTAAAATGTCGCCATCAACCTGCCCTTCTGCTACTTAGTAATTAGATAATTAGTCAGGCCCTAATTATGGGATCAAGGTGCAGGAAAACAATTAGCTGAAAGAATTACTGCATAAAACCGAAACTCCAATTCTGGCAAACAATATTTAATTTTTATGATATTCGTGATTTTAGAAACCATTTTGATTCCTTGCAGAGACAAACGGTACAGCGGGCGCTTCCTTTGTTTATTGCATCTTATTGTCTCTTTGAGCAACGGCTTTGGGTCAGAGAGGTAG
>NW_015090812.1:533404-578404 GCF_001431845.1 Calidris pugnax
AAGCAGGATGGCAACACTGGAAATTAAGCCTATATTTAATAACAAAAAGAGCAAGTCAGTATTCATAGGCAGGCACGTGCATCTTTATTTTAGAAATTTATGGTGTATTTTCATATTATTTTACATTGTTGGGGTTTGGCTAAATATATTGTTACTTCAGAGGGGTATGCTGGGTACCAGTGTGTCTCCTTTGGTTGCTAGTTGGAATTCTGCACTGCTCTTTAGCACTTCACTATTTAATTTTATTTTTATTAATTTTACATCTGGTAATTATTGTCCATCTTTAAAGGTGTACGCATGAAGACCTTGAATCTCTGACTCGGTGGATATATTTCACAAACAGCAAGCTAATGATAGTCTCAAATTAAAATATCGGTAGTTGAGTATTTCAAATTATAATGTCGAAAAAAACCCCAACAACCCGAGCTGATGTGAAACCCCAGAAGTTTTGTGCCTTGTCCCTGGTGGTGTCATGGGGCAAGGCGATGCCCCACCGGCTCCAGGCTGGGGGTCGGGGCGGGGGGCGAGCAGGAGAGCTCTGCTCCAGCAGTGCCTTCTGCCGGCCGAGGGCTGGAGGAGCAGGGGGCCACCCCACCACCTCCTTCTCTAGCCCCCACGCAGGTCATCGCAGCTGCTGCTTGCCCAAGGTGGCCTTTGTGGATGGGTTGAAATTCAAGGAAAATTTGACTGTCCGCCTATAAAGAGCCATGGATTTTTTTTATTTTTTTTTTAAGCCCTGTACATTTCCTACCAAAAATCCCCAAAACTTCAAAGTCTGTTCATCAAAAGACATTACTGATGGGAAAGATTCCAGGTCAGTCATGTTACTGGTGCACTGCAGCATTCTGATGAACGAATTTGGGATTGCAGATTAGGGCTCAGGGAGGATGATGAAGACCAGGAAGAAAAAGGGAAAATAAAAGGTTGGACCTTGCCAGCTGTAATTCTTACCCACGTGAGTGCTGGTCTCAGTAGGAAGAAATGCTGCATGTGTGAGTAGGGCTTGCAGGACAAGGACCTTGCAGAGAGGCCACCCAGCTCAAAAATTCTATACTCAGCAAACATATATAAAGTGATTGGTCATATTTTTGTAGTGCCACAAGTGTGACTGGGGTATATGAGCTCACTTGGTATTTTCTGCTGGAACTTCTTTACTGTGGGGAAAAGTTCTGGTTTATGTCCTTCTGGAGAAAAAATGGAAGCAAAGCTTTAGATGATTTTTTTCTGTGCGTCCATCTTCCATGCTCTAGGATACTTGCTTCAAAATAATTCATTTATTTTGAAGCACAATGTTCTTTTTTGTATCAAAGGGGAGAAGAAAACAAATAATGGAATTATTAATTTTAATCTGATTTCAGAACATAAGGAACCATTCTAAACCTCTATCTTGAAATATTTTCAGGACAAACAGTATAAATTAACTTTTTTTTTTCCATTAGTAACTTTCTACACAGAGAAAACACATTTTCAGGCTATTCTATTTATGTTCCACATGTTGCTGCAATTGCCTTGAATTGGATAGTGTGGAAAATCCTTTTTCTATCTAATCTCTCTCTCCACATTGTATCTAAGTAGGGCAATATTATCCTAGAACTCCAAAAACTTTACGTACACAACATCTTATTTGAAATTAATGGGCACATTCACAGTACCAGAAATCCATTTATTTTAGAAAAGACATATTGCCTTTTTGGGGGCTTGCCATGTCCCAACAGAGCAGGGTCAAGCAGAATATGGAGCTGTAGGTTGATTTATCTCCAGGATTCTTGCAATTTCTCTGGTGTCTGCTGGCATCACATCCAGGTAGGGAGAGCATAAAGTGACTTTTACTATTTCAGTCTTAAAGTGAGTGTGGATATTGTTACTAATAATCATCCTCTTGTAAATTATAAATGTCAAGGACACCCAAACCCACATGTTCACTGGAGCTTCTATTTTAGGAGGAAAGTCTCCCATTTGCAGATGTTATCAGGCTTGGGTTGGTCCCTTTGGTGTACAGCGTGGAGTTATCCTTTAAGATGTTTGACCCCTGCCTTTAACTTCTCCAATATAAATTAATAAAATGGGGATTTTTTGTTAAGAGATGGCACTGCTTCAAATCCATACGACCTACAATTGCTGTGCTTTAGGTTGCCATTGGTAATATCAGTTCTTAAAAATAAGAGTAAATGGGGCTGACCTGGGCCGGTCCTGAAATCAGAGAATATTCTAAGTGTTACCAGGAGAGGTACTATGGAGCTGGCAAGAACTTTCTATTGCTGTTATTAAACCCAAAGCCCTGCAGAGTGCTGGGGGCAGCGGATGGATGAGGCAGAGAGCCATGTGCTTTGCTGCAGTACAGGAGCAGGGACGTATCTGAGACGTAGTTGCCATCACCCCAATACTCCCTGAACTGGGAATACTGGAAGGGGCTTCCCACCAGCTCCGCAGCCCCCAGAAATGCTCTGAGGACCACATAAAGAAAATAAAGATATAGACCATAAATGGTTGCAGTAGGAAGGTATTGCATTACCTGAGTGTCCCACCTGGTGCTGTGTCCCCCCCCAGGTCAGCCCAGTGTTCCTCACTTTGCTAAATGGCTGTGCTCAGAGCTGCTGCGCAGCCGCCGTGTGACAGCCCAGCAGAGGCTGCATTACACCAGCAGATGAAATATAGCTAATTTATTAGAGTGAATCAAAAGCAGGAGTTGAGTTGCATTTTGAAACCTTAAAGATATCAGTAAGTGCTTTATAACTGTTACCTTTTCAAAGTTAAATAATTGGGAATGTTTATGGAAAAGATAACGAGTACAAATGGCACTTTGAATGAGTGGTGTTCTCTAATTTGAAAAGTAGCAAAATGAAAAAGTGTGGAAGAATAGACCAGGGACTATAAACTGTAGCAGATCCACAGTCCTGCTTCTGATGTTGCTCAAACTACTGATGATTGGGTTTTCTTCAGTGAAACCATTGCACAGAGTACAGCCCTTAAAGCTTGAAAGACTAAAGATTTAAGTGCCAATTCAGCAAATTATTTAAGTCTAAGCTCATGCTTAAATTTGTCCTTCTTCCAGAATGCACTGTTAAAATTTCTCATTTAATGTGAGAGAAGGGCATATTTAATCTCATTAAATTTAAAGAAAATTTTATCACTGGTGCCGTAAATAAGGTTGGATTTCAGGGTGACAAATGTGGGCCAGGTGAAGCGTGAGAACACCACCATGAAGGAGGATACGTCTGCAGTCAAAGCTGCACATTTTCTGAAGGTCTTTTCAGGGAAATATCAGGTGTCATTTCTTCTGTAAAACCTGGCTTTTCTGTCTTGCATGGAAATAGTTGTTTGGACCTTCCGTTTAGCAGGAGCCTACTGAATGAATGCCCTGTGTTGTTCTACACACGCTCCCCCTGCCAAGTTATTCTAATTAATAGCTATTGATTTAAGTGTTTTCTATTCTATGAAAGATAAGGATAGCAAAATAATAATCTCCAGTTGCTTTCTCTGTTAAACAAATCTGAAGAAATATTTGGACATAGGATGGCTATTAAATGCATTGATCAGGATTTTATTTAGTAGGAGAAAGTCCCAGTCTTTGGGTCCCTGTGTGAAACACAAAGGCCCAAAAGGAGGAGCAGGAAACACATAGTGTCAACTTTGACTTCTTTCCAACCTGGTGTAACAAGAGAATTTTGCTCACTCTTTCTGCCCCAGACCCTTCCCCAGGCTTCTCTCTGGGCACTGACAGTCTGTGATGGGTTGTACATGACCCACCTGAAGGGGAAATGTTCAGCTGCTCCTTTATGCTGTGAAAATCAGTTCTTCAGAGCTTCCTCCCATAATGGGTAAGCTAAAAAGCAAAGAAAATGTAGGGGGCAGGAATGGTCTAGTGGGAGGTGTCCCTGCCCATGGCAGGGGGGTTGGAACTAGATGATCTTTAAGGTCCCTTCCAACCCAAACCATTCTATGATTCTATGAATTATCAGGCTCGCCTTGATAAATATTTCGAATTAAAGAAGAATTAAAGGATGAGGTGGGCTAGTTGGCGCCCTTCAGTTAGGAGGAGGCCAGGCTGATATTGCGGAGGGACCATCCAGGACCTCCTTGTACCCTGGGACATGGGTGATGGTGTTCATGAGGTGGGAGACATTTAGCCCTTTTGCCCTTCCTTCTCTTTTTGACTCGGGGTAAACCCAACTATGTGAATAATGGAAGAAATCATCCAATTTTTTAGCATAAAAGATTGCTTTACAAGCTGATCACTTAAAAATAAACAATATAGTGCATTTCATGAAAAACTGTCATTATTAGAAATGTTTTCTGAAAATGTAGTATTCTCCAATGCCTTTTGAAGTAATGACCATGAGTCACTGTCAGTCTCTCTTTCCCTATTACCGGCAAGTTTCATTAAAAGTCAGCCCAAGGAAATAAGGTCTGTGTTTCGTTAAATGCTTCCAGCCCAGAAATCTTCCGCGCAGGATTAGCAACTGCAGCACTTCCAGCCTTCCTGATTTTGTCTTGGTCATGCAACGTTTAGTGTGTTTTTGAAAACCTTAGCAAGTGGAGTCAAACGGATGCTTAGAAATCTGACTATTTGGAAAGTAAGCTTTTGTCCTGCTAGAACTGCCATATTTTTAAGCCGTTATTTTTAAAGAGTTTCATATGTGAGAGCTTGGTGGGCCTGGCATAATAGGGATATGAAGATGGATTATGGAGAGACCCGGAGTACTCATTAGGGTAAAGAGAGGGAGGCCAGACTCCTTGCTGAACGGAATGACGGATTGTGCTATCCTACGCCTGCCTTTCAGAAGACAGCGTACTGCATTTTGTGTTTTAATTTTAAAGATAATTACTTTAATTTAATTCAGTACTTTTGAGGAAGGTAACAGAGATGAGAACATTTGTTATGGGCCCATCATCTCACATGTTTGAATTTGTTCCCGGTCAGTGAGGAGTGCTGGAAAATAGGCTCTCTGGGGTGGTTTCTACAGGCCTTGTGATCTTCCCTGTCTAATGGTATGTGCATCATCAAAAAAAACTTTTTAGAGACTTCTTCCCAGTAATATGAGTAGAGAAGTCTAGAGCTGAACATCCATGGAGTCCTTGGTCCCTGCATCATTGTATGAGGCTGCACCTATATTAGTATTTAATTTTCAATTAGGAATACACTTTTGAAGCTTCCTTCACCTATGGCCCCTTGGTTTGCATTGCAGAGAGGTCTTGGAGATTGCAGCTGAGCTCCTTCTGGATGGAACCCCAGCTGAAAGCTGCTCTCCAGGAATGTGCTGGCTACTACAGGGTCAGAGTGAGCCCCAGACAGCCCTGTCTGAGACATGGGTGCCACAATGGGTGCCACTCAGACCCCAGGTCTGCTCCTTCAGGGTCATGTTGTGGCAATGCAGACATAGGCTACTGCTGCTCCTAAAGCCGTGTTCAGACACCTGATTTTCAAAGGATCCTAAGCATCGTACCTTGAAGATCAGGCTACTATTCTCAGCCAAATTTTACTAATTGGCACCACATTAACAAAACTGCTTCTACTCTCCCTATATCTCCTCATTCATAAACATTAACTTCATTTTTGTCACCAAGCATGGAAAAATTCTGGTAGAGCAGATCAGCCTTTTATTAGCCCCAAGATGTTGGCCACAGTGGCTTGTCCAGCATTGGGAAGGTGCACTGAAAAGCAAGAGCTCTGAGGGGCATCCCCAGGACGGCTGGTACCTTGAGTGCAGTCAGAATTACAATGAATGTAAAAAGCCTGTGTTGCTCACTTAACGTGGCCACATCTCAGGAAGGCACTCTAGTAATGAATATACAAATATATCTGTATATGTATATTCATTACTATAATATATATTTTTATATATATATTTGTTATTATAATATATATTATATATATATATATATATATAACGTGAGCTCTGATAAATGAATTGCTGAGTGATACCAACATAGTTGTATGGGTGGGAGCGTTGTATTACACCCCTGCTACACCACTACTTCTTAATGGTTTTTAAAAGTTTTTTCTCCTTACTTTCCAGATTTAGTTAGGCGTGCTTAATAAAGAAGAGGAAACAGTTCCATTAAGAAACAAAAAGTGATCCTTTTTAAAGAGCAAAGGCACTTTGCTCTTTACGTGTCCTCCCTTAATACCGTGTGCTTAAAATTAGCACATGGCGGAGCTGAAAATTGTTTTTAAGAACAGACCCATTTCTATGCTCCCAAACCAAATGCAACAGGAAAAATACCATTACTTCAGGACAAAATATAAAAGGGGATTCAATTTTAAACCGCTTGTGGCAATGAAAAAATATAACTTCAAATGTGAGCCAATTCATTGAGGCCTTAACATTCATTTGTTGCAAATGGAGGGGGCAGCGGAACCCAAGGCCGGAGCCAATTGGCATCTTCCAGGCAGGGAAAGGTCAAGTGGTGGCTCGTTGTGTGTGTGCTGCTCCTCGGCTTTGTTAAAATGCTGGTATTAAACAGAAGTTACATCTGAGGTCAAGTGACCGCAATAACAGGGGACACAGCAAGCCCTCAAATCATTCCCCGTGATGAAAATGACATGGAGCTGACATAATATCTGAGGTGAGATGAAACTGAAATCCTCAGCACCTGAACACTTCACCTACTGATGGGTAACCTGACCCTAAACCAATCTTATAATCATATCCATGTCAAGGGGGAAGCTGCATTTCCCGGAGCAGAAGGTACAGTCACTGGCTTTTATTTATTTTTTTTTTTGGCTCCGACTCTGCTTCTGGAATGATGTTGTTAAAAGTTTCAATACTCTGCTTTAAGCCTTTCAAATCAATGTCTTCTGCGAAAAATAAGCTCCCACCTGGGTGAACAGACACTGCTTTGGCGGGTCTTTCTCTTCATTCTCGGTGGCTTCTGCTGTGTATTTATGGCACAGTAGCTGTGAGTGCTAAACGTGGTCCTCAGTGTGTTTTAGGAGGTTCAGGTTGGGATCAGCTATGGCACTTTCAAACTAAAGACCACCAGAGAGCAAGTACTGGGGGTGATTGTGGTTTGTTCAGTGATGGTCAGTGATTTTTGGCACAGGAAGTAACCTTTTTCAGTGAAAGCATCTTTTAAGCAGAAAGGAAAAAATAAGCTGCTCATTGTACTGTTCCAGATGATGTCGTATTGGATAACTTTTATGGTACAAAAATATTTGGCGTCTTTCATCTCTAAATCTTACCTCTTTAGATGTTATCTTAAATTTTGTCTTTAAAATTGCATGCTGGAAGATCCTGATTTCAGAGACTTCTTTCTTTGTCAATTTGCATTCACATTTTTCTAAAGAGGGGCCAACAAAGCTGAAATGAAAATCCCGTTTACATAAGCAGAGCAGGACCAAATGACTCCTACGATATTTTCAGAGCCAATATATTTGCCCGACCCAAAACAATCATTGCGCTCAGCTGTCGGATGAATCAGCATGTATTTAAATCAAAGGGAGCGAGGAAAGACTACATTAGTTCTGTTCCACAGACCTGTCAAAGCTCCGAAGAGATTAAACGCGTGACCCCTTCATCCCTAACATTGCTCCACAAGAGACATTTCTGTCACTATTTCTGCCACTTGGCTTTCTAAGATGCCACGAAGCCTTAGGGCGACCTCTGCTACATTTCAGTGTTGTTTATTGATTTCTGACCCAGTGCTTAATAGTTTTCCCAGTCCCCCTGAATGGCTTTTGTAAGCAATAGGGTTTGTGCATCTCACCGATCAATACCTTTTATATTTACAATAAAATTGAAACTGCTTCTGCTGGGGGTGCAGCCCAGCATTTGTCATCCTTCAGCGAGGGAAAACTATGTCATTATCTGAATTAAAACATTTATTTCTGATTAAGAGAGTGTCCTATCTCATTAATTTTTCCCTTTCCAATAGAAAGGGAATAGAATCCTATTGATTTTTGCACTTTTACACATCTCCACTGCTGGGAAGATAATTGAGAAGTTAGCCAGAATAAATGAAGTTTCAAGTCTAGCAGGCCAGCCAATACCTTCCAAATTCAAGGTGTTTTTATGAAGCTGGATTTTAATTTGTTGGCAAGCTGAAGCAGTGGGACTTATTCGGCTGAGTAAATTGGATTAAGAGTAGAATCTCCTTGAAGCGTGTCTTGGTGAATGCTGAGGGGCTTGTTCCCCGTAGACAGCCACAGACTTGCTTTAGATTTATGCTAAGACAGCTTCCAAATTGCCCTCCTTCAAAACTCAAACTCGCTGCAGGAAGTGGGGATTAGCAGACCAAAAGCTTATTAACTTCCTTCTCTTTCATTGTATCCACTGCCTTAAAAACAACCAAACTCTAATCAGCTGCTGAACTAGACCTTCAGATTTTCTGCGTCCATTGATTACACTTTATTAGAATAATGGGATTAAATCAAGCTTCATTAAAAAGAATTCCCTTTGCATGAATCCCTGCTTCCGAGGGCCTTTCCAGCATCAGTGTTTGCAATGATACTCCAGGTACAGGACGCTGTTCCTTCTATGTTTTTCTCTCTGTGAATTAGCAATCAATATACTGTCTTCATTTCCTCTATCCATACAATCACTGTATATTCCACTAGAAAAAAGAATGTGTTTATACAATGAAAACTACAAAAGTTTGTATTTGAATTACACACTATATTGTATATTTTAGTAAGTTATACAGAAGATTTTCTTACAGCTATTTTGGAACAGGAAAATGCCTCTTCCCAATTATATTCTGAGTCCTCTAAGAAACTCTGTGAATCTTCCCTTTTCAAAAGCAAGAAGCAAATCTCTGTATAAAACTAAGACAGAACTAGGGACAAAAACCACCTTAAGCGACAAAGTCTATCTCAATAATCTCAATTCAGAGACTACTGGAAAGTAGTCTGTTTTCTCACTTTTATTCACACGTTCTTTACAACTCAATTTTGAGACATTGATTTGATTATTTTTCAGTAATCCAAAATATATGGGCTGCAAGTTAAAATGAAAAGACTGGAGCTTCTCGTCATTTGGAGTTTGTGATTTCTGTCTTTGGTGGGGCTTTTTGGAAGGGGGGGAATGTTGTGAATGTTTGAACCTTATTAGTTTCTAAGGGAGAAAATACAAAATATATAGGAAAAAGTCCCCTGAGAAAGCATCGTAAATGCCTTAGTTATAACAAATCAACAGCACTAGATTAAAAATGCTGTGTAAGTGAAGAACTTAATTTCTTGCTGCATTTTAATGCATAGTCCCAAGCACCAAAGTATGCAAAAGGTTGAATACATTCATCACAAACAGTTCTGTTTTCTCTTTTTACACCAATGAGAAATTACAAGATTACCAATGACCTTCCTACCAATGAAGCACCATAATTATGGTCATTTGTTATACAACAGAGATGAATGGATAGAATTTACATAGAATAAAAATATTATTTAACAGCTGTTATTGATGTGTGAAGTGTAATCCCAATTTATTTAAATGCTATAAATATATTGGTAATGTATTCTTTTCAAATTAACCTCATGAACCTTATACTGGCAAAACTTCAATTAATATTGCACTAAAATCCATTTTCTCCTGTTGTGGGGAATATTGCATGGGTAAAAATGTACAGCTCCTATGGCAGCGCGCTTTCTACAGGTTCTTAGTTTGATTTTTTTGGTCTTTGGTTTATGCTCGTGGTATTGGAATTATTTTTTAAAAAGTCTTTAAATTAAAATCATGCCAAATGTGCTTTTACAAAACCAGTTTTCTTTTCCTGCTGTTTAAACATACAATAATTGTTTCTGAAGGAATTTCCAAACATTATTTACCAGGTGTGTTTTTAGGTACTGTGTTCTGCTGTATTCCAAGACCTTTTATACGTGTAACAGGCTTGAGAATGACATATGAGAGAGGAGAAAAAAGGCTTTTTTATCTCAGTTCTTTCTGGTTTGTATACTCTAATGTTGCATCTTAAGAGAAGAAGAGGATGTGCTGAATTGTTGCAGCTTTTGATTAATTTAGGGACCCAGGCGGATGTTTGTGTGTGTGTGTGTGTGCATACGTGTATGATACTTTTAGGTTTCTCTCTTTTGTATTCTGTCCATCTGCCCGTAGCTGTCATTATTCCATGTTCATCGACAGAAGAGTTATAGTTTGCAAAAACCTATCAGGTAGGCTGGACACCAGATAATTGAGGTGATGATCAGCGCTAGCAAAAGACAATTGATAGTGATAGTGTCAGAGGCTGTACCTAACAAGATCTGCACCCTCTGTCTCCTTTAGCCTTTCTTTGGAATGGACAGAATATGGAATAACATGGACATGTCTGATGTGCATCAATAGATAGGATGGCAGTGCATAATACTTCTTGGAACTGCAATATGATGGTTGTATCTTTTGACATTGCAGCAGGTTATTAAATAGAAATGTGAACTATTAAGAGATGATCTTGACTCTCAATACATTTTTATCAAAGTCAAAAAATACTTGACACCATGGAGTGGTTCCTCTCGGTGAAGGAGCAGGAAAAATCTGGCATTACAGGAAAATATTGTAACTGCCCCATTTTTGAGGAGAAAGGCAGACCTCAAACCCAGATGTTTCATAGAAGTAGAAGAAATTAACAAATGTAAACATACATGTTTATATCAGAGTTTAAATAGTAGAGTATAACTAATTAATTAGCATTTCAATTTCATGTGTAAGGCTACTGGTGAATTGATCGTGAATATATGAACTGGAGAGGACAGAAAGCAGAACTTCAAAGTTGGTTGGTCCAGGTTGGGACTGGGAGTATGTCCTTATGTACTCTTCTCACACACAGCTGAGCCAGGAGGGTAAATCAGAACACACAGAGATCTCTCTGAAAGCAGCTCTCATCTCTTGACCCTGCCTCTGAGGATATTAGTAGCTGAAATATTATTCCCTGCAATTATAAAACCGAATGGATAACACTAAACTATGGGAATGTATTTTAATCTCCGTCTGCCAAAACCATCTCGTTCTCTTTTACCATTTTGGATTACTGTTTATTTTTCTGGACATGTAAAAACATAATTTTCCTTCCTGACTTTTAAAAAACGACATCTTTATTTCAACCCAAATGTTCCGTTCCTCTGCTGGACTCTGTGACACTGCCTCCTGCAGAGCTTTGTAACATTTTCACAGAATGGGTGAGATCTTGCAGACAGGACCCATTCAGACAACTCCAAGTGACACAATATTGCACAGCTGCATATTTTCAGGTACAAAGGAAGGGTTAGAGCGTGGGCAGCTTGCAGTAGGATTTATCCTCTTATGCCCATCTGTAATGGATGCAAGAAAGTCATAGCTTTGCATGGCTATTAAACACCCTATAGTCTATATAAAAACATGCAAAGTTGAGGCTTAATAGCAATAAAATATTATGGGTACTGCCCTCACTCATGGCTGAGTGAGCATGTCCCTTGATTGGGTAATTGGCAAACTCCACGCTGTAACACGCTCATGAATAGTCATGCTTTTTCATTATGGTGAACAATAGGTTGCTTAACTGTAGGACTCTCTGCTTTCCAAAATGCCTTTGCGTTGGTCGCAGAGGCTCTTCCTCCCGGTCGAGAGCCCTGCATTCCCCCGCCCAGCGCTGTGCTCCCAAAGCCATTACACGCTCGCTCAGTGCCACTGAGCCTCTACTGTCTTTTATATTTCCCCGAGGCCGGTAGCCTTTGGGAGGGACTAAGCCACATTAATAGAAAAGATCTGCTCCCTAATTCATGGCATTTCAGAGAGACCTTTGAATATATTGGGCTCTGGTTGAATTAATGGCATTTCAGTCAGGACAGGAAGTTTACTGTAGTTTGTCAACTATCATTCATTTAGAAAGTCCAGTAATTTAACACGTAGCAGAGGGCAGCAGAGATGGAAGATGAACCTGAATGAATGATGTGTGATTATTTTTAAAAACATGCGTGTGGCCACTTGAGAAAGCGTCATTCAGTTGATCAGGGTACAGTGGAAATGCATTCATGAAGTGGGGCTGATAATCTGCAATAAAACCAGCCTTAGTCAGCGCAACCAGTAACACCTGGACCCCCCTCCTTCTCCCCCAACTTCTGAGAAGTGAGGTCTGTCCCTTTAATGTGGGAAATTGATTGATTTATAGCCGCGTGATAGATAGAACGATTGTCATCGGAATTACACTGAATTATGGTGACACTGCTTCTGCTCCACAAGCCACTCCCCATATGTCCTATAACTCAAAAGCAGAATGACAATAATACTATCTATGAAATTTATATTCATGATTATAAATTAATTCTTTTTGGCCAGACCAGCAGCAGCAGCAGCCTGGCTTTGCAATTTCCAAACAGCATTTATGGCATTGGCTTGGGAATACTATCTATCAAGCTTGGTGACAAATGTGGTAGATGATGGTCTTTCCCGCCGCTGGCTCAAACATCCAGTTGTGTTACAGGGGGAAAGAAAATGCTATAAAATAACAGGCATCCTTGAGCAGCAATTTCTGACCAGTGTTCCCAGCCTAAGATCAAGCTGCACAAGTCTTCTTTAAAAGGAATACTTCTTAGGAGAGAAACGTGGAAACCAGGCTGTATTCCCATGTGGAAAGGAAGCAGCCAGAGGTAGTATGAAATAACTTCTTCTTTAAAATGAATACTTCTTAGGAGAGAAACATGGAAACCAGGCTGTATTCCCATGTGGAGAGGAAGCAGCCAGAGGTAGTATGAAATAACTATTGGAAAATGAAGAGGCTGCAACCCGGAGTAGGAGCACCAACCTTCTTCAGGGAAATTCAGCCTCCAATCTGGACCTGAAATCTGCGTGTTGAACCCCTTTGGCTGTAGGGTGGACAAAGCACTGAGGTTTCTTCCACGTACTGTTGGCTAACACTTTTTAAATTTTATGTGAAATACCTTAAAAAAGGAAAAAAATAGGAACAAGGAGAATGAAGTGACATCTTCAAGCTCTGCTAGAAGTGACGTTGGCGGAGCTGGATCTCATGGTGATCACAGAGCAGTGGCTGACGTACATCAGGGACGTGGGAGGTGTGGAGACACTTGAAATGCCTGTGGTGCCCTTTGGAGGCTCTTTTTACATTCTGGTGACTCTGGTTGGCACGTGTAGAATTTGTACGTAGTGCCATCATGTTAGTCAGTCACAGAAGCCGTTGGATCAGTGGAGACACCTCCATGTGCCACATGGAAGCAGGACAGGTAACACACCACCAGATGGACCATTGCAACCGCACAGAGGAGAGCTGCTGGCCCAGAGTGATTAGCTGACTATGGGTGATAGAGTTTAGGAATAATGATTACATCTGTGTGCACACACTTGTTCCACTGATGAGCAACGTGTGAACAGAAACCTGGTGCAAGATGCTAAGTTACTTCTTTCAAAATATTCAGTTGGTGATAATAATTGGGGTTTTCTGCTTTAGAAAAGACATCCTTTACAAAAGTGCCTGGCTGTTAGTGTTGCTTCCCTTCATTCATGTGGTGTTAGCCTGAAGAACCTCTAAATCCTAGACTGGCTCTCTCAGAGTTCCTTAGGTTAGGGGTTTTTTTTCAGGTGAGGCCCAAAAAACATGTGAAGTGTCTCATAAAGGTGTGGTGATGAGCAGTTTGCACTGTCACTCGCAGCATCAGTAGGGTTGGCTCCAAGCACTGCCTGGTGCTGCTGCTTTTCATCTCCTGCCTGGGGAGTGAGGTCCAGGAACCAAACTGTCACCGTCTGCGGGATCAGCTCTGAGGTCTTTGCTTCTCCTCACCGTAGGAACTCAGAGGGCAAGAGGAGCATTTTACTATGACCTCTGTTGTGAGAAAGAGGAGCTGTTTGCAAGGCTGTGACTTCCCTAATAGCTCTCTGGCACCTTTCAACCGGTGTAGGCCACCTTACCTGCTCTTCCATGGGTTGCCATGGCACCAGCAGCCACCGTTGTCCTTTGCTACAAGGCTTTGCTAATGGCAATGAGATGCTTTTGGGCAAGAGGCCCTCTGTGTAAAATAGGTTGTTGTGGCAAAGGGGCATGTTACCCCTGTGACCCCATTAACGTGCTGGTCTCGGGGGAGTGGGACAGTGAGAAGCTCTTCAGCAAGGCACTGAATTATCTTGAGCGTTACGAATAGCAGGGGATTCCTGCCGTTGTCCTGGTTATAAACACAAGGTTATAGGAGCAGCTTCAGGTGAGACCAGTCTCATTGAGCTCTCCCTTTGCATTCCTGCCTGGTTTTCCACCTCTGCTTTCTCACCCCAGCCAGGTGAGCTGTCTTCCAGCTCTCCAGACAGCCCCTTTCTACCCATTTCTCACCTAGATTATATCCTGCAGCATTTTCTTAAATCTCCCTTCTGAAATATGGGAAAAACCTGTAGTCCAGCGCCATGTATAATGATACTTTGGGACAGTTGGGATCCAGTAAAAACTCCAGTTCATTTCTTCTCTGCTGCCTGCCCCTGCTATCAGTAATAACCTGCCCGTGTTACCTGTGCTTTCCCCTACTCTCTATTTATTGCTTTCATACCCCACTGCCATTCTGTCCAGCCCAACTTTCTCCTCTCCCATCATGTAAATGCTTTTCCACCAACCTCTTATGTAAATTCTGGCTTACGCTTGGTTATAGTAACAGAAATGCATGTTTATTACACTGTAAGTCTCCAACATAGTGAAAGCCATTAATCGAAAAGGTTTTTCCATCCGTTCCAAGTGAACGGAGATGCAGCTGTATGGAATATAGCTATGGTGCTTGAAAATCTATATAGACAGCAGCCTGGAGAGAAAGGAAGATTGTTCATTTACATAGTTTGTGGTCTTATTTAGAAATTCCAGGTAGAAGATGGGCACATCTTAAGGCACCACAGGAGTAGGTTTCATTTGGTGACAAATGGTGTGTGTTCTTAGAAGGCCAGGTGGGAGCAAATGGTGTTGCTTAGGAGAGCAGGCTAAGAGTGGAGTTAGTTAATTCCTGCTTAGGCCAGTTTTGAAATACTTTTTTGTATAAATCCAGAGAGACACTGAGGGAGAAAAGAGCCTACTGAACATAAGTGCAAACAAACCTAAGCCTGTGATTTGGGAAGAAATTAAATAAACTAAAGCCTCAAACAGGTTGTCACATTTTGAGGGCAGCCCGAGGATGCTGGCCAAAGGTCTGTGGCCACACAGGAGACTAATCCTTTCTCTGGTTATAAGTAGAACCCTTCCAAAAAAAATGTGTTCCTTGGCTGTGGATCTGCATTTTGACTATCTGATGAATCAGACATAAACTATCACGGGGTTTGAGGAGCTCATTATTCTGAGCACTTCACTTGCTGTTCTCCACAGCCAGCTATCACAGCCTGGAAGAGTTTCTGCTGACTCGTCTCTTCCAGCCTTTAAGACAAAATCCTGACCTTGCACAGCGTATTTAATTGTGCTGGGGCTCAGTGGAGACCTCGGCAGCAGAAGTTCCACAGAGTAATCCTTCACTTCCCCACCTGCAGCACTGGTAGGAGTTATTGAAGTCTGCTGAAGGGAAAAATAGATTTAGATCCTTTATCTAAATGAAATAGCCTAATGCTGGTGGTTCCAAAATCAAGCACAAATATTAATCTAACGGAAGGTAGAAACTGTAGTATGTTAGTTGTTCTAAAATTGAAGAGTGGGAATTAGAAATGTAGTAAGTCATCAAGACCAGGGCTCTGCCAAGAGGCTATTGGATATATGAATAGAGGAATATTTTCAAAATTACTAATTTATTAATAGTCACTAAGTGCAATTGGATGTGAAACGTGGCCTTTTTTTATCAAAAGGGACAATTTATTCTATCTATTTACATTACATTTCCCTCCATACATCTCCGATTGAGCACTGAGGAATACAAGTATCATTAAAATAGAAAAGACTCATAATGAAAATTAATAGCTCGTTATTTGTAAACCTTGGTTTTGGTGGTTTTAATCCCTTTCATCTTAACCAGTCCTGTAGAACTGAAAGTAGGTGCTACTGCCCCGTCCTTGTAGTTATTGGCAGTTCCACAATCTCTAAGGATCATCAGTGGGAAAAAAATTTAGCACAAGTTGGGCATCACGTTGCCTGAAAGTATCAGTAAATTTGAGAGTTTTCTTCATCTGTATTTCCTGTTCCTTGTTTTCTAATTTTAGACTTCTGGTCACCTTTACAGTGTGGAAGAAAAATAGGTATTACATGATACATATTACATGATGGTTATGTGGTTCATGGTTTGGAATACTTTCCATAAATCTTCTAGGAAAATAAAATGGCAAGAACCCTGAAAAGCTTGCAGTCAGGCACACAAATGGCAGCAAACCCAGAGCCGATTCCTTCCAAGGAAGAAGAGATGTCAGTAGCTTTTCCATGTCTGCAGTGATGGTGAGTTAGTGACAGGAGCCAGGCAACCAGATTTTAGCAGATCCACTGGAGGATCTTACAACCACAGGCTTCAGGAGCCAGTTTCACTTTCTGTGTCTGCAAACAACAGTGCAAAAACATGAAAATACAAGAAATATTCTAATTCCAGGGACTGACAGCATTGAGGAAACCACAGTACAGCTGACCCTACAGATTACTGCTACCTGTTTAGAAACAGAATAAGCCCAGGAAAGAAACAGGAGGAGAAATGTCATCAGGCTTCCCCAGGGAGGCTGAGGATTGAGGTTTTGGGTCACGGCTTGGGAAGGTGGTTGGATTTCCTCCAAGCTGCTCCCTGCTGAATTGAGCCTGCACCCTCCCTGACAGACTCACCAGTCCTTTCCCCGTCCATAACCAGAACCTGGTTACTCTTCCTGAAAGAACATCTCCCCATGGTCCCTGAACCTCAGTGTGACTTGGTCACATCCTGCACAGCCTCTGGATACAGTCATCTGCAGTGTTGCTCACTCTGTGCCATGATGGGATTCACCCTCTTTACCTTCTCTGCATAGAAGCAGGGACAAGCCACTCCAGAAAATTATTTATTTATATAAATAAAATAGGAACTAAGATAGTTTTGCATGTGAAATGACAGAGGTGGATGGAATTCCGGCCAGAATGAATCCAGGTATTGATCTGTAAAAAAGGTGGTAAAAAGTACTCTTGAAATATAAAAAATATTAATGAAACAGAAGCATCCTCAAACATTGCTCTTCTGGGCTGTCTACAGTTTTAATGGAATTTATTTTTCAAATTTAGTTGAAAAAAATTAATTCCTCTGCTGAAATTCCAACTTGCCAACTCTCAACCCCAGGTGGATTTTTATAGCCAAGATCTAAACCCCTGAAAAATAGCGGTGTACAGTATAATGGAAATGCTGACACAACCTACATTACAGCTGCACGAATTGTGCCAGTATAGTTTATGGAGAGCACATTTTGGTTTTGTCAGGTTTTTAAACACAGGCTGTTGTAAATTTGAAAGAAGACTGTCTTGTTAAAGCTTTAAGACTGTACATATTAGCAGAGATGGGTCTGAACCAAAATCTCCCCTTTCAGATGCCTTCCTGAACCTTGGGAGAACTGGAAACCTCACCTGGGCATCACAGTGCTACCATTATCCTCTTTTGTTTGGTTTTTTGTTTTTGTTTTTTTTATAGGGCTTTTTTTTTCTGTTAGGAAATAACAGAACACAAAGGGGGCAAAGACAAAGTAGGAGGCTGTTCCCTTCTGAGAAACAAGGTGGGTAGAAAAAGGTTGTGAGGAGAAACAGAAGGGCAGTTCACACTGTCATCCAGGTCAGTGACAGGGTCAGGATTAGGCACTCAGTCCATTGTAATGGTTCTTCTAGTCCAGAAGTTAAAATCACACTGTTCCCCGAAGTCTAAGGCCTGTGGCAGGTGAATATTTATCTGCACAACTTGCACTGAAGTGAAGGTGTTTACAGGCTGAAGCCATAGCTGTGATTCAGAAAATTAAGTATTCTGTCTTTAATAAGTGCCTACGGAGGAAGTTGAATGTAGGCTGAAAACCCATTCCTAGTAGCTTTTGGGAAAGTTTATTCTGAACTCGTAAAAACAAAATCATCGTGGAAATGCAGATATAAACTAAATGTCACCACTCGGGCCCCAGTGTAATTTGATTGATAACATCAGCGGGATGTCTCTCTAGTACAACTAGAAAGGTGGCACTTCCTAAAGTCTATGAAAGCTGGCTTACATATGCATAAATTAACCCAGAAGAATGTAAAGAGGAAAAATCTATTTAAATCTGCATTAATCTTTTATTGGCTTTTCCACTTCTCATAAACAGTTTGTAACCATACATATATCATCGTCCCAAACATCATGTGTAACTTCTCACTCAATAATCCAATTGATATCAAGGTGATATATTCAGTAGCAACAGTTCTTAAATGGGCCATTTTATAACCTAGGCAAAGGTTAATCATCCTTAGCTGCTTAAGTGTGATCTTAACAGTACTGCTCATGCCTACCAGTGGATTTCAAGCAGTGCTGGCGTTTATAGTTAATTAGGAGACAGATTCTTCACTGATGTTGAAAGCCATGATGTTAAAATATTATTAGTAGTGCGGGTGCCCCATTTTTGGGTGCTCTGCCATGATACGTAGGACCCCGATTGTCAGAAGCCAAGGTCTCAGCATTTTCTGATTATCAGGCTCTTTAAAGAGATGTCACGCTGAGAACCCAGGAATTGAGGACATTAGAACCACTTGTCATTTTTGTTATAGTTGGCTTTGTTCAGGTCTTCGTGTAGGCTGTCAAAAGTCAATCAGCAGGAAGCCAAAACAAGACATCGCTCTCCATCAGATTCATATTCACAGTGAAGCAGAACATCTGACCTGGTGGCACCAGAGTGACACCGTCAGCAGGATCAGCTTACTGGCGTGGTGGCCACACCACAGGCTTCCATCATGCCTTAAACATCCTGGATATAAAATGGTGACGCAGCTAAATTTAATCTCTCTGATGCCTCTTGAGAACCTCTCTTCTTCAGGCTATTCCCAGATAGACAAAAAGATTTTGTCTCACTGAACCTATGTATTGACCGCAGCTGTCACCCCTGCTCTGACCAGTGACCTTATCTGAATATTCAAATCTATTGTAGATCACAAGTTCAAATGATTTTCTTACCCTTTGAAAGCCCTGTTTTCATAGAGAGCTGATTGCAAATGACAATATTATAAGGGGTGTAATTGAGATTCTACAAACAATTTGCACCTCAGATTTACAAAAATAATATATAGGGAAGTGTGAACGTTGCTGACGTTTCCTTCCCCCACCAGACTGTTGAGCTGATTCTCTTTGTGCAAAAGAGAGTGTCCCCTTCAGGTACTGAGAGACACACGGTGCAGAAGGATGTTAGGACTTGCTGAATCTGCTGCCACAACATACAAACCACTGGTTCCAGTTCAACCTCTCAAAGCGGGTGGGAATCAAGGCCACAGACCTTCCTTCTGGAAGGTCTTTATCTTTCTTCCTTCCCCCAGCACCGATGGCTTCCTGGAGAAGGGACACTCCACAGGCAAAGGCAGGGGGTTTCTCTGTAGTGTCTGTAGCCTGAGCTGGAGAGGGGCAGACTCAGGACACAGGAATGTCCACAGACTCTTTGGTATTTGTTTGATTCAAAAATGCTCTGTCCTTCAAGTAATTTTTCCTCTGAAAGGTCCTCTTTTTATTTTACTGCTGCTTTTTTTTGCCAGAAGACAATTTAGCATTTTGAAAATATTTGAGATCAGGCTGTTACAAGCAAGGGTGCTAGATAAAAATGTTAACTTTTACCCTAACTTAATTCTCCTTTTCATTTCCTGTTCTATATTTGTAACATTTCCCATTTCTATTTTGATGATATTTCCTTGATTTTTTCCTTCTTTATTCTCTGATATTTTTTCACAAAGAGCAGAAAACAGACTTTACAATATTGAATGTTCACCTTAGTCTGCGCTACCCAAATGACTTCAAATTGTTAGAATTAACTGATCCTAATAACAATTTCAGTAGAAGTTTCATATCTCAAGTGGTTCTTATCTCGCTGTCTGCCTGTCCATCCATCATTCCATTGACTTTGTTGTACTGCTTAAAGGTACTGTGTATTTGCTGTTTTAAAGAATAATGAATCAACGGACTCAGAAGTGCTTGAATAACAAGCTGGATTAGGTGGGACTGAGGTGCACACGGTATTTATAATGAAACTTAAACTCATAGAAAAGTCAGACTTCTGTAATTCAGCATCAGTCAGTCCAAGTGTGTTCAGAGTCTCCAGAGGTTCATGAATTTCACAGACCCCATTGGCGTAGCCTCAGCTGAGAACAGGAACAACGCTTCAAGGGCACAAATTTGGAAATGTTATGCCATCTCAGTGAAGAAAAAGGCGAAGTATTATAAAATTGGGATATTCAGAGCCATACAACTAAAAAGCAAATAGAGGCTCTGGGTGAGAAATTCAGCCAGATGACTCCCTTTAGTTTCCTAATGCCTTCAGAAGTCTGTTATTAAAAACACAAGGAAAGACGACCCACTCTGAATGTCCAGCAGATGCCAAGTGTGCAGCCTGATGCTTTATGGTGATGTGTTCAGCTGAAGGAATCTGTAGTCATCCATCTTTGCTGGTATGAAGGATGTTCTCATGAGGAAGGCACAGACACAGAAATCCCAAATCTCTGGACTGCACTTTTCAATGATGTCATGCAAAACTATGCGGCAACCTCTTGTGGGGCCTGATTTTCAGAGGTGAGGAGTAACATCTTCAGTTGATGTGGGTTGGAAACAGCAGCAGAACTTCAGAGATCTTCTAACACATGGTCTTTTCCCTTTCCTGTCCCACAGTTTCCCCCACCTATTAGAGTCACACCAATAATAGTTCCCAGTGCTATTTATTCTAACACACATTATTATGAACCGTCCAGTGCGGAATGTAAGGCTTAAGCTCAGCACCGTTCATAAAGCCTTTGGAAATCATTACATGGATGGTGATACAAAAGTGCAGAGTATTGTTGTAAATTTGAATTTTCTGCTGTATGTTTTCTAAATGCCAGTATAAATAGCGCAGGAAATAATAAAATGAATAAAACACACGACTTCATTCTAGTTCCATTTGGAAAGACAGGGTGTGAAATGAAGAGTTTTGTTCTCCAGGTGGTGATCTCCATGCATAGTATAGTGTTTGTCCTGAATTTCATTGCTTTAGAAAAAAGTCATGAAAAGTCTTGATTTAGTTGGCGTTTAATGTGTTTTTTATATAACTTCTGTGATATAATCAGTTACCCGGGGAATTGATGAGGAAACTGAAAGAGCAGTAAAAGCTTCAGCTATTGCTCTCTCTGCCCGGCCATTGGCTCGCTGGGTACACAAACCCCCCCAAAATGCCCAGGTGACATCTACCCACCGCCCGTGCGGCTGCGGCACCGGCCGGCACCGGCCCCCTCCCGCCGGAGCCGTCACCAGCCAACGCGCGGCCGGTGGAGACCGGGGGTGAGACGGCGCGGGGGGCTGTAAATCACCTCGCCTTTCTGCATAGCTGGGAATAGTAATGCACAACCCATAGGCAAGTATATTAATGTCTCCAGCTATCCATAAATGAAAAATCATGTACGGCAACATTCTCTTTATTGTTATTCCAACAGAGGGCTTTTTCCTTCTTTTTTTTTTTATTTTTTTATTAGAGCCTCTGTTTTATTTTTTTGGAAAACATTTTATCTGCTCAAAGCTTTCTGCCCTCTTTGGCACGTGAGCATTCTTTCCTCTGAATAAAACCTAGTCTCCTTTACATTGATGGAGTGGCTCTGTAGTTATAAAATGATAGCATTAAATTACTCAGCCTCTTAATGGGCACTGAGAAGAAAGTCACAGGGCCAGCGATTTCGCCAAACTGGGGGAAGCCAACTACAATTCTGAGAAACCGTAGCCACGTTGAAACCTACTAAGAAGAATGTTGGCAACGTTTTAAATTAAGTGTTTTTAATATGCTTAACCATGCATTTAATTTAAGCTTAATGAGACAGTTATTGTATGCTAACTAAATACCATGAGGTTATTAAAAACATATTTACAGAGATTAACAATGATGTAATAGATACATATTTATTCCATCATTGGTAAACCGCTAATACTACGTTTTTAATTAATTGGCATGTACTCAATATACAGTAAGGCTCTGGAGATATTTGTTATATTTGGTTTATGTTGATGAAACACCAACTGGTTTAATGAGGGTTAATTGATCTAACTAACTGTTAAAATACACTTTTCCTATTCTGTGGTTATCAGGGCTTAAATCAACGTAACATTCAAGCAACTAGAATTCAGTAGGTGCTTAACAGGGATGGGGTGGTTCATAGGTGAGTGGGGGCTTAAATGAGCTACTGAGTGGAAAGCTATTACATTTTCCAGGGAATACCAGAATGATACATGAAATTGAAAAAAGAAATATATCATAGAAATACCAAGCAATAGGTAGGACATAAGAAGAGAAAGTCCAAAAGGCTTCTGCCATGCAGCAGGCCTTCGGATTTCCTCTGTGGCTTTTGGTGCTCTACTCTGATCACCTGATTCAGGGTTACCATTGGTCTAGTTATGCTGAGATTAATTAACACTGCATTGCAATAAATGAACGTTTGCCATGGCCATGATCCGACCCCAAACATGTAGTGAATAGCCAGCCAGTGAGGTTAATTTAACATGCAGTATCTGTTTTGAGAAGTCTAAATGATATGCAGAATGCTTACCACAGACACCTGGTTTTACATGCTGCTGGAATGTGCACCTAATGGAAAATCTACGAACATTTTTGGAGTGGTTAAAATGCACTTTCCACTGGTTTTAATTTAATTTTACTTTTTTATGAAGAATCTTATAGAAAGGGCACAGTGAAAAAGCAATGAAGACCAAATTGCTGTACGTGAAGTTTCATTTCTGGAGAGCCAGAGAGATTAATTCACTTGGCTGTGACTTGTTCATTACTACCCCAAGCTAACCAAAAAAATGAAATATCACAGAGAGCAGCTTCTCTCTTCTGTAGGTCGTACCAGTGTCCTGATCACAGTAGAGCAGGTCACAGAAGAGGAAAATACTCTGGTTAATACTCTGACAACACCGTACCCCCACACAGCAAATTATTCTGATGCTGCAGTTTTGTTTACTGATTCTGATATGATTGTTTTTCTGGCCCTTATTTTATTTTACCGGACAAGAGGCTCATTTTTCAAAGTGTTGCCGAGGCTGGGATGGGGATGTAGCACATCATTGATCAGGAGGCTTTCGCCCAAGATTGCTGAATCACTGGTTGTCCCTGAGGCTTCCTGAGCCCTGCTATATGTGTGTACTGGTTGGGAAGAATCAAAGAAAACAGAAGAAGGACCCTTTGTTAAGGTGTTTCAGGGAGATGAGATTTGTTCATTTGTTTTTTTCAGGCTCCAGGAACCCTCACAATATCAAAACCTTTATGGTAACAACTCTAATTTTTCATTACCTGCCTCCAGTGGCAGGGTCTGGGGCTTTGCCTGCACCTCACACCTTTCATCCCAGCAGCCAGAAAAAGGACAGGCCCTGTGTGGCCACTGAGTTGGGGTTGGTCAGACATAGTCCTCAGGAATATTCCTGCTGGAAGCAGGAACTGCTGTCATTACCCTGGGTCCATGGGGGAGGAAGCAATGGCATGGGACAGCTGTGTAGGTGTGGAGGTTTCTTGAGTTATCTGCTGCTGGGAACCATTGCTCTGTAGGAACTGGAGTTTAGTGGTTTCAGTCCATTGTCAATGGGTGGGTGGCTAAATCTTATAATCGCTTTCTTACCTTTCATAAGGTCTGTTGACCTTCACCACAGGTTTATTTTTTCTAGATACCAAATATTGACCAATCAGTAAAATCAGGATCCTAAGTGTATCTTCATCAAGGCTTGGATCCAAAGAACTGTTGTGGGTCATTATGTGTAACTCATGCCAGGGGTAAAATTTAGATGCAAATCAAGCTTTGGACTTTGAAAATATTAACATTTCAGGATTTGGTCTGGATTTTTTGTTCAAGTGCATCTCTAAGAAGGATAAAAATAAGGATGATGAGAAGGAGGTTTAATTACTGGTGAAAGAGGCCTCTAAAAGACCAAAGGTGGTATCCTGACACAGGGAAATCAATAAAAATATTACACTAGGCCTTTATTTGATACTTAGCTTGTCTGTAGCAGTTTACAGCAGAACTTCACAGCATCCATTTATATTGCTTAAATTTTTTAATGATTCTGAATTCTTTGTTGAACCTTTTTAGAGGGGAAAATATTAACTCTTAATAAGTGCCATGGCATTTTATTCTGAATCAAAAGCCTTTTCTTTGAAAATGGCTTAATTAACATTTTCAGGTTCATAACATTTTCATTTATTCCTCTTTTTTGTTTTTAAATGGTTTTTTAAGTTTTCCAGTGATAGTGATAGAGGTTTCCTAATGTATTAAAAAAACACAGAGTGTGCCCAGTGGGATCTGCAATCTGATTAGCTTTCAGTTTGAAGCTGAAGAAGGAGATTAAGCAGAGAAGGACTGCTGTGCTATTAAAAAGAAAACTTGATTTCTTTTAGCCATTAGCCAATAAAATGAGTACAGCTGTCAGCAGAATGGCTAAATATATTACATAGTGAGATTATCAGGTAAATATTTGAAAACTGTGCAACTTTCTGAATGTGGGATAAACTAAATTCTGCTCTTAGGGATGACTTTTAAAGCTGGAGTCACTCTCCTGTGAACCGCAGGTTTTGGTATTCCCTTTGAAGAGCTTCTTTGTAACATGTTTCATCCAGCTCTCAGCACAGCAGGGTCTGGTCCTTGACTAAAGCTCTAAGTTGTTGCTACAGTAAATAACAAAAATAAAATTCTAATCCCACTGAAGTCACACAAAGCAGCTCCGAATTTATATCTGGAATTTAGTGCAATGTGACTTCACTCTGGTGATTTATCTCTGTATAAAGTTTACCCCTAAAGATTTCACAAAGTTTCTGAATAGTGCTAGTGCTGCTGCTCTCCCATTTTGCTGGTTTTGCTGTTCTGATGTGCCTCTAAACAGTCCAGGTGGTAAAAGCTGCAGCGTTCTGTGTAAAAAGGGATGGCTATCCAGCTTGTATTTCCAATCTTAGATTTGCCAGTGTTTTGGAAACATTTCACAAAGCAAAGCATCCAAAAAGCAACTTCTGGAATGTTTTCCATGAAGGTAGAGTGTAGTTTTAGGGAGACACAATAAATCCATGGGTCTTCTGAACTAGCTACATGCTTTTCAAAGTGTTACCAGCACATCAGGTTCTTACATTTCTTGAGAACTAGACTTTCGTGTACACACATTCAGAGGCCGTTGTATCCTCTGCTGAAATCCATTCCCATCTAGAACATAGAGCCGATTTTATGAGGAAAATAATTTTCCCCCTGAAGCCCAACTGCTTAGCTCAAATGGCATCACTTCAGAAATTAAATCAGAGTAACAAAGTCCTGTATTCTATTAGAAACAAGGTGTTACATGGAAGTCCTGAAAGAAGAATTGTTAGTGGTAGATAATGATGTAGTAGAGGCTAAGAGTTTCCAAATACACTTTTAAAAACCAAAATAATGTATTTAAAACATCAAAAGGTTAATGCAGCTATTCAGATTGGGGAAGAATATAAATATATGCAAGTCTATACATATTTTTGTCATACACACAGTCATTCCTGAACGCATACACACACATCTGAGATGTAAATAACTATGTAAGCTGTTAGTATATCCTTTTGTAGCATTCATTTGACGCGTTATATTTACATTTAAGCCCCAGCTCTGCACCCTTTATGTGTGCACTTGCTTTGATACATCTTTTCTGTCCGTGATGGTGTAGTTAAGCACGTGGTTAAAAGCTGGGTCTCAGGCCTGAAGGCTCTGGGACCACGCAGAGGTGAAAAGCAGAGTGACGGGAAGCAGATGTTTTAAGTTCATCAGTATTAGCAAAGCTCCTAAAGTCTAAAGATAAGTGTGTGCTTAAAACCCATTGAGTTCAATAAGATTAAGGCTCAGAGCTGAAGTTAAGCATATGTTTTGGTGAGCGGGGATGGACTGCTGTTGGATGCCACAGCACAAGAATTAAGCATATGTATAGTCTTAGCAGGCTCGTAGCCTTCGTTTATAAAGTCTTCTGGCAGGATGTGTATTTATTTGTTCTCCTGTAAAGCATCTTTCTTTCGTACAAAAACATTTACAGGCTGGAAATACAAAGAAAATAACATTAGTCTCATTTTACAGTCAAGTGATTATGAATAAGGGAAGACTGGCTCTGCCCATTCTCTAGTAATTCTCCTTTTCCGCTGCTTTTTTTCTCTTCAGGGAGGAGTTCAAGGGTTAAGCCATCCCAACATGCCTCACTCTCAATTTATAAAAGAGAAAATCTTCCATAAATCAAAAGTTACAAACAGACTTTGTAATGTCATAACTCTTGTGACGGCTTTCCTTTTGATTGATTCCTATACATACATTCTGTCTGATTACCATAATGTGTTCTTGTGGGACAATTCAAGCAGGGTAGAAGAAAGGCGCAAGGAAAGAAGTAAATAACAAATGGTCCTGACTCCTCCTCATCGAGAGTGATTTCAGTCCAATGTTCCATCATATCAACTGGGAAAGAGAGTCTTAGGGTTTAGGCAATCAATTACAGATATGTGTAGAGGCAGACACAATCATTTCACTGATTGTCACCAGTCTAGAGCAGTGACACAGGGAAGTGATCCATCAGTCTATTCCCACTGACAATCAGAGAAAGATGGCAGACACTTGTAGACTAACAGGCACCTGGATTGGCTGGCCCAGGAGGTTGAAAAATAGCCGTATTTCAAACATATCTAAACCTTTAAATACCTCTGTTGGAAGATTTCCTACATTCCTAGAAAACATTTAGAGCTATTACAGGAGTCGCTCATATTACAGTGGGTGGGGAGGAGAGTAAACCTGTTTTCAAGTGCATGAGAACAGATAGAGTGAAGTAATCATGTTTAAGCCAGGAATATCAAGGTCCTTTCTGATTTACCAGCTTTTATTTTCTTCTGCTTTAATTCTGTGTTTTTAATAGGGAATTATTTTTACGCATCAGAAGCAAAGAACTGAAAATTAGCTCGTCTGTGATCAGAAATTTAGCATTAGATGTAGAGAGCATTTGTTCTATTGCTTAATAGTGCTTTTCCTTCAATAGATGGGGTTTTATGTCTACTAAAAATCACCATGGACCATCTGCAGCGGGGTGCGAAGCTCAGAGCCTGGTTCCTCCACCGGCCTGAGAAATCCCCTCTTTCGATAACCTTTATTTACGTTGTCAGAGCCCTACAGAAAAATAACCCACAGGCTCACTGGGTCTTTAGTAGGCAGCCAGTTTCAGATTTAATATATTTATTGTTTTCTTCTCATATCAAATTTCTTTTAAAACCTGGAGCCAGCAGAGTGAGAGAAACCACACACCAACTGGTTGAAATAGAAGCTGCTGAGCAGCGTCTCTTGAGCTGCAAGCTCAGGATGAGCGTAGAAGCTCCTGGACCGGCTGCTGTCAACATCCGAGTGTTAGATGAGTAATATTTTGGTGTTGTGAAACTCCTGGGCAGGTCTCTCGCCACTCCTGCCTTCACAGCTCTTCACCTGATAATTGAGAATCAGAAATTTACCACCCATGGTCAGAGAAACCGTGTTGTCCCCCACTGTGCCTGCAGGGATGGTTGTGCACCCCCCACACCCTTTCTGCGGAGGGACAGCTTTGTCTCTACCCTGATTTGTGATCCTCACTTCCTTCCAAAATCTCCATCAGTGTTTGGTTTTTAAGGATGAACTTTGAAGGAAGGGATGCTCTGCTTTAGGTTGGGCAAAGGCGAATCTCCCCTCAAGGCGCAGGTAAATTAATTAAGTGAAAATCCTGCCTCGTGGCCCAGCAGATCCTGGGGAGGTGGTGAAACGAGGAGCTCTGCCAAGGCTTGGGTGAGGAAGAAACCTGCCCCCGAGGCAGATGGAGTTGGGTTTTTTATGCCGTACCTCAACAAAGGAGGTATTTTTTGCAGCCCAGGGAAGGAGGGAGGCTCATAGGCGACCCAGGCGTGTTTGATCCTCCCACCTCTAAGCTTCTGTGGGAGGTGGAAATGCTCCCACAGGGCTTTCATTAGAGCAGCCTCTTTCATCTGCCTGATGGGTCGTGGTGGCATCCAGCATTTCCCTTGGGGCTCCCATCCCTAAACCACCCTGCTGCTCCCAGAGCCTTACACCCCGCTCCTCAGGTACATCTTCCATGCCAGGGAAGGGAGCCGGTCTCATTCAGTGTCAGGACATCCTCACCCCTCTCCCCAGTGAGACAGGATATGCTGAGCTCTGTATTTATGATATTTCTTGATGTCCTGAGAGCAGTGTATGGCCAATTGGTTGGTGGAACTTTGATCCCATCTTCTCAGTCCTCACACACTCTAAAAATACGAAAGCATCGCATTTTGGTGGTTTTTTCAGGTGGAGAAGGCATGAAAACAAAACCTGGGAACTCACATTTTAAACGTACCCAGGCCTCCTCTCTAGGACATCGCTGACAAAGTTCTTGGATAACATTAGTCTGACGGCAAAATGTATAAAATAGAATTTATTATTAATTCATAAAGAGCTTTGATATCTTATCTATTGCTCTTCTCTTGTAATGATTTTTAATGTCATCATGGTTTTTAATTTTGCATGAAACCCATCGTCGTCTGTTTTCATTTGTTTGGTAAACCTTGTCTGTTTTATTAAGAAAATCCCAAGGCTTCTGTGGGTATTTGTGCAACAATAAGAATAAGGAAATGTTAATAGTAATTTGTTTCTAGCTCAATGCAACATTAATTTCAGCACCGCATTCTGAGGATTTTATTTTTATAATTTCTCAACCTGGGGAAATATACTTACCGTTCCCAAAATCCAGTAATCCAAATGAAGAGTGAAAAATCCTCAGTGTCCTAAGATCTTGTACAAACCTTAACTTACCTTTTATTTACTATGTATGCTACTGCAAGCCAATATGAACCATAACTCCATTTAGATAATAATAATCAAATTATCCAAACCTGGGAGAACATGTTTTATAGATTTTGGTCTAAATTTAATACAAAAATGCAGTAGTCCTTGTTTGGAAGAGTTTATTAAGGGTTAGCAAAGAAAAAGCTTTTTCAATAGTCTATAACTCTCTAATGGCCTTTTTCAAATAAAATGGGAAAGAATTTGAAAAGAAACCTATATCAGTGAGCCGCAATTGTAACATTACAGTACAGGTCTATAAATCTTGACATGTTCAGAAGATTGCCTAAACCAGCAATACAATCTGTCCAAACCTCATTGTCTCCACGACCAGCCAGACTCATTTTAAGAAATGTATGTGGTCTTCAACCTAATTTTATCACCTTCATTTGTAAACTAGTCAATCAATCAAAGCATCCTGTGAGTCTAAATAGAAAAAGGAGTGCATTTTCATGCATTTCCAGACAGCACAGTCAAAAATTAATCTCCACTTGATCAGACATTCCTTGCCCTCATCTCAATAGACCATCATTAGGGTCAGCAATGTATATTAAAAATAGAGTTGCAGCGAACTGTTCGCCAGGGATTCTTTGCAAGCTACCTGCTGCCAGATCAGCGAGCTCATGGCTCCCTGGGAGCCTGCAAGAGAAGACTGGGTTCATCCAGGAAAGAGCAGCTGAAAAATAAAGTTAAAAAAGGGGGAAGGAGAATTGTCAGGAAATTCAGATGCTCCCCCAGCCAATTCTTGCACCCTGGGCACAGGGGTGATGAAATGTAAAGTGGGATCCCAGATGAAACCTCATCTCCTCTTCCCTTTCCCACTTACATTATGGACTATTTGTAGACTATCTTTTCCTACCTATACATGTATTTACCATGTGTGAGATGAGGCTGAGGCTGGGCAGGTTTATGTTGGGGAGATGGGCAGTGGGCATGCACTGTGCCCCAAAGCCATAATTCCTGCTTTTCCATCATGGAGTTTATGGCTTTTGTTACTGGGTGCTTTTGGTGTGCTGCTGTCCTGTGGATATAGCAAAGTATATTGGGACTGACCCCTCCCTTCCAGCTGCTTTTCTCACCTCAGGCAACACTGAGAAACCAGTAAATTGCTGTAATGGGACTTGCAGGGCATCTTTTGTCCACATCTTTGGTTTGTTTTGGACTGTAAGAAAAAATCCAGAATGGTGGTACCTGAACTATTCTTTCCACCTTCCAAACCTGCTTTTCTCTGTCTGCCTTCCCCTGCAGCTTCCACCTCACTGAATAAAACAGCATTTTAAAGATATTTAGCAGCAGGAATTGGAAGCCAGTACAAGCAAAAGAACATGGCAGGCAGGTGTGGTTGCTTGTCTCATGTTCTTGTAAGTGAAGCTGAAAGGGTTTGTTGATCTTAAGACCAAGCTTCTGAGTGGGAGCTGACTACAGCAGCAGTTATCAGTTCCTCTAATGAGGAACTGTTGTTTTCTTGCTCTAGGAAAATGACTCAATCCCATACCAGTTTGGGGTTTTGTTGTTTGGGGTTTTTTTGTCTCCAATAAATTACTTGCAGCACAAAACCCACTTCCAAAAAAGCCTCAAATCAGAATGACAGTGGTAGAGAAGGTGTTGATACAGCAGAAATGGCAGCGCTAACCAGAAGCATGAATTCTTCATCTGGGTAGAGATTCCCTTTTTGAGAAACACACACACACAGAAATGGTGAAATGGTTATGTACTCTTCCTCTGGAGAACCTACCAGTTGTCTCACCCGTTACACATGCTGGGCTTTTGGCTACGGGAAGAATAATTGGGATCTTTTACACCCAAAAAGGAAGAAAACCCATTTAATATTTCCAACTGACAGACATAGTCCTGGCAGACCATCATCTCCACCAGGATACTGTGGTACCCTGCCCAGCAGGGTTGCAGCTGGGATGGTGTGTTCTCTACCAACCATCAGTAGTTCAAAAAGCACAAAGTGAGGTTTCCTTCTATTGTCCACAACCGATGGGTTTGCTCATGAAATAAAAAGTTGGGAGCAGAAAAGACACTTACGTACCAAGTACTGAAGAAACTGATATTTGTACTTAATGTGTAGAGGAAAGTATTCAAGGACACTTCATCTTTAAATAAAATGACTCCAGTAACCACAGCAAGGGAGAAAATGAATTACAAGCTATTTATACAGCAACATAGAGGAGAAACAAAAGAACATTACCTTGGCTGATGAGCCTTCTGAGGTGTTTGCACATCTGACCAGAATAGGTCAGGACCTGCCTTCAAGGTGGCAAGAGAAAGTGGTCTCTGCTCCCACTACACCCTTCCCTTCTGTGCAGTGTATCCCATTCAGTGAGTGTTGCTGCAGAATCAAATCACTTCACCCCAGTTCAGGTACTTGGCTCCCACTGAGAAAAGACCTAAAAATCCGTCCTGGAGGGCACAGTCCAGGTCCTGGTGCTGTTGGTGGGAAGAGTCCCATTGTCCTCAGGTGGAGCACCAAGTAAGGCCAGATGAAAGCTGGGCTGGATTCAGCCATCTGATGAAATCAGGTTGCAGAAACGTTGTTTTATACTTGAATTTTTCTTGGAAAATACAAGAGGATTTCAGGGAATCTATGATATCCTTCTCTTCTCATACTTCCAAGGAGAAAGAAGTTTATATTCAAGTGGCTCCACCCCAACTTGCAAAACATTATTAACTGACTGGGGAACACTTTTGCCAGAGGTTTTGCTTCTTCAATTAAAGCCAGAGTACAGAGGACGTTAGTCATTTGGGAGCAGGGCCCCGAGCTTCTCCTGGGTGTTTCTTAGTGCAATGACAACTGTTTTCTGGGTTATGTAGTGGATTCAGTGGGTGTTTTAGATTGATGATTATGTGATTCTTGGCCATCTGCTTCTTGTTTGCTGGTGCAGGTGACAACCTTCGCAGAATGAGATGAGATGAGGAAATGCATACACCATGTAGGGCCCTATTCCTCCCACTTACACCTGAGTAATTCCAGAGGGTGGTGGGTTTTTTTTTTTTAAAAAAAAAAAAAAGATTTTTGATTTACACTACCCCTTATGAGTTGTTTAGCAACTGGAAAGTTTAGGCAGGAGAGATGGTTTCACCTGCAGCAGCATGGGGAAGTGGTGGTGGTCTACCCACATCTGCTGTGTGGACGGAGGAGGAGCTGCCGTAGAGACGCTGACATGGAGACCCTGAACTGGGGACCTCCCAAAAGCTTGGGATTTCAGACAAAATGAACCCAAGACTTTCCAGGCTTCTTAGTCCGTAATCCCTGACCATCAGACTTTGCAAAAACAAAACATTTTACTCTTACATATCTATCTATAACAAATTTCCAAGATATATACAGACTTTAGAGCCAATTCCTCCTCTTTTTCAAGTCTGTTTTCCACAAGGGGTCATTGCAGAGCAGAGCAAAGATGACTTCAAGAACTAGGTGATTTTTTCCTTTTCTGAAGTGTAGTAGACATTTAGATGTGATTATTCTAACTAGAATTGTTAACAGTATTAATTCGTAACTGAAAAATACCATAATGCCTTAATAATAATTATTTAGTTGGTGTTCATGTCAACTGCGTTAAGACTGAACAATGTTTTATTGTAACTACGTTTCTTCTAACAAAATACTAACTGGAAGAGCCAGTCCAGTGGGGGAAAATACAGAGATTTGCCTCTGTGTGTAAATGAAGCATTTAAAAATGGGTATAGATTTTTGTGTGGTAATTGGGATAAAAGGAGAAGATTAAAGAGGAGATTTTTCTGAACTGAAAATTAAGTTCAGCCATACAACATCTAAAAAGAATATCGGAAACAATTGTCAGCCATCAAACTACTGTTGACTCCCAGATAACTGCCTGACCTTATGTTTCTTTTTTCTTTTCTTTGTTTGGCAAATAAAACCTTTTCAATAATTCAGGCAAATGGCATGATAAATACAAATAATCGAGCATATTAAGCTTAAAAATAAAAACATATTTTATCATATGTAACTTAAAAAGTAATCATATAATTAATGGGGGAAAAACAGAGAGAAAGATTGCCAGAGATTAAGATTAAGCCCTGCAGAAGAGAATGTTCTAACTAGAAATTGGTTTAATTAATAGCACATTTTACATAATGATTACAGTGTAATTGCGCTGACTAGCAGAGTGTCATTAAATATATCCATGCTCCTTTACAACACCCTAAGGCTAAAAATAATGAGTTACATTGAAAATCACTATGCAACAGGTTCATAAATAACATTTAAGCCTATACAAGGCGAATACTTATAAATAATAAATATTTGCCTTTTGTAATTGAAGAAAAAATGACAGCCTTCTTTTTCTACTACCCTGTAGATTGTCATGTTATAATGCTGAAAAGATTTTTTCCCCTTGCGTTCTCTAGAAAGTGTTGAATAATTTATTCAAATGCTAATATTCCACATAGTCTGACTTTGAGGAACAAATATTCCTACATAAAGAATAAATGCCAAGTTGCTTATTACCAGCTTCGTTTTACTTTGCATCGTGCAGTCCCCAAAAAACTATCACAGTCTATTACACATGTCAAATGAAGTCAGTGGCCAGATTTTCTTCCAGAACAGTTACATTCTTTTTTATTTAAAAATTACCCCTTCTCCCAAAATGTTCATCATGGCTCAGAGCTGTTATGTAGCAACAGCTGCTCCTCGGCTCCAAAAAGGACGACATCATAAACCTGATAACTTTTTAATCTGTAGGTTTTCTCTGGTGAATCAGGAGTATCTAATAAAAACGGGTTTGATTTCATATTAGCGCTACGCTGACATTTGAAAGACCCCCAAATGGTTAGTATTTAGCTGCCTCACCAAATGCAGCAACCTCTCCAATGTCAAAATAAAGCAACACACAAAAACCTCCGGTCGGGAGGTGGAAATGTTCTAGAGTGGTACAACCTTGCAGTGGGTTTTAACTCCCACCAGTGCTTGGGCCACGCCGATGAAGATGGTGTCATCAAAAGGTGGGACTGGTTGAGTGTCCTCTTCTCTGGAGGTAGAATGGGATGATAACTTGGGTATTAGGAGAAAGGGAAGAGTGCAGTGCTGCTTAAATATTTGTCTTAGAGTCTAGAGGTTTTCCACAACCTGCGTGTGGACTTCCTGACCCATCAAGCTGAGCCTTGGTCTCAGATGAATTGATAATTGTAATAAAAATGAAGGAATTTCACAGAATCACAGAGTCTTCTAGGTTGGAAGGGACCTTAAAAATCGTCTTGTCCAACCGTCAACCTAACTGACAAAACCAGACACCCGCACAACAAACAAAAAGCAACACCATCACTAAACCAGACCTCCCAGCACTACATCAACCCGTCTTTTGAACACCTCCCGGTGAAAAAATTTTTCCTAATATCCAGCCTGAACTTCCCCTGGCGTAACTTGAGGCCATTTCCTGAGCCTCTTCTCCAGGCTGAATAACCCCAGCTCCCTCAGCCTCTCCTCATAAGACTTGTGCTCCAGACCCCTCACCATCTTTGTTACCCTTCTCTGGACATTTCACCCTTGTGAAACCTAAGTGTCAGCCGCATCAGCTTTTCACCCTTTGAACTGATCATGAGATATTTGCTGAAATTCTCACATTTCTTGTTATAGAAGTAGGATTGTAATATTGTAGCATTAGAAACAGAAACTTTATATTGCCTGAGCACTACCAAGCGAGGTGAGCACCTACAATGGAAAAAAACCAGTTCAGTACCAGGAAGAAAATATGGTATTTGCTGGTGATAAAACATACTCAGGATGAGGGTAGAAGGAAAGGTCTGATAATGCATGGAAAGGACTCCCAATATTTTGGATGATACAATATCCAGTTGTCCTTCCTCATTTATGCATGTTTTTCTCCAACATTTATGCGTGTTTTATCACCAAAATGAACACAGGTAAAGTATTCTTGTCCTGGTCAGACAGTTTTTTTCCACCTTTTATTGAAGCAGGAATGATACACCCTTCAATCCACAGGAAAATGACCCCTTTTTATCACTGTATTAAACACGGCACAGCAGAAGATGAAACCCTACATGGATTTGGAGTGTTGGGTGAAGCAAAACAAGCGTTAGTGGTAATGGAATTTCCTTAGTTGCAGGGCACATCATTAGGAGTATCCTGCTTTTCTGTCTCAGTCTAAAGAGAAAACTACATTTGCATCATTGTTGGCCTCCCTGCAAAATCACTAAAAACTTTTCTTTATTTCTAACCATTTTTGCAGCTTACAACATCCCACTGGGAACTCCCGAGCCCACTTCGCTTCCCAGAAAGTGCAAGCAAAGTCAGGAATGGACTCCCAGTGGGAATCTGGACTGAGGTGGCGAGAGAGCAACAACTCCTTGCACATCACACCAGAAATACCTTTGTCAACGTTAATCAACTGCTGCTGACAGCTGTGGGAGGTAAGAAATACTGCACATTTCCCCTTTCATCATTAAAGGACTGACAAAAAGTTAGCTTAGATGATTGGTATTGCATCACACAAGTCAAAAGTGGAGAGAAAAAGGAATCCAGGAGTTCTTAGTCCTTCATCTTTGCTTAGTTTTCTAACATAATAGTGTGCTAATGAAAGTGTATCCAGCCATTGCACCTGGGAACCTCCTGCCATTACTGTGTGCATAGTATTATATTTGGGAAAACCTTTCAGGTCTGGAACAAGGGCCACCATGCAGCCTGCGGTCCTGCGCTGACATTGCTTTAAGTGTTTCTGCACCACACTTGTCATTGTGTGTGCATCTGAAAGCACCCAGCTTCTACATGCACCCAAAACCTGCTCCCACTCAGACAGGACTGGTTGGGTTGTGGTTGAGCTGGACCTCCCCACATCACTTCTGCTTTTTTTGGTGGAGCCACTAGTTGCTTCCAGCAGAGGTACCTTCTGCCTGTGCAGCAGGGATGTCCCTCCCACAAACTGCTCATTCTACTCCTTTATTCTCCCTGGGAGGATTAAGAACAATTAATAAAACCTTTTAAACTTACCCATGGGTCAGTTGTGGTGCTAAAGTCACCAATGTAGCCCTGAAGGAGCCTCCTGGTAGGTCTTTTCTGCACAGACACTGCTCACCAGTGTCACCAGTGTTTCACCAGCTCACGATGCATGCACCTGCTGGAGCCCAGCGTTGTCAGGGGGCTGTGCTTTCAGGGCTGCATCCACAATAATAGCTATCTTATCTTTTGACTGCTGTGATGAACAGGTTCAACAGTATTTTTCACATTAAAATGCTCCAAAACACAAATAGATCAGAAATTGTTTGCTCTGGACCTTGGAGAGGATTGCAGCATTTTGTAAAGAGCACCAAAATATGGGGTTTTAAAAAGAATTAGGTGGTTTTTGCCTTCATTCTCTCTTTTAATATCTTAATTAATGTAGCCCAATAATTTTAAAATAATTACCCATACATGACATGGGAAATGTAATGCATTAGTGTTTATTTGGATCCCGATCCAGAGCTGTTGATATCAGAAGTCCTACAAAGGCAACTCTTTATATTATTATTGTGGAAAAAAAATAGGGATGCTTTTTGCCACAGAAAAGGGAATAAAACCCCAGCGGATTTAAAAAGCTTAAATTTGCTTTCCTGAAGTTAAGGCACAATAGTTCTACAAAAGTACAAAAAGGCAGAATTTAATCCAAGAAGAAAGGTTAAGAAAGATTAAGAAAGAATGTCTTCCCCTGTTTATTCACTTCTACTGGGCAATAATATAATTTTCAGTCTCACGTCTCTATTTCAGACCACATATGGCAGTAATATTGGATCTTCACCATCGCAGCTTAACCATGACTAAACAGGTTGATGAATGTCATGCATCTTATCATCATACATGCATATTTTTAAATATAATTCACTTTTGATCTGCACCCTTGTGCAGTGGTGAATGAAAACAGTTAAGATTTCTTCCACTGTCTGCCTTTAAATGTATTAAACAGCCCTGCTGTCAATAGATTATATTCTTGTACAATGATAATAGCCCAAAAAACTAAGAGGCCTTGTCAGGAATTGCAGTTGTCACAGTTTGATGCAAATGATTTTACTTGGTGTTCATCTGCTGCACAATCATCTCATAATCTGGATATACATCACAGCATGACATGTAAATTTCCTGCTACTCTGCTTTCATTTCCAGAGGCAGCAATCAAATGAAAACCATTCAACCTCACCAAAATGTATAAATAATTTTCATTCAAACATATTAACAGTCAAAATATGAGAATTTATCACAGAGCACTACGCCTTTTAAGAAGCAATAAAGACTTTACTTTTTAAGCATATTTCTACTTAGAAAAGTAATATGAACAGTAACTTGCGATTTTAAAAGAGGATTTAAAAGTCCACGCATAACACCTAATCTTCAAACTTAAGTGTGCTGATGCTGCTTTGCTACACATGCTGCTTGGGAAAAATAGCCTAGGAAAGGGTTGGGAAAAAGGGAAACACAACTGCTTCCAAGGGATACTGTTCAAATGTCTACTTTCTTCCTCAGATTTACCCCATAAAATAAATAAAAGCATTCAAATAAAAGAATGGCAAATAAAATACTGTGTCAGAGAATCTGATGACACAGCAATTAAGATTTCTTTTATTTTACTTCGTCATTGTCATTTATACTGTAGGCTAGATTTTAATTTAGTGGAGTTTAAGGATATTTTTTTCTATTGACCACCATCGATTTTTGAAGGGAGGTTACAAGCAGAAACAGCCCCCAGAAAGACCTCTTTTAAAACACATGTCACGAAATTCAAAAATGCTCAACAGCATCACCTTGAACTCCAGATCCACCAATGCCGGCTGTCAATTACCTCCTTTCTGATGAAAACAACATCTGAAGAAGGAAAATATTTGCCCGAACTGCCTGACTGTGAAGTCTGGCAGGGTTTTCCAGCCCTCAGGTCTGTGTAGGAGGAGGCTGATTCTGCCGTGGAGGTTTGGACTCATTTTTTGGGAAGTGGGGGACGGGCAGGCTCTTGACTGGCTCAGTCAATGGCTTCATCCTACCGGTGCTGGAGGGAAAACAGCTGATGACTCCAGTTCTGTGGAACTGGCCATTTGCTGTCATCCCAGCAGGGAGCTGTGCTGGTGGTTACTGGTTCATACAGGACCTAGTGCTACAGCACTGTGTGCCAGGCGTGGGGTGCAGCACCCTCTTACCACAGGCAGCAGTACCCGTGCTGTGCAGCATCATCCAGGGTATCTTGCATTAAATACAGGTAAAGCCAACCTGCTGGTGTTTCTGAAAATGAACTATTGTTGTTGGTATCAGCAGCAGATTTGCCCTACTGGCCAAACCACACTCCCACCTCACTGGGTCCACTGTTTTGCCCAAATCCAGTCACTCTGGGGAATTGCTGAGGTCCCTGGAAGTGGCCACTCGCCACATCACGAGGGGAACAATCCTCTGCATAGACAAGGAACGCAGGAACAAAGGGTTTTTGCTGTTCTTATTAATGGTCGTGCTGAAAAAAATTGCTGCCTCCCTATAAATTGGGTGCTTTTTTTGAGAAACTGGTAAAAACTGCTAAGATGACAGTTTTTCCCATTTTTCCACTGAGTGTGTCTGAGGAAGTAGAAGTGCAATAACCTGGGGTACAGCAGGCTCAGCCATTTGAAATAAAACTTTGCAGTACTAATGTTTTTGTAACTGCTTTCATATTGTAATGATATTTTTCCAAGCACTGGTTTTATTTGATCTTAAATACCTTTTTGGGAAAGTCCAGTGAGCTGACTCTAATAAAATCATGCTATTGAAAAAAGGTTTAAGTGGAATGTTCAGAATAAATTACAAAACTGCATGCAAGAATACCAGCTAGTGCTGCAATAAAAATCTGGAAATGAGGATTCTTGCAATATATTTTAAAGAAGTAGTATACTTTTTTTTTTTGTTCATTTTTTTCACAGACTGTTTCATAATAGAAAGCCTTCGCAACGTGAAAAAGAGTGAATGAATAACGAATTAATAAACTGCCAAAGAAATTGCATTTAAAAAAAAAAACTTTTTTTTTTTCCTAGAGAATATATTTCATGTCATTTTCCATAACTTTTGGAAGATAATAGAAAAAGTAATTCAGTCCCATTTTGCTGGGCCAAAATACCGATATTACATCATACTTAGACTGTCGGATTTCACACACACACACACGTGTGTTCAGACCCTTTGTATCAGGACCTGATATCAAGAAAATGACATAATTGTTTTTCCTACATGCTGTGGAAAATCTTTAGGAGTCCATAGTAAGGGGCTTCTAGAACCTAACCAAGGTTTTCCATAGACTTCCTCTCTCCTGTAGATCAGGCAGCTGAATTCCTGTGACTGACTCCATCTCTAGGAGGAGAACAGGAGACTCCAGACAAGTAGAATTTCTCTTTCTGTCTGACTTCTGTCGGAATCCCAAGAGAACTAGGGAAGACGTTTCCAATTGTGACATGTCCATGTAGCCTGAACTACAAGCAAATCTAGGACTAGGACAAGCAAAACCTCTCCTATGAAGACAGACTGAGAGAGCTGGGGTTGTTCAGCTTGGAGAAGAGAAGGCTCCAAGGAGACCTTTGAGCCCCTTCCAGTCCCTAAAGGGGGTCCAGGAAAGCTGGAGAGGAACTCTTGGTCAGGGAGGGGAGCCGTAGGGGAGGGGTAATGGCTTTAAACTGAAAGAGGGGAGATTTAGATTAGATATTAGGAAGAAATTCTTTGTTGTGAAGGTGGTGAGGCTGTGACCCAGGTTGCTCAGAGAAGCTGTGGCTGCCCCATCCCTGGAGGGGTTCAAGGCCAGGCTGAATGGGGCTTGGAGCAACCTGGTGTGGTGGGAGGTGTCCCTGCCCAGGGCAGGGGGTTGGATCTGGATGATCTTTAAGGTCCCTTCCAACCTGAACCATCTGTGACTCACAGTGAGGTGGGTCACTCAGTGCAGATGATGCTTTGGACCTAGCTGGAAGCAGAAGACAGGACAAAATATTGATGAATCTGATGAAGCACCTGCAGAACACTGCAAACATCCTCTCAGGTGCTGACCCTCTTGCTGGATTAATGTGAAGGCTTGCCAGGGTTGTCCACATGCCACGTTGGTTCCACCCAGCCCATGAGCTGCTCTGCTTTGCAGCAGCCCAAGAGGCAGGGGAAGGACATTTCTGCGGTCATGGCCGGCCTTTCAGCCTGGGGGTGGTATCTGGTGAGACAGCTCCTGCAGCCCAGCTGCTGCCCTGATGGAGTGGAGGTGTCAGCTGTAGCAGCAAGCTTTAAAGAGGGATTTGATGGAGGACAGCGTTGTAGATGACAGTATGACAGGCTGCAAGGAAGGATGTATACTTAAATATTAATCCATCGCAGCTCTAACACCAGTCCTGATCTGTTCCTTTCCTTTTTAAGAACTTAACATGAACAAGTAACTTGTCGCCTTGTGATACTTTTCCTCCACTTAGACTCTCTGTTGTGTCCATGTGGAAAATGTCAGCGATGAAGAAGAGAGAAACAAAGCAAAGGGATCCAAACTAACAGCCGTTAGTGAAACAAAAACTTCTTTATATGCCAGATCTTCTCCATAGCAGACAGGATGATGCTGTCAGTCATCACCTGGAAATCCCTCCTGTCTGTAGTTCCTTGCTCTGTGAGGAGCAAGAAGGCACAGCCACTTACACAGCTCTGGTGACTTTTGACTTCTGGTCTGTCCGTTGGCCCAATCTTGAGACAGAAACCTGAAAATATCTTCTCAATATGTCTTAATTACAACTTAATCTGAAGCCTGTTCAAAGCTGGTGGTCTGTCCTGTATCTCACTGCCTTCATCTTAAAACTTAGGTTGTCTTTTTTCTTTCTAGCCTTGAGCAACTTGTTCAAACATCTCCCAGCAAGTGCCGGGGGAAAGGACAATGTCAGACCGAGATTCCTTCTTCTGCCTTGCAGGAGGAGATCTTCATACTTCCACTGCATCCCTCAACCTGGAAATCCACCACTTCACTCCCCACCTGTGCCACCTTCCTTAGCAGGCTCTTATGTGAGTGCAGCCTTCTCTAAATTCATGCCCCATGCAACACTGACATCAAAATTTAACTAGAACCTTGATGTGATTACCTGGCCAGTTAGCTGCATGCTAGCAGGGCGTAATAGTTAATGGGACAAAACTAGGAAGTGGGATTAAATAAAGACCTGGAGCATGAGTCTTGAGTGGGAAGTGAAAGCAGAAGATGGGAACTCCAGACTCAAAATATTGTAGGATGCACTACAACTGACCCTGCTAATTATCTTAATCAGAATGAATGCTAATCTATTTTAGGGTTTTGGCTGCCTCCTTATGGTGAAGTACTTTGGTCAGAACCATACTCAACCGAAAATCAGAAACTCCAACATTGTGAGAAAGCGTGGATTCAAACAGAGGGGTGCTGGCAGTCCCAGTGGGGCTAAAATATTGCTATGAGTGATAAGACTGTGTGTTCTGACACTGCAAAGGAAATGTAAAATGCTTCTTGGTTTGTGCAGCATCACCACTGACCTGGCATTAACACTCACGACCATTCTGATTGACATCTGTGTATCCATCTATTTACTAACAATAGACAGAAGTATCACAGAAGACCATAACAACTTTTGTTCCCACACTCCTAAGCTGCTGCTTCTAATATTTAGAATTAGGCTGGTTTTTTGTTTTTTTTTTTTGTAGCAGAGTGGTAATTTTTTTAATTGTATCTGCCTACTCCAGGAGAAAACAAAGCACACAAATATAACAATCATGCCATTTAAAGACATAACTGGAATAACCCAAGATTTGAGATTATCAGGTTTAGTGCTATTTTATATTGAGGCATGTCAGATCTGAATTTCAGAGAGGCTGAATTTGAGACTGAAGCCCATGAGTGTAGACCTGACCTCCACTATTGCTGCTTTTTCTAAGTCAGTTAATTCTTCACTTACTCTCTTTCCAAAGATAAATAATATTTATTGCCTTAGCTTATCAGAGAACTCCAAAGACTGATATATAAAATGGACATCGAGCATATTAACAAACAAAATAATTGCTAAGAATGTTTTGAGACTTGGTAAACACCATGCAGCTGCTGAGCAACTTCAGTGGCCTTTTTTTTCAGGTTTTGCAGGAGTTACTGGCATTTTCTTATATTAGGGTTCAAAAGCATATGATGAAGGCAGGCAGCCATTGTCATCAGCCCTGTCTCTGTTGCTGAATTTCACTCTGCAGCTCATAAAAATGAAAAAAAACCTCCAAACCGCAACAAAACAGTTCCTGTGGTTTTCTTCTTTCCCATTTCTAGCTTTCACAGTGAATGGGTCATCCAGAGAAGAATCTCTTTTGTATTAGCAAGTAGCAGTAAGAGCAATGTTTGCTCAAACCATACACAGACCCACAAAGTGAGAGCCTATATATTGCAATGTAAATTAGCCACACAGTGATTTAGGCAACAAACCTGAAACCCCCAAAGATTTCAGGTCAAATGCTCCTTCTACTTCTAAAAATCTGTTTAATCTGGATTTATATAGGTGTCACTGAGATTCCGACTGGCACTTCTGATCTACCAGACAAGGGAAATTAGCCGTCTTATGGAGATAAATGGCCCTGATGTGGTCAGTAGCAGACAGAGATGTAGGTACTGAGAATGAAGGCAGCAGACGGGGAGACACAAGTCAAAGAAGCATAGATCCCTTGGGCTACCAGAACTGGAGAGGCAGGAAGAGAAAAACAGTGTTTGGCTTAACGAAGGGCCATCTTTCATTCCTTGTACCAGGGCATGTGCCACTGATGAGTGAGAGAAAAGGAGAAGGTGGAGATTTTCAGTAGTGATGTCCTATGGGAATAAAAGCCATTCAGGGACCAGGGAGAATCCTTCAGGTGTCTTTGTAGCACCCAAAATTGTGATCCAAGCAATCGGATCCAATTGCAATTCCTCTGTCACGTAATCTCGGTGCCTAGAATGTCTAAAAAAGTAATTTCTGTTCCCCTTAGCATTTACAGGACTGAGTGGTTCTGTGTGGAGGTGGATGCTCTAAATCCCTGAGACACTGAGCACTCCCCTTGAAGTGTGTAGGTAACTAGAGGACCTAATGCAAGGCTGTGTGCTCAGTGACAGGGCAAGCACCAAAACATTACATGCTGTAATTTGAACTGTGTGATGCCTTTGTAGGTTTGGGTCTGAACCTTTTGGCTTCATCTATTCAATTTCTGAATAGAAACAATGATGAGGTGGGCTCCATCTGGAGTCATGGAGCCTGGTCAAAGCAGGACTGTTCAAAGAGCAGGCAGAGCAGTCTGGAAAGAAATGGGACCAGACATCTGGGAGACTCTGATTTATCAGATTCTCCTTGAATTTTCCCTTACTGCTGCTCCTAAAAGCCCCCAGGTGATGTCTGAAATTCTTTACCCCATTGTGAAATGCTGCAAATTTCTACCAGGGCATGAATCCCAGTCGGCCTTCAGGTGCTTGGAGGAAGACAGGAGGAAATGGGTGTTTGAAATACTGCACTTTGAAGCTTTGACGGAAAAGTTCCACAAAGAAAACCACCGAGTGCCAAGAGAAGAAGCAATTTTCTTTATGGAGCAGCCTTGCAATGTCCAATTCTAACTCACACTTTTTTATGGGGAATAAATACATACTCCACAAATTTTAATGACCACTCATATTTTTATTTCAGTAGCTTAAATGTTTTTCTTTCAACTCTAGGAGGGGAGAGGGGCAGCACATTTCATAGTGCTATCCCCTAGATCTTCTGCTGTCTGATTTGGACACTCCAGGAAGATTTTGCTGCATTACAAGCTGGAAGCATCAAGGAATCCCAAGCAGCTCTCCTGAAGACCAGTACTGTTTGTTGCCTTCTGCCCAGTTAATCCAACAGTCAGATCCAGGTGAGCAGGATCTTCTATCCATGCAAGAGCCGTTGTTGACTTGGGTGGGATCCCTCAGCTCTGCCAGCCTTCACCACCTCATTTCAATTGCAGGATGAGGTTCCTCAGGCAGTGTCTTCAGCAGAGGTGACCTGGGGCTGACCTTCTCAAACCAGGACACCTCCAACACTAATTCAGTAGGCCTCTGGGTTTTTTTACCTCTGCAGAAAGCTTTCAGTTGCCCTTGAAAGCTGAGAGCCCTGCTATCTTACAAGGGCATTTCTAAAGGCAGTTTTAAAGCCCAGAAATTAGATTTGTTAGGCTATGTGATACAATAATAAAAATAGTATCCCAACACCAGAGTGGTATGTGCATGAAGTAGTATTTTTTATACCATTAGCCATACCCAACTTACCATAGATGATAAGATCTACTTTTATACAGAATGCCCTGCTCCTGATAATTGTATATTATACAATTATGCCATACAAATATGCCAGAGCTGTTGAGGTGAAATATGTTCATGTGCACACAGTATACCAAAAGTTTGTCATTAAAGTGGCATCGTGAAACCCATTTAAGTTAGGAAAAATGTGCTGAAGTTTTCTGAGTGACTCTAGTTCAGCTCACTTGTGCCTTGGTCAGTCCCTGTTACCATATTCTCATTGCCTCCCTGTGGGTTTCCCATAGGATCATAGGATGCCTGCCTGAGGCAATACAGCGATCTAACTTGCTCTGGAGCTGTCTTGGAATTGGTTTCTTCAGGATTCTTTAATGTGTACCCTGAATAATGTTTTATTGATTTAGGTTTTTGTCTTTTCACAAACACCGGTGGGCTTTCCTGGGTTTATTCTCTTAAAGACAATAATACGAAACAAACTTGGAAACTTCAGCATGTGGTGTCCTACTGATGGCTGTGTGGATCAGCAGCAGCTGAAACCCTGAAGTCCACCACACAAAGCAAATGGAAAAAAACATAGTAATAGTAACCTGTCAGGATGCACATGGTGATTCACACTATTCCCAGATTTGCTCCACTTTACCCTGCTCCAGTCTTTCTTGTAGCAAATCAGTCTGCAGCCAGCCATCTCTTATTCCTCCATGCCAGCAAATTAAGCATCTTCCATCCCCACAGTGCCCTGTCCCATGGAAGAGGGGCAGGGTCAGCTCCTGAAGACCATGAGGGACAATCTCTTCACTGTTGGGTTTTTCAGCCTGGTCTCTGTACCTGGCACTACCTGAAGCTTTCAGAGTAGCAACCATGGAGCATCCAAGCTGGATGTATGCCCAGCGTAAGTGGAATCTTCATGAAATTTAGAGAGATTTAAATGCCTCCT
>NW_015090812.1:583404-600904 GCF_001431845.1 Calidris pugnax
ATCATGGAGTTTATGGCTTTTGTTACTGGGTGCTTTTGGTGTGCTGCTGTCCTGTGGATATAGCAAAGTATATTGGGACTGACCCCTCCCTTCCAGCTGCTTTTCTCACCTCAGGCAACACTGAGAAACCAGTAAATTGCTGTAATGGGACTTGCAGGGCATCTTTTGTCCACATCTTTGGTTTGTTTTGGACTGTAAGAAAAAATCCAGAATGGTGGTACCTGAACTATTCTTTCCACCTTCCAAACCTGCTTTTCTCTGTCTGCCTTCCCCTGCAGCTTCCACCTCACTGAATAAAACAGCATTTTAAAGATATTTAGCAGCAGGAATTGGAAGCCAGTACAAGCAAAAGAACATGGCAGGCAGGTGTGGTTGCTTGTCTCATGTTCTTGTAAGTGAAGCTGAAAGGGTTTGTTGATCTTAAGACCAAGCTTCTGAGTGGGAGCTGACTACAGCAGCAGTTATCAGTTCCTCTAATGAGGAACTGTTGTTTTCTTGCTCTAGGAAAATGACTCAATCCCATACCAGTTTGGGGTTTTGTTGTTTGGGGTTTTTTTGTCTCCAATAAATTACTTGCAGCACAAAACCCACTTCCAAAAAAGCCTCAAATCAGAATGACAGTGGTAGAGAAGGTGTTGATACAGCAGAAATGGCAGCGCTAACCAGAAGCATGAATTCTTCATCTGGGTAGAGATTCCCTTTTTGAGAAACACACACACACAGAAATGGTGAAATGGTTATGTACTCTTCCTCTGGAGAACCTACCAGTTGTCTCACCCGTTACACATGCTGGGCTTTTGGCTACGGGAAGAATAATTGGGATCTTTTACACCCAAAAAGGAAGAAAACCCATTTAATATTTCCAACTGACAGACATAGTCCTGGCAGACCATCATCTCCACCAGGATACTGTGGTACCCTGCCCAGCAGGGTTGCAGCTGGGATGGTGTGTTCTCTACCAACCATCAGTAGTTCAAAAAGCACAAAGTGAGGTTTCCTTCTATTGTCCACAACCGATGGGTTTGCTCATGAAATAAAAAGTTGGGAGCAGAAAAGACACTTACGTACCAAGTACTGAAGAAACTGATATTTGTACTTAATGTGTAGAGGAAAGTATTCAAGGACACTTCATCTTTAAATAAAATGACTCCAGTAACCACAGCAAGGGAGAAAATGAATTACAAGCTATTTATACAGCAACATAGAGGAGAAACAAAAGAACATTACCTTGGCTGATGAGCCTTCTGAGGTGTTTGCACATCTGACCAGAATAGGTCAGGACCTGCCTTCAAGGTGGCAAGAGAAAGTGGTCTCTGCTCCCACTACACCCTTCCCTTCTGTGCAGTGTATCCCATTCAGTGAGTGTTGCTGCAGAATCAAATCACTTCACCCCAGTTCAGGTACTTGGCTCCCACTGAGAAAAGACCTAAAAATCCGTCCTGGAGGGCACAGTCCAGGTCCTGGTGCTGTTGGTGGGAAGAGTCCCATTGTCCTCAGGTGGAGCACCAAGTAAGGCCAGATGAAAGCTGGGCTGGATTCAGCCATCTGATGAAATCAGGTTGCAGAAACGTTGTTTTATACTTGAATTTTTCTTGGAAAATACAAGAGGATTTCAGGGAATCTATGATATCCTTCTCTTCTCATACTTCCAAGGAGAAAGAAGTTTATATTCAAGTGGCTCCACCCCAACTTGCAAAACATTATTAACTGACTGGGGAACACTTTTGCCAGAGGTTTTGCTTCTTCAATTAAAGCCAGAGTACAGAGGACGTTAGTCATTTGGGAGCAGGGCCCCGAGCTTCTCCTGGGTGTTTCTTAGTGCAATGACAACTGTTTTCTGGGTTATGTAGTGGATTCAGTGGGTGTTTTAGATTGATGATTATGTGATTCTTGGCCATCTGCTTCTTGTTTGCTGGTGCAGGTGACAACCTTCGCAGAATGAGATGAGATGAGGAAATGCATACACCATGTAGGGCCCTATTCCTCCCACTTACACCTGAGTAATTCCAGAGGGTGGTGGGTTTTTTTTTTTTTAAAAAAAAAAAAAGTATTTTTGATTTACACTACCCCTTATGAGTTGTTTAGCAACTGGAAAGTTTAGGCAGGAGAGATGGTTTCACCTGCAGCAGCATGGGGAAGTGGTGGTGGTCTACCCACATCTGCTGTGTGGACGGAGGAGGAGCTGCCGTAGAGACGCTGACATGGAGACCCTGAACTGGGGACCTCCCAAAAGCTTGGGATTTCAGACAAAATGAACCCAAGACTTTCCAGGCTTCTTAGTCCGTAATCCCTGACCATCAGACTTTGCAAAAACAAAACATTTTACTCTTACATATCTATCTATAACAAATTTCCAAGATATATACAGACTTTAGAGCCAATTCCTCCTCTTTTTCAAGTCTGTTTTCCACAAGGGGTCATTGCAGAGCAGAGCAAAGATGACTTCAAGAACTAGGTGATTTTTTCCTTTTCTGAAGTGTAGTAGACATTTAGATGTGATTATTCTAACTAGAATTGTTAACAGTATTAATTCGTAACTGAAAAATACCATAATGCCTTAATAATAATTATTTAGTTGGTGTTCATGTCAACTGCGTTAAGACTGAACAATGTTTTATTGTAACTACGTTTCTTCTAACAAAATACTAACTGGAAGAGCCAGTCCAGTGGGGGAAAATACAGAGATTTGCCTCTGTGTGTAAATGAAGCATTTAAAAATGGGTATAGATTTTTGTGTGGTAATTGGGATAAAAGGAGAAGATTAAAGAGGAGATTTTTCTGAACTGAAAATTAAGTTCAGCCATACAACATCTAAAAAGAATATCGGAAACAATTGTCAGCCATCAAACTACTGTTGACTCCCAGATAACTGCCTGACCTTATGTTTCTTTTTTCTTTTCTTTGTTTGGCAAATAAAACCTTTTCAATAATTCAGGCAAATGGCATGATAAATACAAATAATCGAGCATATTAAGCTTAAAAATAAAAACATATTTTATCATATGTAACTTAAAAAGTAATCATATAATTAATGGGGGAAAAACAGAGAGAAAGATTGCCAGAGATTAAGATTAAGCCCTGCAGAAGAGAATGTTCTAACTAGAAATTGGTTTAATTAATAGCACATTTTACATAATGATTACAGTGTAATTGCGCTGACTAGCAGAGTGTCATTAAATATATCCATGCTCCTTTACAACACCCTAAGGCTAAAAATAATGAGTTACATTGAAAATCACTATGCAACAGGTTCATAAATAACATTTAAGCCTATACAAGGCGAATACTTATAAATAATAAATATTTGCCTTTTGTAATTGAAGAAAAAATGACAGCCTTCTTTTTCTACTACCCTGTAGATTGTCATGTTATAATGCTGAAAAGATTTTTTCCCCTTGCGTTCTCTAGAAAGTGTTGAATAATTTATTCAAATGCTAATATTCCACATAGTCTGACTTTGAGGAACAAATATTCCTACATAAAGAATAAATGCCAAGTTGCTTATTACCAGCTTCGTTTTACTTTGCATCGTGCAGTCCCCAAAAAACTATCACAGTCTATTACACATGTCAAATGAAGTCAGTGGCCAGATTTTCTTCCAGAACAGTTACATTCTTTTTTATTTAAAAATTACCCCTTCTCCCAAAATGTTCATCATGGCTCAGAGCTGTTATGTAGCAACAGCTGCTCCTCGGCTCCAAAAAGGACGACATCATAAACCTGATAACTTTTTAATCTGTAGGTTTTCTCTGGTGAATCAGGAGTATCTAATAAAAACGGGTTTGATTTCATATTAGCGCTACGCTGACATTTGAAAGACCCCCAAATGGTTAGTATTTAGCTGCCTCACCAAATGCAGCAACCTCTCCAATGTCAAAATAAAGCAACACACAAAAACCTCCGGTCGGGAGGTGGAAATGTTCTAGAGTGGTACAACCTTGCAGTGGGTTTTAACTCCCACCAGCACTTGGGCCATGCTGGTGAAGATGGTGTCATCAAAAGGTGGGACTGGTTGAGTGTCCTCTTCTCTGGAGGTAGAATGGGATGATAACTCGACAGCCTTCTTTTTCTACTACCCTGTAGATTGTCATGTTATAATGCTGAAAAGATTTTTTCCCCTTGCGTTCTCTAGAAAGTGTTGAATAATTTATTCAAATGCTAATATTCCACATAGTCTGACTTTGAGGAACAAATATTCCTACATAAAGAATAAATGCCAAGTTGCTTATTACCAGCTTCGTTTTACTTTGCATCGTGCAGTCCCCAAAAAACTATCACAGTCTATTACACATGTCAAATGAAGTCAGTGGCCAGATTTTCTTCCAGAACAGTTACATTCTTTTTTATTTAAAAATTACCCCTTCTCCCAAAATGTTCATCATGGCTCAGAGCTGTTATGTAGCAACAGCTGCTCCTCGGCTCCAAAAAGGACGACATCATAAACCTGATAACTTTTTAATCTGTAGGTTTTCTCTGGTGAATCAGGAGTATCTAATAAAAACGGGTTTGATTTCATATTAGCGCTACGCTGACATTTGAAAGACCCCCAAATGGTTAGTATTTAGCTGCCTCACCAAATGCAGCAACCTCTCCAATGTCAAAATAAAGCAACACACAAAAACCTCCGGTCGGGAGGTGGAAATGTTCTAGAGTGGTACAACCTTGCAGTGGGTTTTAACTCCCACCAGCACTTGGGCCATGCTGGTGAAGATGGTGTCATCAAAAGGTGGGACTGGTTGAGTGTCCTCTTCTCTGGAGGTAGAATGGGATGATAACTTGGGTATTAGGAGAAAGGGAAGAGTGCAGTGCTGCTTAAATATTTGTCTTAGAGTCTAGAGGTTTTCCACAACCTGCGTGTGGACTTCCTGACCCATCAAGCTGAGCCTTGGTCTCAGATGAATTGATAATTGTAATAAAAATGAAGGAATTTCACAGAATCACAGAGTCTTCTAGGTTGGAAGGGACCTTAAAAATCGTCTTGTCCAACCGTCAACCTAACTGACAAAACCAGACACCCGCACAACAAACAAAAAGCAACACCATCACTAAACCATACCTCCCAGCACTACATCAACCCGTCTTTTGAACACCTCCCGGTGAAAAAATTTTTCCTAATATCCAGCCTGAACTTCCCCTGGCGTAACTTGAGGCCATTTCCTGAGCCTCTTCTCCAGGCTGAATAACCCCAGCTCCCTCAGCCTCTCCTCATAAGACTTGTGCTCCAGACCCCTCACCATCTTTGTTACCCTTCTCTGGACATTTCACCCTTGTGAAACCTAAGTGTCAGCCGCATCAGCTTTTCACCCTTTGAACTGATCATGAGATATTTGCTGAAATTCTCACATTTCTTGTTATAGAAGTAGGATTGTAATATTGTAGCATTAGAAACAGAAACTTTATATTGCCTGAGCACTACCAAGCGAGGTGAGCACCTACAATGGAAAAAAAACAGTTCAGTACCAGGAAGAAAATATGGTATTTGCTGGTGATAAAACATACTCAGGATGAGGGTAGAAGGAAAGGTCTGATAATGCATGGAAAGGACTCCCAATATTTTGGATGATACAATATCCAGTTGTCCTTCCTCATTTATGCATGTTTTTCTCCAACATTTATGCGTGTTTTATCACCAAAATGAACACAGGTAAAGTATTCTTGTCCTGGTCAGACAGTTTTTTTCCACCTTTTATTGAAGCAGGAATGATACACCCTTCAATCCACAGGAAAATGACCCCTTTTTATCACTGTATTAAACACGGCACAGCAGAAGATGAAACCCTACATGGATTTGGAGTGTTGGGTGAAGCAAAACAAGCGTTAGTGGTAATGGAATTTCCTTAGTTGCAGGGCACATCATTAGGAGTATCCTGCTTTTCTGTCTCAGTCTAAAGAGAAAACTACATTTGCATCATTGTTGGCCTCCCTGCAAAATCACTAAAAACTTTTCTTTATTTCTAACCATTTTTGCAGCTTACAACATCCCACTGGGAACTCCCGAGCCCACTTCGCTTCCCAGAAAGTGCAAGCAAAGTCAGGAATGGACTCCCAGTGGGAATCTGGACTGAGGTGGCGAGAGAGCAACAACTCCTTGCACATCACACCAGAAATACCTTTGTCAACGTTAATCAACTGCTGCTGACAGCTGTGGGAGGTAAGAAATACTGCACATTTCCCCTTTCATCATTAAAGGACTGACAAAAAGTTAGCTTAGATGATTGGTATTGCATCACACAAGTCAAAAGTGGAGAGAAAAAGGAATCCAGGAGTTCTTAGTCCTTCATCTTTGCTTAGTTTTCTAACATAATAGTGTGCTAATGAAAGTGTATCCAGCCATTGCACCTGGGAACCTCCTGCCATTACTGTGTGCATAGTATTATATTTGGGAAAACCTTTCAGGTCTGGAACAAGGGCCACCATGCAGCCTGCGGTCCTGCGCTGACATTGCTTTAAGTGTTTCTGCACCACACTTGTCATTGTGTGTGCATCTGAAAGCACCCAGCTTCTACATGCACCCAAAACCTGCTCCCACTCAGACAGGACTGGTTGGGTTGTGGTTGAGCTGGACCTCCCCACATCACTTCTGCTTTTTTTGGTGGAGCCACTAGTTGCTTCCAGCAGAGGTACCTTCTGCCTGTGCAGCAGGGATGTCCCTCCCACAAACTGCTCATTCTACTCCTTTATTCTCCCTGGGAGGATTAAGAACAATTAATAAAACCTTTTAAACTTACCCATGGGTCAGTTGTGGTGCTAAAGTCACCAATGTAGCCCTGAAGGAGCCTCCTGGTAGGTCTTTTCTGCACAGACACTGCTCACCAGTGTCACCAGTGTTTCACCAGCTCACGATGCATGCACCTGCTGGAGCCCAGCGTTGTCAGGGGGCTGTGCTTTCAGGGCTGCATCCACAATAATAGCTATCTTATCTTTTGACTGCTGTGATGAACAGGTTCAACAGTATTTTTCACATTAAAATGCTCCAAAACACAAATAGATCAGAAATTGTTTGCTCTGGACCTTGGAGAGGATTGCAGCATTTTGTAAAGAGCACCAAAATATGGGGTTTTAAAAAGAATTAGGTGGTTTTTGCCTTCATTCTCTCTTTTAATATCTTAATTAATGTAGCCCAATAATTTTAAAATAATTACCCATACATGACATGGGAAATGTAATGCATTAGTGTTTATTTGGATCCCGATCCAGAGCTGTTGATATCAGAAGTCCTACAAAGGCAACTCTTTATATTATTATTGTGGAAAAAAAATAGGGATGCTTTTTGCCACAGAAAAGGGAATAAAACCCCAGCGGATTTAAAAAGCTTAAATTTGCTTTCCTGAAGTTAAGGCACAATAGTTCTACAAAAGTACAAAAAGGCAGAATTTAATCCAAGAAGAAAGGTTAAGAAAGATTAAGAAAGAATGTCTTCCCCTGTTTATTCACTTCTACTGGGCAATAATATAATTTTCAGTCTCACGTCTCTATTTCAGACCACATATGGCAGTAATATTGGATCTTCACCATCGCAGCTTAACCATGACTAAACAGGTTGATGAATGTCATGCATCTTATCATCATACATGCATATTTTTAAATATAATTCACTTTTGATCTGCACCCTTGTGCAGTGGTGAATGAAAACAGTTAAGATTTCTTCCACTGTCTGCCTTTAAATGTATTAAACAGCCCTGCTGTCAATAGATTATATTCTTGTACAATGATAATAGCCCAAAAAACTAAGAGGCCTTGTCAGGAATTGCAGTTGTCACAGTTTGATGCAAATGATTTTACTTGGTGTTCATCTGCTGCACAATCATCTCATAATCTGGATATACATCACAGCATGACATGTAAATTTCCTGCTACTCTGCTTTCATTTCCAGAGGCAGCAATCAAATGAAAACCATTCAACCTCACCAAAATGTATAAATAATTTTCATTCAAACATATTAACAGTCAAAATATGAGAATTTATCACAGAGCACTACGCCTTTTAAGAAGCAATAAAGACTTTACTTTTTAAGCATATTTCTACTTAGAAAAGTAATATGAACAGTAACTTGCGATTTTAAAAGAGGATTTAAAAGTCCACGCATAACACCTAATCTTCAAACTTAAGTGTGCTGATGCTGCTTTGCTACACATGCTGCTTGGGAAAAATAGCCTAGGAAAGGGTTGGGAAAAAGGGAAACACAACTGCTTCCAAGGGATACTGTTCAAATGTCTACTTTCTTCCTCAGATTTACCCCATAAAATAAATAAAAGCATTCAAATAAAAGAATGGCAAATAAAATACTGTGTCAGAGAATCTGATGACACAGCAATTAAGATTTCTTTTATTTTACTTCGTCATTGTCATTTATACTGTAGGCTAGATTTTAATTTAGTGGAGTTTAAGGATATTTTTTTCTATTGACCACCATCGATTTTTGAAGGGAGGTTACAAGCAGAAACAGCCCCCAGAAAGACCTCTTTTAAAACACATGTCACGAAATTCAAAAATGCTCAACAGCATCACCTTGAACTCCAGATCCACCAATGCCGGCTGTCAATTACCTCCTTTCTGATGAAAACAACATCTGAAGAAGGAAAATATTTGCCCGAACTGCCTGACTGTGAAGTCTGGCAGGGTTTTCCAGCCCTCAGGTCTGTGTAGGAGGAGGCTGATTCTGCCGTGGAGGTTTGGACTCATTTTTTGGGAAGTGGGGGACGGGCAGGCTCTTGACTGGCTCAGTCAATGGCTTCATCCTACCGGTGCTGGAGGGAAAACAGCTGATGACTCCAGTTCTGTGGAACTGGCCATTTGCTGTCATCCCAGCAGGGAGCTGTGCTGGTGGTTACTGGTTCATACAGGACCTAGTGCTACAGCACTGTGTGCCAGGCGTGGGGTGCAGCACCCTCTTACCACAGGCAGCAGTACCCGTGCTGTGCAGCATCATCCAGGGTATCTTGCATTAAATACAGGTAAAGCCAACCTGCTGGTGTTTCTGAAAATGAACTATTGTTGTTGGTATCAGCAGCAGATTTGCCCTACTGGCCAAACCACACTCCCACCTCACTGGGTCCACTGTTTTGCCCAAATCCAGTCACTCTGGGGAATTGCTGAGGTCCCTGGAAGTGGCCACTCGCCACATCACGAGGGGAACAATCCTCTGCATAGACAAGGAACGCAGGAACAAAGGGCAGTTTGCTGTTCTTATTAATGGTCGTGCTGAAAAAAATTGCTGCCTCCCTATAAATTGGGTGCTTTTTTTGAGAAACTGGTAAAAACTGCTAAGATGACAGTTTTTCCCATTTTTCCAGTGAGTGTGTCTGAGGAAGTAGAAGTGCAATAACCTGGGGTACAGCAGGCTCAGCCATTTGAAATAAAACTTTGCAGTACTAATGTTTTTGTAACTGCTTTCATATTGTAATGATATTTTTCCAAGCACTGGTTTTATTTGATCTTAAATACCTTTTTGGGAAAGTCCAGTGAGCTGACTCTAATAAAATCATGCTATTGAAAAAAGGTTTAAGTGGAATGTTCAGAATAAATTACAAAACTGCATGCAAGAATACCAGCTAGTGCTGCAATAAAAATCTGGAAATGAGGATTCTTGCAATATATTTTAAAGAAGTAGTATACTTTTTTTTTTTGTTCATTTTTTTCACAGACTGTTTCATAATAGAAAGCCTTCGCAACGTGAAAAAGAGTGAATGAATAACGAATTAATAAACTGCCAAAGAAATTGCATTTAAAAAAAAAAACTTTTTTTTTTTCCTAGAGAATATATTTCATGTCATTTTCCATAACTTTTGGAAGATAATAGAAAAAGTAATTCAGTCCCATTTTGCTGGGCCAAAATACCGATATTACATCATACTTAGACTGTCGGATTTCACACACACACACACGTGTGTTCAGACCCTTTGTATCAGGACCTGATATCAAGAAAATGACATAATTGTTTTTCCTACATGCTGTGGAAAATCTTTAGGAGTCCATAGTAAGGGGCTTCTAGAACCTAACCAAGGTTTTCCATAGACTTCCTCTCTCCTGTAGATCAGGCAGCTGAATTCCTGTGACTGACTCCATCTCTAGGAGGAGAACAGGAGACTCCAGACAAGTAGAATTTCTCTTTCTGTCTGACTTCTGTCGGAATCCCAAGAGAACTAGGGAAGACGTTTCCAATTGTGACATGTCCATGTAGCCTGAACTACAAGCAAATCTAGGACTAGGACAAGCAAAACCTCTCCTATGAAGACAGACTGAGAGAGCTGGGGTTGTTCAGCTTGGAGAAGAGAAGGCTCCAAGGAGCCCTTTGAGCCCCTTCCAGTCCCTAAAGGGGGTCCAGGAAAGCTGGAGAGGAACTCTTGGTCAGGGAGGGGAGCCGTAGGGGAGGGGTAATGGCTTTAAACTGAAAGAGGGGAGATTTAGATTAGATATTAGGAAGAAATTCTCACAGGGGAGGGGTAATGGCTTTAGACTGAAAGAGGGGAGATTTTGATTAGATATTAGGAAGAAATTCTTTGCTGTGAAGGTGGTGAGGCTGTGACCCCGGTTGCTCAGAGAAGATTTAGCTGCCCCATCCCTGGAGGGGTTCAAGGCCAGGCTGGAGGGGGCTTGGAGCAACCTGGTCTGGTGGGAGGTGTCCCTGCCCAGGGCAGGGGGTTGGATCTGGATGATCTTTAAGGTCCCTTCCAACCTGAACCATCTGTGACTCACAGTGAGGTGGGTCACTCAGTGCAGATGGTGCTTTGGACCTAGCTGGAAGCAGAAGACAGGACAAAATATTGATGAATCTGATGAAGCACCTGCAGAACACTGCAAACATCCTCTCAGGTGCTGACCCTCTTGCTGGATTAATGTGAAGGTTTGCTAGGGTTGTCCACATGCCACGTTGGTTCCACCAAGCCCATGAGCTGCTCTGCTTTGCAGCAGCCCAAGAGGCAGGGGAAGGACATTTCTGCGGTCATGGCCGGCCTTTCAGCCTGGGGGTGGTATCTGGTGAGACAGCTCCTGCAGCCCAGCTGCTGCCCTGATGGAGTGGAGGTGTCAGCTGTAGCAGCAAGCTTTAAAGAGGGATTTGATGGAGGACAGCGTTGTAGATGACAGTATGACAGGCTGCAAGGAAGGATGTATACTTAAATATTAATCCATCGCAGCTCTAACACCAGTCCTGATCTGTTCCTTTCCTTTTTAAGAACTTAACATGAACAAGTAACTTGTCGCCTTGTGATACTTTTCCTCCACTTAGACTCTCTGTTGTGTCCATGTGGAAAATGTCAGCGATGAAGAAGAGAGAAACAAAGCAAAGGGATCCAAACTAACAGCCGTTAGTGAAACAAAAACTTCTTTATATGCCAGATCTTCTCCATAGCAGACAGGATGATGCTGTCAGTCATCACCTGGAAATCCCTCCTGTCTGTAGTTCCTTGCTCTGTGAGGAGCAAGAAGGCACAGCCACTTACACAGCTCTGGTGACTTTTGACTTCTGGTCTGTCCGTTGGCCCAATCTTGAGACAGAAGCCTGAAAATATCTTCTCAATATGTCTTAATTACAACTTAATCTGAAGCCTGTTCTCAAAGCTGGTGGTCTGTCCTGTATCTCACTGCCTTCATCTTAAAACTTAGGTTGTCTTTTTTCTTTCTAGCCTTGAGCAACTTGTTCAAACATCTCCCAGCAAGTGCCGGGGGAAATGCTCAAACATCTCCCAGCAAGTGCCGGGGGAAAGGACAATGTCAGACCGAGATTCCTTCTTCTGCCTTGCAGGAGGAGATCTTCATACTTCCACTGCATCCCTCAACCTGGAAATCCACCACTTCACTCCCCACCTGTGCCACCTTCCTTAGCAGGCTCTTATGTGAGTGCAGCCTTCTCTAAATTCATGCCCCATGCAACACTGACATCAAAATTTAACTAGAACCTTGATGTGATTACCTGGCCAGTTAGCTGCATGCTAGCAGGGCGTAATAGTTAATGGGACAAAACTAGGAAGTGGGATTAAATAAAGACCTGGAGCATGAGTCTTGAGTGGGAAGTGAAAGCAGAAGATGGGAACTCCAGACTCAAAATATTGTAGGATGCACTACAACTGACCCTGCTAATTATCTTAATCAGAATGAATGCTAATCTATTTTAGGGTTTTGGCTGCCTCCTTATGGTGAAGTACTTTGGTCAGAACCATACTCAACCGAAAATCAGAAACTCCAACATTGTGAGAAAGCGTGGATTCAAACAGAGGGGTGCTGGCAGTCCCAGTGGGGCTAAAATATTGCTATGAGTGATAAGACTGTGTGTTCTGACACTGCAAAGGAAATGTAAAATGCTTCTTGGTTTGTGCAGCATCACCACTGACCTGGCATTAACACTCACGACCATTCTGATTGACATCTGTGTATCCATCTATTTACTAACAATAGACAGAAGTATCACAGAAGACCATAACAACTTTTGTTCCCACACTCCTAAGCTGCTGCTTCTAATATTTAGAATTAGGCTGGTTTTTTGTTTTTTTTTTTTGTAGCAGAGTGGTAATTTTTTTAATTGTATCTGCCTACTCCAGGAGAAAACAAAGTACACAAATATAACAATCATGCCATTTAAAGACATAACTGGAATAACCCAAGATTTGAGATTATCAGGTTTAGTGCTATTTTATATTGAGGCATGTCAGATCTGAATTTCAGAGAGGCTGAATTTGAGACTGAAGCCCATGAGTGTAGACCTGACCTCCACTATTGCTGCTTTTTCTAAGTCAGTTAATTCTTCACTTACTCTCTTTCCAAAGATAAATAATATTTATTGCCTTAGCTTATCAGAGAACTCCAAAGACTGATATATAAAATGGACATCGAGCATATTAACAAACAAAATAATTGCTAAGAATGTTTTGAGACTTGGTAAACACCATGCAGCTGCTGAGCAACTTCAGTGGCCTTTTTTTTCAGGTTTTGCAGGAGTTACTGGCATTTTCTTATATTAGGGTTCAAAAGCATATGATGAAGGCAGGCAGCCATTGTCATCAGCCCTGTCTCTGTTGCTGAATTTCACTCTGCAGCTCATAAAAATGAAAAAAAACCTCCAAACCGCAACAAAACAGTTCCTGTGGTTTTCTTCTTTCCCATTTCTAGCTTTCACAGTGAATGGGTCATCCAGAGAAGAATCTCTTTTGTATTAGCAAGTAGCAGTAAGAGCAATGTTTGCTCAAACCATACACAGACCCACAAAGTGAGAGCCTATATATTGCAATGTAAATTAGCCACACAGTGATTTAGGCAACAAACCTGAAACCCCCAAAGATTTCAGGTCAAATGCTCCTTCTACTTCTAAAAATCTGTTTAATCTGGATTTATATAGGTGTCACTGAGATTCCGACTGGCACTTCTGATCTACCAGACAAGGGAAATTAGCCGTCTTATGGAGATAAATGGCCCTGATGTGGTCAGTAGCAGACAGAGATGTAGGTCGAGCATATTAACAAACAAAATAATTGCTAAGAATTTTTTGAGATTTGGTAAACACCATGCAGCTGCTGAGCATCTTTGGTGGCCTTTTTTTCAGGTTTTGCAGGAGTTACTGGCATTTTCTTGTATTAGGGTTCAAAAGGGTATGATGAAGGCAGGCAGCCATTGTCATCAGCCCTGTCTCTGTTGCTGAATTTCACTCTGCAGCTCATAAAAATGAAAAAAAACCTCCAAACCGCAACAAAACAGTTCCTGTGGTTTTCTTCTTTCCCATTTCTAACTTTCACAGTGAATGGGTCATCCAGAGAAGAATCTCTTTTGTATTAGCAAGTAGCAGTAAGAGCAATGTTTGCTCAAACCATACACAGACCCACAAAGTGAGAGCCTATATATTGCAATGTAAATTAGCCACACAGTGATTTAGGCAACAAACCTGAAACCCCCAAAGATTTCAGGTCAAATGCTCCTTCTACTTCTAAAAATCTGTTTAATCTGGATTTATATAGGTGTCACTGAGATTCCGACTGGCACTTCTGATCTACCAGACAAGGGAAATTAGCCGTCTTATGGAGATAAATGGCCCTGATGTGGTCAGTAGCAGACAGAGATGTAGGTACTGAGAATGAAGGCAGCAGACGGGGAGACACAAGTCAAAGAAGCATAGATCCCTTGGGCTACCAGAACTGGAGAGGCAGGAAGAGAAAAACAGTGTTTGGCTTAACGAAGGGCCATCTTTCATTCCTTGTACCAGGGCATGTGCCACTGATGAGTGAGAGAAAAGGAGAAGGTGGAGATTTTCAGTAGTGATGTCCTATGGGAATAAAAGCCATTCAGGGACCAGGGAGAATCCTTCAGGTGTATTTGTAGCACCCAAAATTGTGATCCAAGCAATCGGATCCAATTGCAATTCCTCTGTCACGTAATCTCGGTGCCTAGAATGTCTAAAAAAGTAATTTCTGTTCCCCTTAGCATTTACAGGACTGAGTGGTTCTGTGTGGAGGTGGATGCTCTAAATCCCTGAGACACTGAGCACTCCCCTTGAAGTGTGTAGGTAACTAGAGGACCTAATGCAAGGCTGTGTGCTCAGTGACAGGGCAAGCACCAAAACATTACATGCTGTAATTTGAACTGTGTGATGCCTTTGTAGGTTTGGGTCTGAACCTTTTGGCTTCATCTATTCAATTTCTGAATAGAAACAATGATGAGGTGGGCTCCATCTGGAGTCATGGAGCCTGGTCAATGGATGCTTTAAATCCCCGAGACACTGAGCACTCCCCTTGAACTCTGTAGGTAACTAGAGGACCTAATGCAAGGCTAGTGCCTAGAATGTCTAAAAAAGAAATTTCTGTTTCCCTTTGCATTTACAGGACTGAGTGGTTCTGTGTGGAGGTGGATGCTCTAAATCCCTGAGACACTGAGCACTCCCCTTGAAGTGTGTAGGTAACTAGAGGACCTAATGCAAGGCTATGTGCTCAGTGACAGGGCAAGCACCAAAACATTACATGCTGTAATTTGAACTGTGTGATGCCTTTGTAGGTTTGGGTCTGAACCTTTTGGCTTCATCTATTCAATTTCTGAATAGAAACAATGATGAGGTGGGCTCCATCTGGAGTCATGGAGCCTGGTCAGAGCAGGACTCTTCAAAGAGCAGGCAGAGCAGTCTGGAAAGAAATGGGACCAGACATCTGGGAGACTCTGATTTATCAGATTCTCCTTGAATTTTCCCTTACTGCTGCTCCTAAAAGCCCCCAGGTGATGTCTGAAATTCTTTACCCCATTGTGAAATGCTGCAAATTTCTACCAGGGCATGAATCCCAGTCGGCCTTCAGGTGCTTGGAGGAAGACAGGAGGAAATGGGTGTTTGAAATACTGCACTTTGAAGCTTTGACGGAAAAGTTCCACAAAGAAAACCACCGAGTGCCAAGAGAAGAAGCAATTTTCTTTATGGAGCAGCCTTGCAATGTCCAATTCTAACTCACACTTTTTTATGGGGAATAAATACATACTCCACAAATTTTAATGACCACTCATATTTTTATTTCAGTAGCTTAAATGTTTTTCTTTCAACTCTAGGAGGGGAGAGGGGCAGCACATTTCATAGTGCTATCCCCTAGATCTTCTGCTGTCTGATTTGGACACTCCAGGAAGATTTTGCTGCATTACAAGCTGGAAGCATCAAGGAATCCCAAGCAGCTCTCCTGAAGACCAGTACTGTTTGTTGCCTTCTGCCCAGTTAATCCAACAGTCAGATCCAGGTGAGCAGGATCTTCTATCCATGCAAGAGCCGTTGTTGACTTGGGTGGGATCCCTCAGCTCTGCCAGCCTTCACCACCTCATTTCAATTGCAGGATGAGGTTCCTCAGGCAGTGTCTTCAGCAGAGGTGACCTGGGGCTGACCTTCTCAAACCAGGACACCTCCAACACTAATTCAGTAGGCCTCTGGGTTTTTTTACCTCTGCAGAAAGCTTTCAGTTGCCCTTGAAAGCTGAGAGCCCTGCTATCTTACAAGGGCATTTCTAAAGGCAGTTTTAAAGCCCAGAAATTAGATTTGTTAGGCTATGTGATACAATAATAAAAATAGTATCCCAACACCAGAGTGGTATGTGCATGAAGTAGTATTTTTTATACCATTAGCCATACCCAACTTACCATAGATGATAAGATCTACTTTTATACAGAATGCCCTGCTCCTGATAATTGTATATTATACAATTATGCCATACAAATATGCCAGAGCTGTTGAGGTGAAATATGTTCATGTGCACACAGTATACCAAAAGTTTGTCATTAAAGTGGCATCGTGAAACCCATTTAAGTTAGGAAAAATGTGCTGAAGTTTTCTGAGTGACTCTAGTTCAGCTCACTTGTGCCTTGGTCAGTCCCTGTTACCATATTCTCATTGCCTCCCTGTGGGTTTCCCATAGGATGCCTGCCTGAGGCAATACAGCGATCTAACTTGCTCTGGAGCTGTCTTGGAATTGGTTTCTTCAGGATTCTTTAATGTGTACCCTGAATAATGTTTTATTGATTTAGGTTTTTGTCTTTTCACAAACACCGGTGGGCTTTCCTGGGTTTATTCTCTTAAAGACAATAATACGAAACAAACTTGGAAACTTCAGCATGTGGTGTCCTACTGATGGCTGTGTGGATCAGCAGCAGCTGAAACCCTGAAGTCCACCACACAAAGCAAATGGAAAAAACCATAGTAATAGTAACCTGTCAGGATGCACATGGTGATTCACACTATTCCCAGATTTGCTCCACTTTACCCTGCTCCAGTCTTTCTTGTAGCAAATCAGTCTGCAGCCAGCCATCTCTTATTCCTCCATGCCAGCAAATTAAGCATCTTCCATCCCCACAGTGCCCTGTCCCATGGAAGAGGGGCAGGGTCAGCTCCTGAAGACCATGAGGGACAATCTCTTCACTGTTGGGTTTTTCAGCCTGGTCTCTGTACCTGGCACTACCTGAAGCTTTCAGAGTAGCAACCATGGAGCATCCAAGCTGGATGTATGCCCAGCGTAAGTGGAATCTTCATGAAATTTAGAGAGATTTAAATGCCTCCTGAGCTTGTGTAGACTGATTATTTTTTTCCAAAAGCTTGTAACTCAACCAACTTTAGATGGGCTTTTGTGGAAATGCCAGAACATATACCCTTGATCACTTCCCTGCCAAATACCAAGTCTGCTCAAAAGGTAGGAAGAAATAGGTGGTGTTAAAACTCTTCCAAGGGAAGATGGCCATTATTTTGTAAATTGGGAAATTACGCTGAAACTCTGCACAGATGGCTGAAAGTTTGAAGAGCCCTTTTTAGATTATTATTCCTAGGTCTCTGTGAGCTTGTAGAGCTTGCAAAAATCTCTCTGTGCCTCAGTCTCCCCCCAGTGAAAGGGGGATTTTGAAATCTAAGGCTGGCATATAGCCTGTCAATGCCAGTTATACTCATTATGCATTGCTTCCATTGCTTTCGTGTGGCTGTGATTGTCACCTCCCAGGAGCAGCCCTTCTCTTCTGCACTTGGGAAGTGTTGTGCCACCTTGCTGGGCATCTAGAAATAAGAACTGG
>NW_015090812.1:605904-666930 GCF_001431845.1 Calidris pugnax
TATAGGACTGCCCTCTGAAGTTTACATTTTACACATGAGGTCTAGGATGAATGATACTGTTCTCATGACATTTAAAAAAATCAAAATCAGTGAACTATCTGCTCTGAGTGTATAAGAAAGATACAGAGGCTAAGACATTACTCTACATCGTTTTAAAGCGAAACAGAAAAGTGTCAGTCCTAGTACTCCAGAGCCAAAAATAAAAATAAGCAGAAATAAAGGCAGAGCTGATCAGTCTCCATTGCCCACCTAAAATTAGTGAAATGCAAACAATAAATTAGATGCAGGGTTTAAAGGAAACTGTATTTTCAAAATTCTATTCAGTGCCAAAACCTGAGGGTTATTAGTAAGAAAACAAGCAAGATAATAAATTATTTCAGCTTAATGTAAAACCGCACTGTTAGCGTGTTGGATAAGCAAATGAAACCCCTTCATGGGCCTATTTCTTTTTGTACAAAAATCCATATGATGCACATATTCTTTGTGATCCCTTCAAATTGCAGTGCTGCTCTCTTGACTAGGAAAAAAAAGCAGTAACAAGTCCTACTCCTGATATTCTCTCTCTTTTTTTTTTTTTGAACACCTAAATGTTTTAGCAAATGTTACAACTGAGTGTTCTGGGACCAAAACTGCTGCGCACGGGAAAAAAAAAAAAAAAAGAAAAAAGACCCAGTTGAGTCCGTATTGCTTCCATGTTAATTTGCGTTTATGTGGTTGGTTTACATATTATTAAAGCCACCCATCTGATCTCTAATGGCAGCCCTGCTGACACCATCTGACCCAGTTTGACAATCTGGATAGAAATTGTAGGGCTGGCTGTTCAATGTCTGTGACTTTAACAGCATTGCTTTGGGCCTGGAATCAATTCTCTCTGTTTACAGACCATTTCACAGCCCTTTACCTGCAACATCACTTGTGTCAGTCCCATAAATACTTTGGTGTATATAATGCTTGAATTAGCATAATGGTTTAGGCACAGAGCTTTAAGCACAAAGAAGGACATGTCAACATGTTCTCTTCACTTAAGCAATTAAGAGCCATTATGCTGCTTCAGTGGAAATATCATCAAGGTTAAAGACAATCCCAAACACCCCTCTAACCTTTTTATTCTAAGTCTAATAAATGAGGCATAGAAATTGAAATGTTAGTAAACAGTGCTACTTGCAAGCTTTTTTTGTATCATGTTTAATCAGACCTCTCATTCACCACTTGTGAAGTGCAAGGAAACGGGGGCACTAACCATGGTCACAAGTAAAAAGGATTATTTGTCTTTTTTGGAAAAGCTCACCTCCCTGCAAAGGCTGGTTTTGTTCTAATGTCAAGTTCTAGGTGCTCTGACGTGGTGGTGTAAAAAAATAAATATATGCATAGGTAACACACAGACTGGGTCACACAGACTGATTCTTGCCAAAATCTTTGTGTGTGCTGGGGAGTATTGTCTGATTTTTTTTGGTATTTACTTCAGGCTTTGTCTTTTCCTCTCCATGTTACTTTGGAAAATGACCCAGTGGAAATGTCTTATTATAATAGCTTTATTTTTATTTTAAGCTGGCAAGATTCAGCCAAGCCTACAACTGAGCTACAGTTGCTTGTGTGTAATTCTGGTGAGATGCAGCACGAAGGAACCTGAATTTTCATGGCTTGCTTTTGGTGTTTGTGGTGGTTTGTTTGGGAGAAGGGGGATTAATTCATTGATAATACTCAGTCCCTTGATTCTGAAGGCTTTGAAAAGGAAAAAAGTGGAAGAGAAAGTGAGCAGCTGTAGGAGAAAGAGAGAGAAACCTCTGGTAGGGAAAGGCTGGAGCAGTGCAGCAACACTCCTAGAGCCAACCCAGCAGCTTGTTGCCTGCAGACAACACAAGCATGGCAGAGCAATCCTTCCACTCTGGTACTTCCATCATGCCAGAAGACAACAGAGTAACCACTTCAAAGCCTGGTGGAAGCAAGGTGACCTCTAAGATCATGATTAAAGGGAAAGAATTGCTCCCCTTGGGAAGGTTGACTGGCACCACAAACCCCAAAGTCCTTATCCCCCCCACCTGCAGCAGCACCTGCAGCCCACAGCGTGTCATCAAGTTGGCCAGGCAGCCCTGCACCACCTTTTGCACCTCACAAGCCTCATCTTTAACCCAAATGGACTACTTTGGTGGTCAAAAGAGCCACTCAGTCTCCTAACTCAGTACTCTTGAGCTGGTAACACCCGGGATGGAGTTACCTTAGTGCTTTCGTAGACTGTGTCTGTCCACCAAGCGCCCTCCTAAGCTAAACCCTTATTTTCTTACTGCAGTATTTGAAGTATTTCATGTTTGGGAGATAGTTGAGCTCTGTTGTAGGTTAACATAAATGTTGGAGATGAAACAACTTTCCTTTATTAATGCTTTGATTAATTTTTAATTTTTTTATTAATGCTTCTATTAAATTTTAACTAATGTTTTGAGTCACTTCCCCAAATCTTTAGGAAAAAGCGAGAGTGGGCAGTGCAGGCAACCTCAGTTGTCTTAAAGGCTGCAACGATTATATGGCAAGTACACGCAGTGGCTAAAAGCCAGGCTTCTTGGGCATTGTTGCTCTCTAATAATGACATTTTTCTATTTGCACCTCTGTGAGCTGTCTGTCTTTTAGCTTTCCTATCAGGAATCTCGCTGGGCATCTTGGCTACTAGAAGCAATGCTGCTGGATGCCTGAAGGACTAGTAGTCAGTGGCCATTCTCTTCCTGTTACCCTCAGGAAAGGGGCAATGGTCCTGAACCCTCTTCCTGGGGCTGTGCTTAGCAATCTCAGTGGCTTTGTGGGCACAACAGGGTTTGTGGAGTCTCACCTCAACTCTTAGAGCATTTTTTTTTCTTTTTTTTTAAAGCACGTGATCTTTACATGCTCCGAAGAGGACAGTTTGAATCACTCTCATTTCAGTTTTTGAGAACCTCACCGTTCTCTAGGAGAACGTGCTGAATTTTTGTATGGATCATCTCATCCTGCCTACACCTAAACTCCATCCCCCCTCCTTCCTGCCACTCCACGCTGAGATATGGCAGCGGCTGGAAATGGCTGTTTTACTCCAGAAGAGGTTTAAACAAATCTCACCTTCATTTCAATACCATCAGCTTAAGCTGCAAACCCAGAAGCCTGATGGAAGCGAATTACCTTCTTATTTTATGCTACCCCCTCAGGACCAGCCTGAGAAGATTGCCAAATTACAGCAGAGATTTCCTCAGAACGAGGCAGAGCTGAAATTAAGTTAGGCGCACTTGGAAAGAGATCCAGCTATGGTAACTTTATAATTGAGCCATTTTCTTCTGCTCTCAATCAGCTTCAAATCGAAGGACAAATTGCTCGGAGATAGCATAGGTTGCAGTTTGAAAACTGACAATAATAAGCAAACATTGCAGTCTGATTTGATCTGCTCTCACTCTGGTGTAATAACTTTCTTTGAAGGTTGGTTTGAGATACATGGTAATGCCTGGAGGCCAAGAACTTGATTTCGTTCTTCTTGCAAGTTCTGTGCACTGCAATCTCTCTACTATATATCAGAGGACGCTTGGCAGCTTCTCTTGACTAACCATGAGTGTCATCCACATTCTTCAGGTGAGAGAACCATAGAGCGTAGCCGAGCCGCTCTGAGGCATCAGCGTGTAGCCATCCATATTTCATAAATCATACAGTTTGATAAGAAGCTGCAAATTGCACATTCAGGGTGGTGTAGGAGCATCGGGGAAGCTCCTACAGCAGGATTTCTCTTTGGATTTCTGTTCGGATCTCACGAAGCAAGTTGTATTCCTTCCTGTAAAGAGATGTTCGTCTTCCATTGCAAGTCTGCTCCTACATTTCCTGAAGAAAATAAACTGGAGGAGAGGCATTTGGTAGTGTTTGGAGCTCAGATGGGAAAACTGTTTTACAGAGAGGAGAGATGTACAGAAGGGTCGTTGCAGAAGGGTCTCTGCTCTCAGGAATCGAGGCAGTGAGATACACTCACCCCATCCGCTTCACACAGCGCCTTCCAGACTGACAGCTAGTTAATAGTCCCTTTTCTCTTCTATGTTTAGAGCTACAAAGATTGTTTTTAGTATACAGTAACACTTTAGCACCTTTTGAGGATCTCAAAGCAGGTATTAATTAAGCTTCCTAGGACCTGTGGGAAGGGAGTAAATAGCCCAATTGCCGCTTTATCGAAAGGAAATGACTAGCCAAGGTCATCCACTGAGGCAGAGCCAGGAACAGCATGGAGGCCATAAAACAAGAATTACACAGCTGCCTTCTCTCCAAAGAAAGATGGCCCAAAATAAGAGCTCACCTGAACTTTTACTCAAATCTGGGGGAAAAAATGTGCAAAACAGTTCATAAGAATTTCCCATCTACGCTATGAAATCTCTGTTACATTTTCCAGCCCTAAATCTGAACACTCTCACTCACTCTGAGACAGGATCTGTGCTTGAGGAATGAAGACAGCAGAGATAGTGCTCCTGGTAGGAGTCTTGGATAAGTAATTTTGTTTTTCCCTTTTAGTTTGATTTCCTAAGCAAATGGATGCATGAAGATAATGTTAATTCTGGTTTTTGTAGCTAAGTATTAGTTTCGTTTACCTATTAAAACAGCCTGCAATAGACCCAAAATTATGAATCCACAATATTCCCAGGAATTTCCTAGTTAAAGGAAAAGAAGTCAATAGCAAAGGATTATGAACAACAACTTAAATGAAAAGAAGGACTTTCGAAATGTGTTACGTTGCAAGTCCTTTTGGGACCCAAACAATGTTGACCCATCACAGGAGACAGTGGGAACCATTTCTTCTGTTGTCTTGGGCTGGAAGTAGGTACTTTTCAGGCTTGTTCTCAGCAATGGAAATTGAGAACTAGAAACAAAATCCAGAAAACATTTTGAGCAACACAGCAGATCTTTGGCCCTTTGAAACTTACTGGTTAGAGCTCCAAAAGAGCAGTTGTGACTGAGATCACATCTTCACCTCCTGAAGCCTAAATACTTGCTGTTTGCATTCTGGTAGATCTGTTGACAGCGTGGGACCTACCACAAGAAGCTATTCCACCCAGAAAGAAAGGGTAGGCATAGCCACTAATGTTCTCATTATTTTATATCTCTCCTTTATCATTGAAACATCCCTGTTCACTCTCACCCTACAAAAGAAATCGTAATTGAAAGTATGTTCATGTGTTTTGAGGCTGGAGCGACCCTGTGATCATTTAGTTTCATCCAGGCTTTAACAAATGCCACCACAGATGCTTAGTGCACTTTTTTCTGCATGAAGAAATAAAGAGCTCTTGTATAAATGACATGTATGTCAATCTTTAGGTCACAATACTTCCTGCAGTTGTATCCCCAGTAGGAGATTGCAAGCTAAAGGCATTTAAGAATTAACAGTCTGTACCCAAGACAGGAAATGGAGTTTATAAAACAGGTGGATGAAGACCAGTATTCACTTGCATCACATTAAAGCGAATCCATTTATATTTTATTTCATAGATTCTGACTTGAATGTGCATTTTTACAATAATCAGATGCCACAGTTTCTGTAGGATATGCAATATTTGCAGGTGGGTTGCTATGGTAGACCTTCCGTGTAAGAAATGGTCCATCAGAGAAGAAAAGGAGGACACTGTCCAGACAATTCTGTAGCAATCCACCAAGTGCACTAACCAAGGGTTTGGCTTTCCAACCCTGAATCCGTACATAGATTGCAGGATTCTTCTGTAACGCCATAAGTTGTACTTAAATACAGGGAAAAGTTAGCACCCGGTGCTCCAGGCAGCGACAGTTCTCTAGATTTTTGTACAACTGCTCACTTATATTGGTATTGCTATCCTGGGTGCATATTAACCATGATTGAAACAACGCCCATTGGAAGTCTTAAAACCTTAACCACCAGTTTTACTTCTAAAATAAAGTAAACTGCCAAAAGTTCTGATAAAAGTGACAATTTATATTTTTAAGTAGTACGTCCGGAATTTTCCTATAGCTGTAGACAAAGGAATTCTTACCCAGATAAGTATAAGAGCACCAATAAATTTAAGGTAGCTTATGCAAGTTAGGCACTAATGAATGTCATCTTCTGTTTTGTCATGAAAAAAGATCTTTCTGCTGCTAAAGGAGACTGATTTAGATTATGAATAGCTGTAGTGATTTGCAAAAATGGCTCCAGAGAGATAGACTGAGATTCCATATACTCATGGCACTTGAGGTTTCTGCCCTTTTTGTTGAAAATTAATTTGTCCTGTGGGTTATTGGATTCTAGCTCAGCCAATGTATATTGCTCAGTCATCACAAATTTACTTAAAATTTAGTGTAGCTGAAGTTCATTCAACAAGACAAAAGTCTACAGTTGAAAGCTTCTAAAAATCTTTTTAAAAAACTGGCTAACGGTGTAATTGAAAGTGCTGGAATCAAAGTAGATTTACAAAATGTTTTGCAGGCATCACCGTATGGTTTATGATATTAAAGGGACTCTTCAGTTTCCTCTTTTGACGGTGAAAACAAATGGGTGGTTTACTGTCCCCTCGGTGCAAGGGGCTTCCAGTGTTTGGCCCCGTGCCTCGAACCCAAAACTTAAATTCCTAAAATGAGAAAAGGCGCCTTGTAACATATTCTACAGCCTCCTACACTACTTCTGTAATTTGACACATATTCTTTTTTATGGGATAGGGAGAGAAACTCCAGTTATAAAATGTCAAATGCCTCCCCTTACATGCTATCTCTCTTCTTTTTTTTTTTCCTTTCCTTTTTATTTTTTTTCCCCCTTCTATTCTTTGTTTACCTTTGATGCACGAGTAGAAATTTTGTTTGTATTCTTGGAATCCCTGTCTAGTTAGTGCATTTACTTCTTACTGATGCTTGTAAATTTGATGTCCCGGAGACAAATAGCTTAAGGTTACCAAAAAAAAAATTCGTCTAGTTAGTGCATTTACTTCTTAGGATTAAACATTGCTGATGCCTGTAAATTTGATGTCCCGGAGACAAATAGGTTAAGGTTACCAAAAAAAAAAATATCTAATTCTGTTCAAATCGGCAAGCTTCTTGTTTAAATTAAAAGGCTGTAACTAATTTGATTGATGGATCCAAGTCATCTGTTAGCCTCTGTGGTGGGGACCCTGACTCCTGAACCCCCACCAACAGGGATCTGGAGGTAAAGGTTATCTGAAACACAACCAGAAAAGGTGGCCGGGCTGCAAAAACTAACACGGGCAATGACGTAAGGAGGGGTGATTAAAGAATAAGCAGATCTTAAACGTTCACAGGAGAGTGGTTTTTCATTAACTATAAAGGATAAAAATCTTCTTGAGGAGAAATAATTCTCCTTATTTTAAGCTTTATCAGAAACAGTTTCATGTCTCATTTAAATGATGGGGATTTTTAAAAAGAAAAATATAAAGGCAAATAGAACTGATGGTATACGGGAAAAGCTCATTTTGTGCACAACTAGTGTGGATGGTTCCCAGGTAGTCAGTCTATAAGCAGTTTGTTTGTGTTCTTTCTACCAGGAATTATGCTTTAAAAAGACAAACAAGAATTTAAAATTCAGTTTAAAATTAATAATAAAATCACTTCATACACATCTCAGTAAAATAAGAGGAAACATCCTGAATAAAAATTCGTGCACAGTCCAAATGGCTGCTCAGCTGGCTATTTTTTATGTTTCAATTTTTTTTTATTTTTTTTTTTTTATTCCTAGCTCTATTCATATATCTGAATACAACTGATCAGGTTTAAGCTATGAGGCTCTCATCTCTTTGCTTGATACACAAGGCTTAGACAATTGCAAGAAATGAGATACAGCGCGATAACCAAATCATGACACAATGGACTGGAAATTTTAGATTAATAAACCTCTTTCGGAAGAGAACTAAATAACTTTTACAGTTTTATCTATGGCTATTTGTTTCTTTGAAGATTTATGGTCCTTGCAACAGATATGCATCTTATCTTTCAGTCTTCAGATTAAAGGAAGATGATTTTAAACAGGCTTCTGACTGGCATAATCTGGAATTGCAGATGATCTTCCTTTAAAAAAAAATGCTAAAAGTGAACTTGCAAGTCAAATGAGAATATCATTACATATGTCAGGGGGTCTGAGGAAAAAAGCCCTGCATACAGCTAAACAAAATCTGATCTTTATTATCGCGACCCGGTATCCTCAGGCAGCGCTTTATCAGCCAGGTGCGATCCGTAACGCTTAACAAGGAATTAAAACTTTTCATGCTGCTGCTGCTTTAATTGATTGATGCTAAAAGTTTAGACTAAACTCAGATCTAACCAGCTATTACAAAGCTCCTTTAACCAAGCCTTCTCCTTTGAAAGCGGGATCCTCAATTGAAACTGGCAGCCCACATTTTTAGGTTTCAAGCAGCTCTGTCATTCTAGGAGGAATGTGTCTGCCACTTCACACGATAGCCTGAGCTGAAAGACATGTACTTTGAATCAGAGAATCAATAGAACACTTAATGGACAATTAGGAGAACAGCTGTAGGACTGTCAAAGGCCCATCTGTACACGGCTCAAACAGCCTCCGCTTGGACAGGGCACGGAAAACACAGCTTTCTGCCCCGGGGCACCCGCTCCCATCACCAAATCCCCCTTTCATTTCACATTTAATGTTAATATAGTATTCTTTTTTTCATTACAAATTTTAACACGTGTAGAAAATTATGGAAATTGCTCGGGCCATTTGTCAACTTATATCATGTGAATTGATCAATAAATTTCACCACTTTGTTGTTAATGTAGATAAATTTTGGCATTTAATTAAGCTACAGCGAAAATGTGGCCACTTTTAATTTCAGCAGATGCTACCTTTTCATCTGTAATACAAGAATACATTGGCAAATACAATCCAGCCGCTAAATATTTATAGACAACATGACAATTCCTAAAAGAGTTATCATCAATGATTTTGGTTCTGAAACAATTAACATTGTTTAAAAGAGCTCATGTGGAAAGCTGAAATAAATTCCGAGCAGCAGATTAAGTTATGGCTACGCAGATACATTGCAGATATATATATATAAAGCACATAAATCTATACGTTACAAACACATCTGCCCACAGTGATTATTATAGGGATATTGTCTACAGCATATATGTGCACAAACATATGTAAATTCTGATAAACCAAGGAACAAATTCCCACATGCGTACATGACACATACGTCTTTACAGATTTCTCTATGAATTAGACCTATATAGTGGTATTTATCATTAACAGAGCTGCTGCACTAAAACGTAATGAGAGAGATAGATCTCAGGAAGTAACATCACAGAAGGAAACGTTTCATATATAAACAGTTTGTGTAGAATAACTAAGAGTTGACAAAGGCATTGCTGCTTATAATAATAAATGTATTTAACTTTTAAAAACACCGAGTAAATTTCTAAACCGCAATAATCAGGGATTAGCCTTTAAACTTGGGGATATTTTTTAAGCACACACAGATTTGGCCAGACAATAAGAAACACAAATGAACATTTTAGGCTTTCTATATGGCCTTAGGGACCCTGAGATGAAATCCTGCCTCTGACAGCCAGAGGCCCCAGACGCAGCACTCGGCAGCAAGGCTTGACATGATAAACTGCCGTATCTCATTTGAGCGGGTAGGGGGAGGTGGGGATATTGCCGGTGCCTCTGGGGTAGGAAAAGCCTCAAAATCCCATTGCTGGGTTTGCTATAATCCCCCCCGACCAAGCAGCCTCCCACCCTGACCTGTAATTTTTGCTGAAGAACTTGTTTATCATTTAGAGGACAACCACGGTGGCAGCGTGAACTTGTGTACGGGGAGAAACCACGGAAGAGGGATGTCGGTGGTGGCCACACAGACCCCATCCTTATGAAGGACTCCCAGTAACTTGAGCAGACAGGTTCAGTGTCTTCCCACACTCGGGCAACAAAACAGTCCTGTGTTCAAGCACCAGGCAGATGGGCAGACATCCAGCATCCCATCGGTAACATTCCCTTTGTTTGACTCCGTTGTGAATTTCTCAGTTTTCACTGCTGGGGAAAAATCACCTAACTTGAGAGAGGGGAAAAAAAAAGGAAGAAAAAAAAAAAAAAAGAGAGAGAAAAAGAGACCCACTCAGACACACCAATCATTTTTAAAGTGGAGTTTCTGGTTGTGTGGATTTGTCACCGCTGCAGCGTGTTTTATTTTCAGGTTTTCAGAGAAACTGGTCAGCAGATTTCTTGAAGTTGTTGGGGAGTGCAGGGACGAGGGCTGGAATGCTGGGCACACTGACACCCACTGGCTCTCAGCCGAGGATTTGCAATTCACACAGAGAGAATGGGGAATCCAAATGCAGTAACTGTGGTTTATGTATGGTATTTGAACCATGGGGAAATATCTGGACAGTACAGAACATACTCAACAAATATAGAACATTTTAACCAAATCTTGAGTCATTGAGATTATCTCATTGGCCTTTCCTCTTAAACAGAAAGCTTTGTCTCAGCTGACCAAGGCTTGTTTTGCATTTCACAGCAAAGGCATTTGCTTCTCCTGGACTGGATCAGCACATGAGTTCATCACTCCACGCCCGCGATTCCTGTTCCTGCTGGCAGGATTCTGATGATGCAGGATCTCCTCCTGCCGAGAAGGAGCCCTACTACAGAGGAGGTCTCACAGCCAGGCTCTCACCACGGCTTCTGCAACGTGCCACTCAGCCCTCCTGCGCGCAGACAAGCTCTCCTGATGTGGCTGCACCCCCGACACCCTCCAAAGAGCCTCTGTGTGTGTGTATGTACAAACACTGTACACAGCCACACGTGTAAGAGGGAAAGCAGTTCCTGGGGAGGATGAGCCAAAGAGAGATGGTGATGGGTCTCTCCAGCTTCAGCCCAGAAATTGTAACTTCTGCATGAAATGACACTCTGGTGTCATGGAGTGGAGAGAGGCCTGTCGAGATGGTATGTGTGAGTTACTTTTTTACCTTTATTGCGGCCTGGCACAATGGGCCATGCATTTCATGACAATTGTTTTTCTGGTGAAATTAGAAGAACTTTGAAAAAAAAGCAGCTAGCTTAAAGGTCTAAAAAAAATCTCAGTGCCATAGAATCATAGAGTGGTTTGTGTTAGAAGGGACCTTTAAGATCATCTAGTTCCGCCCCTCCCTGCCCCGGGCAGGGACACCTCCCACCACACCAGGTTGCTCCAAGCCCCCTCCAACCTGCCCTTGAACCCCTCCAGGGATGGGGCAGCCACAGCTTCTCTGGCCAACCTGGGCCAGGCTCTCACCACCCTCCCACCAAACAAGTTCTTCCCCACAGCTCAGCTCCATCTCCCCTCTGTCAGTGTCCAACCCTTCCCCCTCCTCCTAGGGCTCCCCTCCCTCATCCAGAGTCCCTCCCCAGCTTTCCTGGAGCCCCTTGAGGGACTGGAAGGTCTCCCTGGAGCCTTCTCTTCTCCAGGCTGAACCCCCCCAACTCTCTCAGCCTGTCCTCCCAGCAGAGGGGCTCCAGCCCTCCCAGCATCTCCGTGGTCTCCTCTGGCACTGCTCCAACAGGTTTTAGCACTCAGCCTTTCTCCCCGTTTCTGCAGCAGGAGCAGGGGCAGGGAGCAGGGTGTGACAGGACCCACTCTGGCCATTGGCACAGCACCAAACCCTGAACCCCAACCCAGCAGCTACAGCTCCTACATCGTGCCAGTTGGCCACACCATAGAGTCTTCTTCTGTGAAGTTAGAAATGCTTGAGAGTTTGAGTCACCAGCGTTTGTTTCTCAGCCTGATGGCACTCTAAGGAGTATTTACTAAGTTTTTAATGGCGAAGACCTAAACTCTAGGTAGGAGAGGATTACGCAAGAATGAGCAACAAAACATCTACTAAACAACTGCTCCAACAGGTTTTAGCACTCAGCCTTTCTCCCCGTTTCTGCAGCAGGAGCAGGGGCAGGGAGCAGGGTGTGACAGGACCCACTCTGGCCATTGGCACAGCACCAAACCCTGAACCCCAACCCAGCAGCTACAGCTCCTACATCGTGCCAGTTGGCCACACCATAGAGTCTTCTTCTGTGAAGTTAGAAATGCTTGAGAGTTTGAGTCACCAGCGTTTGTTTCTCAGCTTGATGGCACTCTAAGGAGTATTTACTAAGTTTTTAATGGTGAAGACCTAAACTCTACGTAGGACAGGATTACTCAAGAATGAGCAACAAAACATCTACTAAACAATCTTTGTTTTTAAAAGATCTCAATAACAACAAATCCACTTGGCTGTTTCACCAGTAGAGCATTTTTGTGGGAGATCCCTATTTATCTGATTTATTAGAAATGCTCCATTGAGACACAGAGCATTTTTCTAATAAACCTAGAGGTTAGCACTATTGTTTTCAGTACAGCTGACCCTTGGATTTGCTGTAAAACCAGAATCATTAGAAATGCTCCATTGGTTATATTGGAGCATTTCTAATGAATCAGAGGGTCAGCTCTATTGAAATAATGTAAAATATCTAGATTCATGAGGAAAAACTCCATTGAAATGCATGGAGCGTTTCTAATAAATCCAGATTTTAGTGGAGCTCAACCCTGAATCCATTAAAACGTTATGAAAAAATAGTTACTGAGCATGCACCTTAAGTACTTTTTTCTGTGTTAATCTCTCATTTATTTTAAAATGCGTTGTAAAAATAGCAAAAGGCATCGGCAAAAATTTGTTATTTAAAGTCTGCCATTTCCTCTACTTACTTATGAGCAGAGAGCCACTGTTGCCACCAGAAAGACAGCCCCTGGTACCTCCTAAGATGTGCTTGGCTCAGGCAGCTTCCAGGAAGGGGGATGTTCAGGGCTGAGAACACATCCCACCTCAGCAGGAACCAAGCTTTCAGATATCTCAGTCTTTTCTCACTGTGGGACTTCACCGCAGGAAGGATCGTGGTTTTCTCCACAGCCACAAACCAAAGACTGGAGCAATGCTGGTGTCAATCCCCAGGAGAAGGCTCCCTAGGGCTGGTCTCAGCAGGATCCCCTGGTTGAGGTCCAGTTCTTTAGCTGGATATTTAAATGCCAATGGTCTATGGCAGCTGAAGGCAGTCTGATCATAAGCAGCAGGTTCATGGGCATTCTCCTCCCAGAAATCCATGGTTCCTGACTCCATAAAGGCCAGCTCACTAAGGATAAGAGAAGTGCACCTATGATGGAGGGCAGGTGAGAAGTGTTTGGCTTGTGTATCCCATGAAAGAAGCTGTCTCAAGTGTCTTATCCTTTACTGAATAATAGCTGGGTTTGGCTTGTGTATCCCTTGAAAGAAGCTGTGTCAGAAGTGTCTTATCCTTTACTGAATAATAGCTGTAGAAGAGGATCTCTCCAGGGCTTCAGGAAGGGCCATCTTAAGTAAAAGCCTTGGTACCAGATACAGGTGTGATGCATCTGGGGCACATGTCCCAGGGATGAGTTCCCAGGTACTCTGAGGCTTCCACAGTTTGTCCATGTAATTACTGATGGTGAGATTCTGTTGTCTGTAGTTAAGAAAAATCACAGCCTGCTCTCCCCTGCAAGTTACATGTTTATTCTTAATTTACAATCACAAGGCCAGCAACAGAATTAGATTTTTTTTTCTTACTGCCAAGCTAAATTGGCCTGTTCTACCATTTTTACCGTACGCTATTCAAAGCCTGGCGGATTTTCAAGTTTACTTTAAGGCTGATTCAACAGCTGTAAACTTCTAAAAGTGTGTGTCCTAAAGATGAGATGGCTTCGGCTTAATGCAATTTCAGACTTTGTTCTTGCCAAACAGCTAAATTACATATCCACGGCAGGTGACATCTTTAACCTCATCGTCTATTCAACATTGTCAGCTGGATCATTCCGTGAAACCTGAGGCCTGTGGTAATAAAAATTAGTTATTAATAGTAGCATGTTATGGGCCAGAACATGAAAAAACAAACAAGATGTCTTTCTAATTTATTGTTTCACAACATAACAGGAAGAAGTAAACATTGGCAAATTTATTTTGAGGGCACGCAGGAGTCAGTCCCTCAGCGCCTCTCTTGACGGTCAAACCCCTCCTCAGAGCAGAGTTGAAGCTAAGTTTGTCAATTTTGCAGATGAACTTCATGTGAAAGTTGCTGTGACAAGTTTTCATGATGATGATGATGATAATGCCCACTTTTTTCTTTTTTACCTCTTATTTTCCAGAACACCACGGCTGAAATGCACCTGCTGTAGACATGGTGCTGCAGGTATCAGCCAGGTACAGCAAGGGGGAAGAGTTTTGAGAAGGTTTTGGATGAGCGACCCTTTGGCAACCCCCTGCTCTCAGGTAACACACCTCAAAAGCTCTGAAAACACAGGCCAAAGGGATGCTGGTATTTATGGGCTCAGCTGATAACTCCTCAGTGAGAAGGCAGGGTAAGAAACCACCTGGAGGTTTGGACATGGCTGCTGGGTGATCCATGAAGCTCTCTAACCCAGCTCTCAGTTTCAAAGCAACTGGAAGACATTGTCAAAAGCTGCTTTTCATTTCAAGGGCAAAATCTCTGAAAACCAGCAAACCAGTTTTGGACAAAGGAGAACCTCCAGTACTGGATATTTGTTGTTGAGGGGTCACAGTGGTAGCCACACCATGACAGAAGCCACACCATGACAGTAGCCATACCACAGCGGTGAGCAGCAGGGCCGTCAAGTCCTCCAGCAGCTTCTCCCTTCTGCAGCTTTACAGCCTACCTTAAATATATTTCAGAATAGTTTGCTTAGAATTAAGCCCAGAAAGACAATGCATTCATCACATCCCCTTTCCAAGGCTGTTCAAGGAACTAGGCTTGTGTGTGTCGTAGCGTTTTATAACAACAGCCTTTCTGGAGGTCCCTGTGCTTTCAGCAAAGACCAGAGAAGCTGGCTCTTCTCTGCTGCAGACGAGGTTCTGTTTATTTTATGAATGCATCCAGTCAGTGCATCTGCAGTTTGTCAGCTTATGGTGCTCCTCGTTTGGCTGCTTTGTACCTATACACACAGACATATATATAAAATGTATATGAGAAGTATATTAATATAATTCTACCTCAACAGATTTAATTCTTAAATGCTACATATACTTGTTTAATCTCTCATTTTAGAAGTAGGAAAGGTTAGATTATAACATCAGGTTAGCTCTCTTTGAAGCAGGTAATAATTAAGTTGATTCACTGTTGCAATTACTGTCAAATCCCCCTTAATTACCACGGATTTTATAGCAGCTTCATTATACGTCTGCTGTAATGCATTGTGGCCCAAAGGAGAAGTGTTGCAGGAAATTCTGCATAGCATGTATAATTCTAACCTGCAGTTAAAGCTTCCAGTGAAAGCCTCTGCACTAAATTTGTCTTTTTTTGACATTTTTCCCCCTATTATTTAAAGCAGTTGAACTGGAGTAACACCACTAAAATATACACCTGACTTCATAAGTGAAAATTGATCTCTTCGCAGGTATTAGGAATAAAAATGGAGAAATTATAGAATTAGCAGTGAATTATTCTTGGGAAACCGCTCAGCAAAAACGAAGAACACTTCTGGCCTGGCATCATGGTGGGGAGGAAAGTTCTGCCCCGTCCTGCAGAGCCCTGAACAACCTTTCTTCACTTGAGCAGCTTTTAAGGTGGTAAGAATCTGATCAGTCTGATACACATTGATATTGTCATCCATTGTTCATTTTACATTTTATAAACTGGATTCTACAACCACAAGGCACATGCACACCCAATAGCTTTGACGGTTTTTATTTCACCTGCATATTGAATATGTTGTTATAATATATTATCAAAATATTTGCTGAAAATAGCAATTTGGACAATAGTAACACCTACTTTATTATCAATCATGCAAGGATTTTTAAAGGATCTCTTCTTTAGAACTGACCTTCCAACTAACTTTTGTAACAACACAGCCTCATGGAACTGCTGTTTTATGGCTCATGTGTCACTGCTTGTTTCCATTGGAAAAATCTTTACAAATCAGGGTCTGTAAATTGAGCCTGCAACAGTTCAAAACAGATAACTGAATAATGTGTCCCATGGATTCTCTTGTAACGAAGGAATTTACTCCACAGAATATATTAGATGCAGAAAGGGCTTCAGTGTCAGTGACACTATTGGCAGCTGTGTTAACAGTTAAGGAGCTGGCTTTGTACAGCAGTACAGTTATTAAATTTCTCCAGAGACCATGACTCATTAATCAAATATTCATACATCTCTGTAAATACACGCTGAACAGAGAATACCCTCAGAGCTGAGCATCCCAGCACAAGTGCTCTTTCATGTAACACTGACAAAATCCTGAGAACATGCGGTCATGTTTTGCATTTCTAATGCTGTATGTACTCTTTAGTACCCCGATTCCTAAAAACAGAACACAAATGATCTTACTGATCGCAAGTGTTACACAGTCACAATTAAAATTGCTTCACTATTGCTTCATACCATCTTTTTAAAAGTGAAGACAGTGAATCAATTCTTCTGTTCTTTGTTTACCATCAGACAAGTAACTTTTTCCCATACGGATGGAGAAACCCAAGGCCATGCTCCTATTAATACAAGAATTTGTATTAGCATGAAAACAACAAACCACTGGTTGAACGGCGAAGGCCAAAGAACTTCATATATTTGCAAAGACATGAGCTTGTTGTATTTAATAAGTACTGGATTTTGTGTTTCCGAGCTGCCATAGAACGGCACATCTTCTTACCTGCTCCAGGGCAGGCACAGACACGTCTGGACCGATGTGTTGACCTTGGTCAGGTTGAGATGGTGGTTCAGAGCTGAAGCATCTCTCTGTGATCAGCTGAAGCTCTTCTCTATAAGTCTTTGGAAAAAATTATCAGTTTTCTGTTGGAACTCCCCATCCTAACGCATTCATATCTAGGACTTTGGTTTTGACTGGTGCAAGTTCTGATTTACACTTCTGATTCATGGTCTCTGTGGGTTGCCTTTATATAGTGGGATTTATAAATGGGGATTATCATATTGATGAATGTAGATTTTTAAAATTCTCTCCTATTGTGCTCTGCAGAACCCAAGGGAACAAGGGAATGGAAAGGAACGACCTGAGTCTTCAAGTACAACCCCCTGAAAATGTGGCCAACACAAAATCCCAAATGACCTTGATAAGAGAGGGGGGATTTACAGACAAATCCTGGAAAGAGGTGAGTCTCAGATTATATTTCTTTATAGTTTTTAGAGGCTGGGATATAGAATTCACCCCTGGAGCCAGTCCCTAACAGCAGGTTTTGAAGGGAAATTTGTAAACTTGCATAACATCCTTAAATTCTGTAAGTAACTTGCAAATGGCCCAGTTTAAGGATTGAACTCTGATGAGAAAATGCTTCCTTTTCTAGTTCCCTTTCTAATAAATATAGATATTCTACCTTAAGAACCTCCACAGTTCCTACCACAGCAATTTCAGTGCATTTTAATTTTCTTTAACAAGGCTTGACATTTACATTTTGAAAAGAAAATCCTCTCCTGTATTTAATTAGGGCACTGATTGAGACAGGATGGCAATAACCTCCTGCACTTCTTCAGTGTAAGACAAACCCCACCCCACCTCACTCCACGAGTCGGCACGTGCCAATAAAGCAGTTGTGGGAATCATCTGCTGAAAACAGTCGTGGGTACCATGTGGAAAACAGCACGAGGCTGCCATTACAATTCCTCTTTCCTCTTATCCTGATCCTGGGCATCCTATGGGTGATCCTACTACCTTACCTACTGCCCCAACAAGCTGCTGGATGTGGATAAATACCTGAAACATTGACTTTAATAACGTTCCCTCGGGGCACAGGGATTCACTGGCGGGATCAGAGTGTAGGAGAGGAGGAGGTGGAAAATAACAATAACGTGTGAATGCTGAGGGGAGAGCACACAAAGCCTTGGTTTTAACACATGCCTAAACACCCACCAGAGCTAGGCGAAAACAGCAAACATTTATTTGCGCATCTTCTTGCATAAATAAAACCCTGCTGATTTGCTTTGATGGCATTTACGACCGCATTTATTCATAAACATTAGAGTGAGCAAGTTTTTATTTGCAGGAGCGTTCATAGAAAACAAAAGCGTCGTGAATTCTGGTGTGAATAAATACCAGAGAGCTCTCACACGAGAAGGGCTTCTGCAGTCATTAACTAAAGCTCTTTTTACTATTCACACCGTGGATTCAAACAATTACAGCTGCCCGTGAACTGCTTACAAACAGGGAAGGGAACTGTTTATAAAGCTCAGTTCATCCAATTAGGCAACAGAAACCATCTCATGAAGGCATCCAGTCATGGGGTCAAACGATGATTACTCGGGGCTCAATCCTGACTCCCTCCAACGCCACTTTACATCTTTTTGTCAATGCAAATAGTTGACCATCATTTTAAGACCCCTTGACATGATGTTGGTGTGGCCTAACCAAGATGGTGGGAGGCTGTAACACCTTTGGGCTGCCAGAAAGTGGCTACGGGCTACCAGAGGCTCCAGCTGCAGGGATTGCACATGGTATGTGGTGGTAAGGAACCATTCTGCCCTCTTGGAGGCTCCTGGAAGCACAAGAAGAGCTGGTTCCCCAGCCTCCCCGAAAAGCCATATCACCTTGGATGAAACAGAACGCAGGGCGGGCTGGATTTCAAATATGCTGTTTGTATTCATTTGTGGCATTATTGACCTTTCATAACTCACCCATGGTTGCTTTTCATTCCATCATTCCCGTTAAGAGGTTGTCAATAACTCTGGAAATAAATCAGGTCTCCAGAGTGAGTCCGTTTTCTTCCTGTAATTAATGGCAAAAGGGAGATCCCTTCCCTGTCTCCCCAAACACTCTGGTGTGTCCTTCTGGCTGCATTGGGCATAACCAAACTGCTCACCTGCTTCTTGTTACCAACGCTTCTGGTTTGGAGGGGTAAGCTAAAGAAAAAAAAAACAAAAGATAAGACTTTCCTTACAGTAAAAAATGTGTAAGCCAAGGGCAAGGGCAAAGCCCAAGATTGGGTCTTGTGGTGGCTTCTCTGGCACAGCTGGGCGGTGGCAGACTCTGCCCATGGCCACTGCACAGCTCTGGAGAGGGACAGACTCCTTCTGTCACGTCCACGCTCCCCGTTTTCCAACTGCATTTTCATGCTGATTGCAGATAAATAAATGATCCTGGTGTTTAAGTGCCAGTTAATGTACGTAGAGCAAGCACTTGTTCACTGTTACTGCTTTAACGAAGGGCATGTCACCACACTAAATGTCAGTCAGGTGTATTTACCACAGCGTTTTCAAAGTGCAAGGTCATGTCAACTCCTCTGGGAGCCAGTGAACTCTCCACCAACACATCCAGATCTGACAGCCTTGCCTTGTGCAGGACCCAGAGAGGAGGGGTTTGTTCAGAACCTGAAGCCAGCGTTGGCTTTGAAAATCAGGTGAGGGGATGTGTGGGGTCACCTCAACACCAGTTGCCACCACACCTTTATGTAGTTCTCCGTTACCTACTCATGTTCTTGTCGTTTAGGGCCGTCTTGTTAATACTGTGGGGAAAAACACTGCCAAGGAGCGTGTTTGGGGGAGTCCCATGTAGCTGTTCTTGCAGGAGTGGAGCTGCTTGAAGACCTTCAGGAACAAATCAGGTTGGTGTCAGTTTTACAGCTCTGCTGAAGTACGGGGAACTGGCAAGAGAGAATACAAGTCTTTAAAAGAAAGGGGTCACAAAGAAGCAGTTCTGCTGGGTAGCCAGAGAGGGGCATTAATTTAGTAATGGTCTTGAGCATCTTTCCATTTCTAGGCCTTCTGGAAGTTGGTCTACAATTCTCCAGGTTCTGTTTCTCTCTGAGGTCAGTTGTCTCTACCAACATTAGTAAATAACACCCTCTCCTAAACGGCTGCTTTAGAAATTTCCATTTCATGAGTCATTATGGGGCAAAACCAGCCTCATCCTTCCTGAGAGTCTCTGCTGGCTTGTTCCCTGTGGAGTAAAACCAGCACTGGGCTTCTCCACCAGTCTCCAGCCCAGTCTAAGACTTCGGGTTGGAAAGTTGTCAGAAATCAGGTTGTGAGCTTGGCTTGAGGTGACAATGGGCAAGGGATGTGGTGGCTGGTGGGTTTCCCCATGGAAGAGCTGCACAGCCAGGTCACACAAAGTCTTCTACCTTATACCATGCGGGATCCCCAAGATCCCAGTCCCAGTTACAGCACTGCTTGGGGAGGGACCAACACCTCCACCATTGGTTCTGGGTGCAATGGGGTTTTGGGCACTGGTCAGGTAAAAGCAAGATGACCCTGAGGTCTCAACTGAGGGCAGATTTAGATGAGGCCTCAGGAAGAACTTCTTTGCTGTGAGGGTGGTGAGAGCCTGGCCCAGGTTGGCCAGAGAAGCTGTGGCTGCCCCATCCCTGGAGGGGTTCAAGGCCAGGTTGGAGAGGGCTTGGAGCAACCTGGTCTGGTGGGAGGTGTCCCTGCCCAGGGCAGGGGAGTGAAAATAAATGATCTTTAAGGTCCCTTCTAATATGACCCATTCTATGATTCCATGATCAGTTTGACAAATGAGGTCCATGTCTTTGCTAGAGGGGGAAGGCAGAGTCCCAGCCAGTCATTTAGAGTCCAGAGGTTGCATCAAGTTAATAATAGGTATTATAGACACACAAAGAAATATTCCTTCTGAGGAAAAATGGAAATGGCAGAAGATTAAAAGGGAAAAGGTTATTAGGCGATTAAAATCTCCCACTTTGAGAAGGACTATGATTTGCCACCTTCTGAGGTCCGTGCAGTCTGGTTCCATCAGGCCAGGAACTGACCAGGCAGTGATTTGTGAAAGTCCTTTAAGAAATGGGCCACTGCTGGGTGTGTGAATAACTAATGCTCATTTGGTTTGTGTTTGAAGGCAGCAGCGGCAACAGTGATGACACAAATTAATTGCACACTTTTCAGGAGATAATGCAGACGAGGTAAAGAGAATTACTATGCGATTAACATGGTTTCCAATTAAAGTCCCCTGTAGTTACCGAAAAGCATTCATTTCTGGTAACCTGGTAATTTAACTTGTGTCACCACTGTACACCATGCACCAGGGCAAGATATGGGCTTCTCTGTGCTTAAACCTTGGGCAAAAAAGCATGAAAAACAATTATTTTAAAATAGCCATTAGTTTTTAACAACTCTTTGTAGCAGCCTTCAAATCAAACACCACTTTGGAAGACAGAAGGCTTTGCTAACAGGGTCCAGGACCAGCCCCAGGTGCTGTTGTGGCACTGAAGTCTTTCTTGCTCTTAGTCACAAAGGGGAAAAAAAATCCACTATTCAAATAAACTCAGCAAAGGTGTTCCAGCCCTTACATTCCTTTATCAAAAAGTTGCAAAAAGAGCGAGACAAATGAAACTGTTTCACCTTTCTGGGGAAGCTTGCTGTTGGGATGGCAGAGTTACATTTTTCTTTTAACAGGTATATACTATAGCGCTTACATTTCTGTTGACCCTTTCTATTATGAGAATATCAAACCAAAGGTCTTCTGAATAGCAAAGATACGGCTGGCTTAGATGGGTACGTGCACATGGGGTTTTCTGAGGAGCTTCAGCCAGTGGAGTTGGGGAAGATTCATCATCTCAGATAAGGCTCAGTGTCCCCACAGCTGGACAGGGCTGTGCTGCAGCTGGACGGAGCGGCCTGTGATGGACCTGATGTTTCCAGAACATCCATGTTTTCCCTGTCTGTTCTGATCCGTTAAGTGCCCGTGGGGAGCGGTATGGGAAGAGTCGCTTCTCTGCCATCTTCCCCATTGCCAGGCTTCTCCCCAGTAACATTATGGAGGCTGAAGTCTGCCACGGGGTAGGATGGATGGGCTGGATGGGGGTGTGAGCAACCTAGTCTGGTGGGAGGTGTCCCTGCCCATGGCAGGGGCGTTGGAACTCGATGATCTTTAAGGTCCCTTCCAACCCAAACCATCCTATGATTCTATGATTCTAAGTCTTTTAAGGAGATGTCTTTGTCTATATGACTTGAGCCATAAGATGTCTCTTCTCCCATTCCCTCCAACTCCTCTCCCCCTTCCCAGCACACAGACTGCAGCCCTCCCCTCCCTCCCCACTCAGCTGTAGAGGAACAAACCCAAACAGCTTAGATCCATCTTAGATCCATCCCCGCAGCCTCCTGATTCTTTTAAGGAGATGTCTTTGTCTATATGACTTGAGCCATAAGATGTCTCTTCTCCCATTCCCTCCAACTTCTCTCCCCCTTCCCAGCACACAGACTGCAGCCCTCCCCTCCCTCCCCACTCAGCTGTAGAGGAACAAACCCAAACAGCTTAGATCCATCTTAGATCCATCCCCGCAGCCTCCTGATCATTTTCCCTCTTCTTCTCTGCACTTTAATTAGTTGATGCCTTTCTCCTGGAAAGGTAAGCACAAAGGAGAGCATCGGTGAAACCAGATTATGCCAATTACATCCCCCTGCTCTGTGACAGCAGCTTTTAACGATGCACCACAGGATTCCAGTATTTTTTTTAAAATGTGAAAGCAAAGTACAACTTTGTGTCTAATTTCCTGCCCACTGTCACCCACAGGAATCGCTCAACCGTTTGCCATTATCTTTTGCTAAAGCTACATTTAACTTGTGCTTCACTAAACAGGAATCTTCTCTTTTCCAGCTCTCACTGACATTCACAATTCTCCTCATTTTGACATCTAAATTCCATAAATACGTTGTTTACTCCCTCTTCTGGGCTATTAATGAAAAATATTAAGGAAGATCAAGCCAAAACATCCTCACATACAGGCGGCATCTAAAAGTACTATTATGCCAATTATTAGTAGGATTCAACAGCGCAGAGGTTACTAATTTAGACAAATGATGTGTGGGTTTGGTTTTTTTTCCCCCTGAAAACAAGTGAACACAATCTCGTTTGGGCTTTTTGGAATATTAACTCAATTAACGCGCCCAAACACGCACTCCAGCCCTGACACACACACGTACTTGATCTGGTTCTGCCTGAAATCTATCTATTCGTCACTTCTTTCTCATGAAAGGGGGAGAAAAAAGGTGCTTTAAGGAATACACGTGATGCTTATTATTTGAATCAGCAACATTTGTGCCTTCTGTGCCTGAACGGCCCTGAGAATAGGTTAACATTTGGTTTACAACACAACAATAAAATTTGCCTTTATTGCAAATAAACAGAGTATTCACACCTTGCAGTATTGTTTTAGATGCAGGATTATATTCACTCGCAGAGAATCTAACATTAATATAAAAGGCACATGCATTTCATGTTTTCACACCTTTTTTATTTTCCAAGCAGTGTTAATACGTATTTTAAATATCGCATTTACTTGGTTAAAACATGAAACTATTTTATGTACATTTGTTTGCAATCTGAGAACACACACCATCAAGTAATCATTTGTACAGCAATAATGTGTATCAAAGAAAAATAATTAAAATAAAATAAAATAATATAATCACAGCCCAGAATTTTTACCATCCGCTCCCCCGTTTGCTTGGATTGAAAAGCTGCAGTAAGAGGAGAAGCCTCACCATTAGAGTAGTTGAAACAGGAAACAAACACTGCTCTCTTCTAATAATTGTCTTTAGCTGCTTTGATTGGTTGCAGTTAATATTAATAGTATAACCTTTAAAAATTGTGGGGAAAGGTAATACTTTATCTTCCCTCCTCATATTAAGGCTGCAAAGCAAGCTTAATGAGAGACCATTATAAAATCATACTGCTAAATAGTATCTTAACTCACAATTCAGCCTATATAATTATATCAGTTTTGCAACTGGCAATTACCACCGATGGATCAAACGGCCCTTCCTCGCCCCGTGCTGCTCAGGAGGTGTCATGGCCACAGCCTTCACCACTGGTTGGGCATGGACAGAGGTGAGTCCCACCAGTCCCACGGGGACACACACCTCACATTTTGCTTACAAACAGGAAGAACGTGGTCTCAAAACCTATGGATACACACCCAGGACATAACCCCCACACACATCTGGCAGCCTCTGCTCAGGATTTGTCCTGGACTGACACATGGGGGTGACAAACTCAGCTCTGGGGACCGGCCAAGCTTTTTTAGGAGGGCAAGAGCAGGATGTAGGCACATTCCAGCGTACCTGGCTCTGCACAACGCCTGCTGGCTTCACCAGCACCACAAACTCACCCAGCAAATGACAATAATTAGTACATACATTTACAAACAACATTTTAAAGACTATTAACATATAAAACATTATCATCTTTATGAAAATAGACCAATTTCAGCACAAGCTTGCCTACTGGGGGAGGAGGATAACATACATTTTTTTGTTTTTTGAAAGGCAAGTGTTCTCCTGGACAGCTGCCAATAATCGCGTGTCAAACGTCCTTAAAGCAAGACAAACTCCTCTGTACTTATTCTTTTTAATCTTTTCTTTTCATCCTCAGAAAAAAGGTTGTTTTCTTCATGGAGCGGACTGGAAGCAAAGTCATAGTCTCTGGAATGACCCTTCACAAAAGTAAACAAGGGATATTTCTCCTTAGACGAAGATTTCAGCATCTACAATGGAAAACACACACCAGAGAAGATGTTAATTGGAAATGAAGAGATACAGTGAGTAGGGATATTTGTCTGATGATGACTGCAAAGTAAAAAATGCATTCTTTATTTTTATTATCATATTCAAACAAAAGCATTGCACAATCTAAACAAACATTTACTTCCATTTCTTCTTCAGGTCTCTGCTAATTCCCTGCCTAACCCCACATCCTGTCCCACACTGCTCACCTCCACCTGCTGCTCCTCCCAGCGCAGCTGGAAGAAGATGAAAATCCCCCAAACTCTACAAACTCATTAATGCCGTAAGGTTCTCCTCAAGCTCAGGTATGAATTCTGTGGCGACTAAGCATCTCAGAAATTTTTATTGTAGAATCAGCATCTACAATAATCAATGGTTTTGTTAAAAGTTTAAACACATACCCCTATGTAAATAAGCCAATGGAGAGCACGTGGGTGGAACCAGATTGATGACAGGGACAGGCTGTGGGAACTGGGCTGCCAAAAATCTACATTTATAAATAAGAAAATCGAGCATGTATAAAGTGGGTGGTGGGGAATGATAAACACTGAAAGAGATCAGAGAACCAGATTGATGACAGGGACGGGCTGTGGGAACTGGGCTGCCAAAAATCCACATTTATAAATAAGAAATTCGAGCCTGTATAAAGCGGGTGGTGGGGAATGATAAATACTGAAAGAGATCAGCAATACAGAAAGCCTTACAGGCTGTTTTGGATATTTAATTGTTCACTGATTTTTATGGTTTTTTAATTTATTTTTTTTTCAGATTTCTTACCTGCTTTGAAAAAATCAGTGGGGTGATGCAGTGACACGCACAACTGTGTCAGTTTAGAGGTAGGCACTGTGCAGAACTAAAAATCACTAAATGTAATTTCATGAGAACAATTAATCTAAAACAGTAAAAAACCTAAATAATCTTTAAACAATAAGGAAAAAAAAAGTCAGGGGGGTGTTCAAAAAAAGGGAAATCACAGTAATATCCTTGATTTTTACTGTGCTCTGAAATTTTCCACTTTAGTCTATTTTACTTGCACTTGGCTATTGTACTGTGAAACCTGGGTAAAAAGCACGGAGCTGGAGGAGAGCCACACACAGTAATAAGCAAAGGCAAAAGAAGAGGAAGAAATGAGCATTAGAAGGAAACAAAGTTTGTAGGACGTACAAATGCTTTGTTTCTGGATGATGGGACACAAACCCTTTCACCTCTTGGGGCTGAATCCAGGCTGGCTTATTATCAAGCTACATCTCACTCAGGGATCACAGAGCATTTGAAACTCTAAAGAACTTGCAGGCCCTTTGGATACCACCGTGAGGACTTCTACAGAGAAGTTTATTGATAAACATCAGTATTTTCTAGAATTTCAGTATTAGCCTCAGACTGCTGCTGCTGCCACCACAACAATTAATTCTTTGTGCTGAATCTCATTCCAAGTTCAACACTCAGTGAGTCCTGTTCTTCACAGAACTTCTCATTTCTGCCAAGAACCTGGGCTACAAACAGGTGAATGCAGTTATAGCCCGAATGGATTATTTATTTGCTGTCATGGGTCTCGATAGGGAAACAATTCACTGCATTAGCAGAAAGACAAGCCTGGTACCAGTTAAATAACAAGGTAAAGCAGCAGCAGAGCGGCCAAGAAAAGGCAGAGCCACCCCAGGTGCTGAGCAAGGCCAGGGCTTCTCCCTGACTCCTCAATCTGCCACGTGGTGGTGAGAAGCCAGAGAGAAGCTGCTGTTCCTGCTTGGAATTGGCGCTGGAAGAGCGAGACACAAGTAAGACTGCAGCCAGTTGGTAAGTCCATCCTTCCCAAGTCTGGATGTGTTTCCAGGTCTCCTTAATCTATCAGCTATTCCAGATATTATTAAACTACTTAACAATAGCTGCCTAACGAGCAAGTGCAGAAACAAAAGGTGAACTGAATGTGATTGGGATGGAGTTTCACCAGTCGCTCCATTTGGACCCAAGATTTCCATGCCCTAATTTCTCTCTCAGTCAATATATGGCTCACAAGGTTTATCCTCACGTAATAAAAGCTCAATCTTTTCTCCCACCTCTTATTGCCCACACAAACAGGTAGAACCTGAATTTTTAAGTCAAGCCTACGTGGGGTACACTGGGAGTTATGCTGCGTTTGTAGCTCATCATCGTACTCAAATTGTGAACAAAGGGGAAAATAAGGGAAGAGCAGGAAAAAAACAAAGGATATGAAGGAAGGATTAAGAGAGCATGGAATGTTTCTCACACTGTACTTGTAGCCAAACTTTCCTCTGCTTTCAAACTGACTGTGCCTGAAATATATTTATATAAAATAATGTCATTAATATTGAAGAATTTCTATCTAAAATACCAGGATAATAGCTCGAAGACTTAAATCAGCCATGAGTCTTTTTACAACATTATGTTCAGAAAAAGAAATGTACTTAATCCTAAACTTGTAAGAAAAGAAGGAAAAAAGAGGAAGAGAACTTCCAGTGCAACTGATGTTGTAATTAGATTTGTTTTTTACCATGTTCCTACATTCTTCCTTCTACATGATAGAAGAGGAAAACATGGAAGAATAGAAACTTCACTATTTAAACTTCCCATATATTCATTGCTTAGGAAATTCTACTTCTTTAAATCTGTTTTCTACCTCTCTGTGTAAAAATCAAAGAAACAACTTCAGCATCCATCAATATCTCCTAAAGACTACATACAGTAGTAAGTTTAAAATTAATTTTTTGCCATGATACTAATACCATTTCACAGGCCATTCCAAATTCTGTGCAAACATTAATTCTTTGTGCTGTTGTGGTAACTACTGTGGTTACACTATTAATAATGTGAGCATCTTCTGCTGCCGCTGCATCCTTTCGTAGCCTGGATTTTTACATCAGAAACCAGTTATTTGCTACCACAGCTAAGACAATACATCAGTGAAGCTGTACTTCATACACTCACCTGCTGTAATAAGCAAGGAAAAAAAATGTCAGTTACATGTGGACCTAAATGAACCTATACCAGTGTTTTTCAGGTGGAAAGAGGTGGTCAAACAGATTTGCTCCCTAGACTTCAAAACATTGTCCCCGAATCATAACCACGCAGCTTTACACTTAAATGCCACCAGGAAGAGCACTGTTGCTAACAAGAAATAATACATTATTTTGGCTTGATCAAATACTTCCATTCAAAGCCTCCCTCCTGAGGCCCTGCCTGCCTTTCCAGTGTCCCCCCCCGCCAGCCCCGGGCAGGGGACAGTCCCCGCCGCGCCAGCGCTGCCTGCAGAAATATTCCCATTTCACGAGTGCCACCTCGTGGGCCCGTCTGTGCCAGCTCGGCCGCCGCCTGCCTGCCTTCTCCCCAGCTTCTACCTAGAGGTAAAATCGGATTAAATGAAAAAAACCATCTCGATTTCTCACGATTATAAAAGCAGCAATAAATCTCAAGAAGAGAACGATGTCTATTTAGAAGAGCGAAGCCCATTCTCTCCCCGTATCCACCCACAGTCCCCACACACGCCGTTCTGGCTGAGGAATCCATCTGGGGACTTGGACACCCACCTTTGTGATTTCTTCCGAAGCCTTCTCAAAGTCCTGCACAGTTCGACAATAAAATCCTATCGTGCAGCTCGGATCCATTTTTTTGAATGACATCTTTTTGGGAGAAGGACAGTGGAATGACTGCAAGTTTCAAGATTAAAAAACATGAGATACACACAGTTAAGGTTGAGAATGGCACAGACCAGTGCATTTACTGGTTTTCCCACCAACAGCTTTAACATACAATCCATGTAGCACTTGAATTAAAACCCAGCACACACTTCTGAAGTTATTTCTTCCAACCCCCCCCGCAAATCTTCAAGTAATTCCACTCTTGCCCCCGTGTATAAAACCTGCTGTTCAGGCTGTATTTACCAAACTTGCACACAACACCCTGCTAGTGTGAGATCTGTCAGAGCTCTGCCGCTCCCAGCAGTACTTTATGAATATTCCCAAGGCAGAGGAGGTGAATGCTCTCCTGCAAATTGAATTTGTAACAGCTTTTGCACTATCTCACAATTACTGCTTTACTACCACCGCCCATTGCCCCTTTCCCTCCCCCAGCCTCTATAAAAGACACATAATGGAATAAACCAACCTCATGCATTTGCCTTTAGTAAATGAAATGGGTTAAAAAACCCACAAAAGCAAAACCGTAGTGCAATAATCCACAAGTAGGAAAAATCCAAACAAAATGCCCTGGCTTTATAAATGTTTTTTTTCCTAACGTGAAATCTCTTTTCCTGACAGATGATGCTCTGGCAGCGCTGTGCGCTGACGCTATCAGCAGCCACGCTCTAAGGAAAAACAAACAACTACAAAAACCCCTTCCCCACACTCCTCATTCAGTCCATAGGAGAAAATGTAAGAATATGCCACCTCCCCTGACTATGTGTTTATTTATTACAGGAATTGTAGTTTTGGTGAAGCTTGTTGCCTAATAACTGAAATTATTTTGTCACCACTGACTGTCTCTCGAAGGAATCCTCTTTATTCTGCCTCTAACACACAGAACTACCCCGTCATCCTCCTCCTGTTAAATCACCACAGCCCTGCTACAGCTCTCAGGAAGGGATGCCACCCCGGTGCGGCTGTACCGCTGCACCGCAGACACCGCTGCGCTGCGAGGCACATTGTGCTTTTCACAAACTTCCCCCGGTGATCACAATCCCCCAGTGAATATTCTGCAGCATTTCCATTCCTGTTGAGGTCTGAGCTGTGCAGGGCTCACGGCGCTGGTGAGCAAGGGGCCAGGACAGGCACCAACACCAGGACGAAGCAACGCAGCAGATTTTGTACCACCACCACTGTGTTTCCTCTGCGCAGGAGAACTCGCAACTGCTACAATCTAATTTAACTACAGCAGCCCCCGACAGCTAACATCAAGCAGTCTCTATACTAGAAACCCCTTTTATCTTTTTTTTTTTCATCTTTTTTTTTTTTTCCAGTCAGAAGTCAGAAGACGACAGCGCTCGTTACCTGATCAGAGAGGACCTGTCACTCTAATAGCTTTACATATTGAAGTGTATCCTTCTTTACTTCTGATTACAAACCTAAGAGAAGTGTTTCTATTAAAGCTCTGCTAAAAAATATAAGCAAAAGGTGAAAAGTTGTATTTCTACATGACTGATTTTAGTCCCTGTTTTTCCTCCTAATTCTGTTCACATTTTATATGCAGAAATTGTATTTTGACTATTCATTCCTGAGTCATTAAATACCTAAATGGCACCCTGCCTTCGGCACCGCGTTTCAGCCACGCCGCTGGAACAGGGCTGTGCTGTGCTGGGCAGGGAGAAGTCTTAATGCTGCACAAATCACTGCACAGCAAAGAGAAGTGGGGAGGCATTTTTTTTCCCCACTCCTCCAAACAAATGGATTCTGGAAGCCAATACAGAGTGGATTGATTTCCAACTTATTCTGGACAATTTGTCAATTTTGAAAATACTCCCTACAGATAAATCTAACAAGCAACTATCCACACTAAGAAAGCAATTTCTGTTTACTTTTGACATTTCTGGACAAAGATATAATACTATTAAATGCACTAAGCATTAAATTGCAATATATTTTCCGTCTGCAGAAAAGCATTAGGATGCGATCAAGCCAAGCTGGCAGCTTGCGTACCTTCAAAATACATTTTAAAACCTTATTATTATTTGGAAATTCATATTAAAGCCAGCCTGCAGCACAATCTGGAGGATCAGTCATGGCAACAGAAACCAAAAAGATGTGTATTTTTTTGTAGCTTGGCCACTGAGCTACAGAGTGACCTTAAGGAAGTCACTTCAGCTTTGCTTCTTTGTGCTCTTCCGCTCTTTTGTCCGGCTTACCCAATTAAACTGTAACATCTTCAGAGGAGGCACCGTGTTTTACTACAGTTATTAGCATAAAGGGGCAAGGATCGTGGTTATAATCTCTGGCTGCTGCCACAAGACAAATAGGTAGAGCTGGGACTCACCAACTCTTCTTCCAAATATCCCAACAGGGCCAATCTAAAGGCATCTCTAAAAATAATGAAAGTTTCCATCTAGGATAATTTTTGATACATTTTGCTGCTATGCCTTTTTTTTTTTTTTTATTCAGAAGCCTCTAATTTTCTAGAGAATCTTATTCTTCTATATTATGTCATGCTAATTAAAGCACCTTGTTAGGCATAAATACTGAAAAATGTCACGCTTACTTTAAATTGGCCCTAGAATTTAACATTAGCACTGTATAAGCCCTTTGAGATATGTGTGTGTGTATATATATGCACTTTTACTAAATACTATTTGATGGTATTTTGATTAAGGTATTGTGATCAACTTCAATATATGGGAATGGATCTTTCTTTTCATGGTTTACTCCACTGTTCTTTGTTTAACAGAAGTCATGAAGATACATAACTTCATTCGTGATCAACTTCAACGTATGGGAATGGATCTTTCTTTTCATGGTTCACTCCACTGCTCTTAGTTTAAGTTAATTCGTGGCTGCTTTACAGAACAGAAGTCATGAAGATACATAACTTCATTACACACCATTTGACTTACATTTTAAGTGTAAACAGCCAATTTAAGATGAGCTTCTCAATACGTTTTGTGAGTTGCGTATGACTCATTTCCACTGTTCACAGGACTTTACTGCAGAACTTTTAAGAATTCTACGTTAAGTAACTAGTATTTCAGGGGTGGTGGAGATAAATACATATTCTTCTTCCTTATTTAAATGCAGTATGTATTTTCTGAAGCTGCGTCTCCATGTCTAGAAGTACTTAACTTCACAGAACTCAGTGGCATGAGTTCTAATAACCAACTAATAACCACTACTGTTGTAGAGCTCTACTAATAACCAACTGTTTTCTAGAGCAGCTGATGCTCAGCAGCTGATGTTCTCCTAAGCAGAGGATGCACCCACAGAGTTGCTCCGAGGAGGCTGGACCATCGTGGGGAAGCTGGACACAAGATGAAGAAGGAGAGTTTGTACAATGGCACCAAGTACTTCTCCTGTGAGTACTGTGGCAATTCAACACCTAGTTCTGCAACTGATAATGTTTTCCCATGATACTTGTAAATGGAATTCTTTAATAACCCCCTTTAGCTCTATCTATTTTCAAATAGTTCTGCAACTGATTAATGTTTTCCCATGATACTTGTAAATTGAATTCTTAAATAACCCCCTTTAGCTCTATCTATTTTCAATGCAAGTTATTTGGTAAGAGGTTAAAGAAAAGGGAAAACACTACTGTAAACAAAACAAGCGTGATTTTTAAGACCTAGATGTAGCCTGACAAGATGCATTCACTACGTCTAGATGCACCCAGAAAGTTGTGGCCTGGAAAGGGGCTGGGGGAAAGCAAGAACAAATGCAGCACCTACAGTTTCAGACCTCTCAGTTTCTTAGAAACTACTATTCCATAAAAACAGATTGATTGAAAAAAAAAAAACCCACCTCATTAAAAGAAACAGTTCAGAACACTTAAGTAAAATTCATCTAGTCAACCACAAACTTCACTGATTTGCCTCAAAAATTTCCACTAGTATGAAGATTAAAAAAAAAAAAAAGACCTGCAAAGCTGTTAGGAGCAAAAGTTACATTTAAAATGATAATCACATATTCCAGTATAGAAATATTATGAATTCTTGGATAAAGAAGCAGCAGGTAAACCAATAGGATCTCTGGTTCCAACCTGCCAACAGGCTCCTACTATTGAATACAGTAATTCTCTCCATGATGTTGATTGGAACTTGAATTTAAAATAAAAGAAAATAAAAGGGAAATGACCAAAAAGACAAGCTCACTAAGACAAATCCAAATAACTCAGCTTTAAGTTCTCCAAATATTGTCTATTTGCTTTGATGGAAAAGTACTTAAATGAAGTGATGATCTATTTTCGAGGTTTTCTGATCATTAAAAAGAAATAGGCGAAGATTAATGAAGTAAAAATTAAAAGCCCATATTGAGTTTTTAACCTCTGGTCATTTTTGTTGATTATAGGCCTATAAAGAAGGGCAGAACTTTGATAAATAACATGTTAACTGTAAAGCCATAAAGATGCAGCTAGCTAGAACATCTCTAAATAATTAGTGTTTGATTCATATGGGAAGCAAACAGTGCCAGGTCTATATCCATACTACCTCAAGAGGGAAATCCTTTATGCTGACATCTACAAAAGATTGGCAGTAATGAGGATCCATGTAAATCAAACTGTCATCTACAAGGACAAAACAGAAGACAAGTAATTCAAAAAACACCTTATTATTACACTGCTTACAATCCAATTTCTATGCAGAACAGCTAAAAAAAAAAAAAAAAAAGCCAGCAAGTAACTGCTTGCCAGGCTGATATTCATTGACTGAAGCATAGGTTTTTGCAGGACAGATTAACTTTTGCATAATCAAATATGCTTGTATAAGCAGAATTTTTATAAAGTGATGAGACTGTCATTTAATTTTTGGTGATAAAATTACTTTTACAAACACACAATTATATTCCGGAGTTTGCATATGAAAAATGTATCGTGCTGCTTCATCCTGACAGGAAGAATATATTGCTTGTCATTTAAGCATCAACTAACACCACTTAAACTGGTAAAAAGTAAATACGTAAATAAGAACTGCCAGACAGTAACAGCAAACGCTCCTCGAGTTTGGGGAAACAGATAAATTATGCCTTGTTTATGCAACAATGGAAATTAAATGTACATTTTACAGAATCCAATTATTCTATGGGGTAAATGACAAATGACTGGACTTTGGTAGATATGATGAATTAATAAGGTACTCATTTTGCTATTTTAATCATGCTATTTCCCACTGGTTCGATATTAACTTCCTAACTCTTAAAGAAAAATATTGAAGAGACATAACATATTAAAACACTAACCTTGAAATCCAGCAAAGTAATACGACTGCTTGGGTTTGCCACCAATAATACCAACACAATACTCGAGGCTTAAGATTCCCTACAAGCAGAAAATTAAATAATTAGGACAGTGTTAAACGAAGTATTAAACTGAATTAAAATCTTTGCTCTTTTTCTACTGTTTTTAGGCAAATAACTTTGTTTCTTTTTTTATAAAGACTGACTTCATGATTTTCTGGGGCTTGACTCAATTTTTAGAAGCTTAGAACTGCCCAAAGCGAGAACATACCACCAGAGAGAAAAGTCCTCCCTTTTTGTGAGCTTCCCATACACTGAGAGAATTGACAGTATCATTTTTGGGGAGGAGACAAAATGTAATGTCATACAAGTTGAGCGCAGGTTGCTTAGTCAAAAGACAAAGTATAAAAATTTACAGAGTTCATATACATTTACATTCTGTGGCCCTGGGGCTCTCTTCTTTTTGCATTCAAATGTAGAAGTCTGTCTAGAATAGGGACTTTTATGCCATAGGGAGAAACGCCAGTTGAAGCCAGAGTGATTACAAGATACAGCTCTAAAAACAGCAGCCCAAAATACGTGAGGAGACACACACACACACACATTGAAGAGAGTTGGGTTCTGTTACCCCTGTGTCTCTGACAGCACAAACCCAGCAGACTTCTCACCAGATCATAAAGTGTTGGTTTTATGGATATGCATTCTAGTGCTGGGAAGCAGGATTTACCTGAGTTGGGTTCTGTTACCCATGTGTCTGTGACAGCACACAAACCCAGCAGACTTCTCACTAGATCACAAAGTGTTGATTTTATGGATATACATTCTAGTGCTGGGAAGCAGGATTTACCTGTTTACACACAATTTTGCCAAGGTAAGAGCATTGTGGCAGTTTAACAGACCGGGATTCAGAATTGCTCTATCACCCACAAGCTCTGGATGCAGTCACAGACTATGGACACCACAGAAATCACCCTTGATCGTTTCTCTATTGAAAGAAGTACCTAGGGAGGGAATGGAAGAAGGCAGGGAGGACTTTCCTCCCTCCCCCTTCAACATGTATCTGCTTGTCTCACTTTCATGAGGTTCTATTTCTGAGCAGTGCTCATTAGGATTTCTGTGAGCATTCAGTCATGGCTCAACACAGTTCTCCATTAGTTATCCCACCAACTCCAGTGGGAGCTGAATTTTGCCAACATTGAGCACTTTGGAAAGCTGAGCCCAACTGTTCTAATGCAATCGAAGCCCAAGACCATTAAATACTCTGAAAACTGAACAGCCTCTCAATGTCCATAAATCACAGTGCTTTTCTTGCGGCACTGGGCAAGTGTTGGGTCCAAAAACTTGGACGCTGGCCCAAATTGGGACAGCAGTCCAGAAGACTATCAGTTGAGGTAAAGTGAAATCTCCATCAGCTGGCAGTCATCTCTCTATCCTCTCCTCTAAGAGATCAGCCATTAAAAGCAGAACCATTATCATTGTAGAAGTAGGGAGCAATTTCTCTTAACAAAATGATTGATATTTCATGTACTAATCAGACCAAAGCTTCTTGAGATAAAATTTTCCCTGCTTAGACAATGATAAAGTAATGTAACAACAAAAATTGTTGTACTCCTCACCCGAGATGCTAACAAAGGCAAATTCAGTATGGTTTCTACAGGTTAAGAGAAAGGGCTGCTTCACCCGAGATGCTAACAAAGGCAAATGGTTTCTACAGGTTAAGAGAAAGGGCTGCTTGTTTAAAATATGAATGAAAAGGCTTTTTTAGGTAGATCAAAGGCAAAGGCTGAAACAGCAAAGCAGGACACATCCTCTGCCAGTGAAACAGAAAGGGAATAAAGCTACTTAGAGTAATGAATAACTGTTTAATCTATGGGAATTTTCTTGTAAAAGTGAATTATAAAAAATTTATCAATTTTCCTCCATAAATATAAAATCCTTTGTAAAAATTACCTCTTGTACTACATTCTAAAAATCTGCATTTTTAACTTAAATCCAAACCCCGAGAAATTTAAGTCACTTCTTGTGAACAGTCAGGCTAGAGGATTGGAGTGACAAATACATGCAATTGAAAGCCCTCTTATCACAGTCTCCCTTCCCAGGGACTGCAAGAGGCAGCACCAGGCTTGGTAAATGAGCAGCAGAAATCACCCCGTTGTAGGAGGCGAGCTCAGACAACGTGACCGTGCTGCAAAAGCCAGTGCCACGGAAACATATTTTACTCTGGCTAAAGAGTCTTTTTGAGAGCTAAATGGAGAAAGCCTCTGCAGGGTAAAAGCAGCCGGAGATACCTGTCAATAATAAGAGCCAGTATTAAAGAACTGGAGTCACTTTTCTTTCGCTGAGAAAGCCTTATGAAAGTTGCAGAAGCCACTGTTTGTATAAACCCAGGCACTGGGTGCTTTCCTGGACATGGCAGGTTCAAAGGCTTTTTTGCAGTTAATGTTGAATGCAAAGTAAAGTCACCGTAGATCATGTCTGAGACCTACTTAACTGTATGAACTGAACTTTTCCAAAACCAACTGACTGAAAATACAAGGAAAAGAATCAGGAAAGAAAATCAATTTAATAGTTCAGCACTTAAATAAAAGGCTTCATCACTCTGTCTCCCCGTGCCATTAAAAAACAAATGTTTTCCTAAAATTTTACAGTCACCAAAAAAAGCCCCAGAACCCCAGACTCTCAGATTTTGTTCATGCTACATTGTGGTACTTTAAAAATGAAAAACAAGAATGTAAAAACAGATAAACAACAGCATGGAAAATGATAAAGCAGCAGGGCTCAGAGAGCAATCTCTTCCCTAAGAGCCGTAGTATTCTGCTCATGAAGCAGGATTACGGTACGTCTTCAGGTGTCAGCGCTATAAGCAGAACCTCTGCTGAAAAAGGGGACAGCAGAGACTTTCCTCCCCTTGGCTTTCAAGTTTTACTTTTATCCAGTTCATTTACTTGCTACTCCTGCATCACCGTCCTTCAAAACACTCATCCTAATGGCCGGGTAGTGAAAAAACACTTGAAATAGTGACTAAAGATACCAAAAAATTCCAAGCCCTCTCTTAAGGGGACTAAAAAGACAAAAGAAAATGGGAAGAACAGACAAGTAACAAATTTATACCATCTGACATTTAATTAAATAAGAAACTGAATAAGGAATTTGGTATATTTATGTGTTAAAATGGTAACTGATACTTAATATAGCCCAACTCTAATAACATATGTAACTAAATTACCATTTGTAATCTGAGCCACTGCATTAATGTCTTTTCAGCTAGAAGCTACTTTAGGAGCAGGACAGTTATCGCTGCTTTACCAAGGGACATCATGTGCTCTGCAATTACATCTGATCTTGTAATAGGGAAATTTAAAATCTGTAAAGTCAAACTTTACAACCTTCAACTGTAAAACCACCACCACACATTTAATAGGTAGAAGATTACCATCGTGAAGTCGCTTTTCATATCACCTAGTCCTACTATTTAAAAAATGATTGAACTCTCATTCCATACCTTTACAAACTCTAAGTAGTCCATGTTTGTTCTCTCTCCACCGAGTCTCACGGGAACTAATATAATTACAGCTTTTGTGTCTGCTTTTCCAGAATCCATAAAAGAACATTGTCTGTCAATAACATCTGAACTGTAGACTGAAAGGAGACATGCAGAAATGTTCATATTTAAAATACAATGCCTTGCTTTTACAAATACACACCTAAAACACGTCAATAGTTAGTTTGACAAACTAAAACTACAGTCCTTCAAAATATTACTGTCCTCCTGAAATACAACTCTTGAGTGACTGATGAAAATCAGTGTTATGCCTCCTTATTTTCAGCAATATTTTGGAGAATGGTAACGTGCTGTTGCTAAGATACACTGTCAGGAAAATGCAGAAGGGGTAGGTTAGGAGAAAGCCAATAAATATTTATTCACTTGATATAAACTTCTAAAAGGAGTAATTTAAAACTTGAAAGCCTTCAACTACCAAACATCTACATGTTAAAGAAAAAAAAAAAAGACATAATTGATTTTAATAAATTCTCAAAGTTCACTGTCTAAAGTTAGCACAGTCATTGAAAATGAGTGAAAAAACCTCATGTAATATTATTGCTTATTTCCTCCAAACTGAGAGAGACGCAAAAAATCATCACCAGAACAAAGAAGCTAAAAATAAATAGAATTTTAAAAGTTTGATTGATTACCCAGGGCTGTCAGTCTTGTCTGTCCTATCCCAAGATCAGTTATGACCCAACTAAAACTTCTGGCAGCTAAACCCGGCTACTGAAGTCATACCCTGTGCTTCGAGGTGAAAGACTGTAGTCATTAGTGTAAAGTTTCACCACACGTTTTCATTTTCTGCTCCCAAACATCCAGAGCTTTGAGCTCCTCTGCCTGATACCGATTATTTAAGATGCCAGGTTGGAGCAGAGGAAAGGCAACCACTGACTCGGATCCGTTATCCTGCTCACCTCTTTGAACTCCAAGCAAAAATGACTTCTTACTATTCTAAAACACTGATGCAGTGGGGTTTTCCCCCCTCGAGAAAAATGGGTAAAAGAGAATCCAAAAGACAAAGAAAAGGTAACTAACAAATCTACTCGAACTGAAATATTTTTAGCTGTTTGGTTGGTTGTTATTTTGGGGGAGGTGTGTGTTGTATTTTTAATAAGACACAGAAGTTCTTACTAGCTTATTGCTAAAATGACATTGAAGTGAGTACAAAACAGATTAGAAAGTGATTTAAATTCAAAATAAATAGCCACAACAGGCAGACTGTAAGAAAAAGTTATCTTGCTGGCTTTGGAATTCCACTATCTCCCACTATAAGATCCCAAACAAACAACATTGCGATGTCTGATTCTCGAAGAGAACAAACATCTGCATGTATCAACAACCCCTTTGTCTACATAATCTCAATGTTGAGGATCCATTTTTGAGTTTATTTTTTCCTTTAGAGCTCTATTGTTAAGTGCGTACTGAAAGGCAGAAAAAGCATCTAAAATATTTGCAAAAATCTACATAATCAAAACATTTACCTGTACAATCCTGAGCAACATAGACTGTTACTCCTTGTAGCTCAGGGTCTCTGGCTTCTTCAACAGCTTTTCTAAGTACAAACACAAAACTATTTAACTCATTTCTGATTTTAAAGAAATTAACAGTAAAGAAACATATATTATTTGATTTTTAGGAACAGGTTGGTTTTAATTGTTGTTGGGTTTGGCTTTTTATTGTTGGTGCTTTTGTTGTTTTGTTGTTTTTTTAATTTTTTATTCAAGACACCTTCCATTCTTAACAAATACAGATGGCAATATGTTTTTTCCCAAGCAAAGATGACATTGTCTGGCTATTTGTAAGAAACAATAAAAACCACAAAAAAACCCCAACCCAATGAAACACATTAAACTTACAATGAAATTCATATTCATTACCTAATTTCTTTCTGTTTATAACAATTTTCTGTCATGTATATTGGGCTAAATTTGCTGACAAAACTATTATTTTCAATAGATCTCTCTAGCTGACCTCAGTTCCTATAACTAGCCACACGTTAGCACTTCATGTCTGTGGAAATAAAGGCTTGCACATAAAAACCTCTGAGCTTTCACCAAAACTTCCCAAAAGATAATTGCAATACTAGGCTATCCTCAAAAGAGGAAGAGTAATGGACCTAAAAACTAAAAAGAAAATGTATGTCAATAATCTGAAGCACGATCATCAATCAAGGCCAACATATGTAAAGAAATTAAACTGTTCAAAATAGAAGATTAGCCTTTGACTTCGATACATGCTTGCATTAAATGGTCACTATCCCTTTATTTCACAATATATTTTGAGGAATCGTTTAATACAGTCGTTTTCAAGTTATGAGAGAGCTATACGTTGTTAGTGCTGCTGGGAGAGAGCAGAGATCTAGGGAAGGAAACCTTTGCAGTGTTGGGAATCACCGGTGGGTTTGTGTGGAATGGAATTCTGGACCAAATCCCCCCCCTCTGCCATTAGGTAAAGAGGCTGCTGCAATTTAAAGCAAGCAAAAAGAATTCTGACACTATGATCACAAAAAAAAAAAGAAGAAAACACATAAATACTGCTGACCTCTCCCATCACTGTCTGCATTTGCATGTATGCACACATAGACTGATTATTTCAGTACATGTTTACTTAAGATCAATATACTTTTATACTAAGTATCAAATTCTTTTGTTCACATATACATATAGATGAATGTATGAACTTTGGCTTCTGCTGCTTAAATGAATTATCAGTGATTCAGTTTACAGGTAAACTGGAATTCACTAAGAATGGAACCATGTAAGGCTATAAAAAACCCAACCCAAACCAAAAAAAATTGGTAGCATTCAAAGAAACAGCAGGTAAAGGCACAAAGTATGGAGAAATTTGACTTTCGACTTTTTTTTTTAACCACACTGAATGTCACAGACCCTTTACTTTTACTGTGATATAATTATAATATTAATAGTCCCATACATTTACAGTTTCACAAGAATTTGATGTGTGCAAAGAAATGCTGAAAACATCAATTTTAGCTCTGACATTTCATTACACTATCAGTACATTACAGCCCCCAGGTTACAGTATTAAAAAAAAAATCTATAATGTTATGCATGTTCCAAGGTTGAAAGAGTGGTTAGTTTTTAGAACATTTCATTAAATGTAGCTCTACTTAAAACCCCAGGTTTGGGAAAGGTACTTGGGACTCCTGCCCAAGGAACAGGAAAACAGGAATGGTGTTTTTTTCCTGAAATAAGGTGGAGCAAAGGCTCTAAGTTCCATTCCTGCATCTACTGCTGTTTCCCTTCCTGCCTCTGAAAAATCTCTAGAATTGCTACTAATATGGACATTTTACATAATGAACAGTTAGATGCTCAATTAAGCCAAAGTAATCTCAAGACACTTTGAAATGCTTCTCCTGTAACGTGTAAGACACCGTAACAACAAAGAATAAAGGTTTTTTTACCTTAAAATGTGTGCAACAACTGCAGGCCCGTACCAATCTCCAGCCATTTTTCCCGACTTCTTTCCATACTCTATGAGCTGATGTAAGCCAAAAGCTGCCAGCGGAGAGTCGCCAAACCAAGAAATTATTTTTCTATGATAAAATTCATTTCTCTTTTCGTTGTCATCACAGTTTCTCTTTACTGTTCCCCGATGATGATTTGACAGGATCTTGGGTTCTCTTTCTGCTGTGAGCGATGCTTCGAACGATGCCGTCAGCTTTTTCACTGTATGGGCTGTCCACGATTCAGAGTCTGAATTGTCAATGTCCAGTGCATCTGGCCAGACCCAGGCTGCAGCAAGAAATTTTAAGATGCATTTTAGGCATATTATTAATTTTTTGATTAACATTTTACTTAATATTTGGTTATTAGCAAAGTATATCACTTCCTCTCCCTTGTTCCCCAAACCAGTACTATGTACTTTACATACTGAGATGCAAATGTCAGTGTTAAAATGTAAACAAATAATTCAAGTGGAATATTATTTGCTTTTATTTCTGCTGAATGACAGGTGAAACACAGCACTACTGTGTACAGCACAACTGGTAGCAATTCAAGCTATCTGAGATAGTAGGTCAGTCTCCATGATCCCAGTCAGTTAAGATACACAAGATATACAAGGCATAGAAGTATCTTACATATTAAAAATACAAAAATTAGCTATTAAGTACCATGTAAAAAGTTTTATCCAAGTCAAACAAGAAGTTTCAGAAGGTGGTTTTAATTCTTCTGGTTTGTCACATTATTAAAAGAAATAGACAAACCTGAGGAATTAGTCATGTAAAAACAAACAGTTCTTCTGCCAAAATAGCAAAGCAGAACAGCAGAAAAATAGACAAGATTTCTTTATTCACTCGATTTGTGAATTCTTTATCTAGATGACAAGACAAACTTATTTAAACATCACTCAGCACAGTATCTAGTGTCTGTGTTTCCAGCAAAAGGATTCTCTAACGATGCCTCCTACATGCAGGTTCCTCTCACAGCACCCTGGTGGTTCAGCAGATCAAAGTAAAACTTACCAATACCTTAATATTTAAAATAAAACCTCCTTTCCAACATTATTCAGCAATATCTGGAACATTCCACAGAGCAGTGGAAGCATAAGCATTCCAGCTAGTAACTGCAGGCAAGTTTTGCTTTGTAACAGAAACAATCCCATTAAACTATAATGAAAACATCTCTGGGAAAAGAGTAAACAGCGATGAAAAACTTCACGTAAACACTTAAATATGTTTCAAAAGCTACCCAGACCTCATAAAAAGCTTTTCAAAAGATAATTCACCAGCTGTCAGAAGACTAGGCGATGAGAAAAGTACTCCAGAAAGACCATACATACTCCATTTTTCTGCACATTTGGATTGCCACAGAAACACTAGCACTCTGGAATCACCAAATCTCTTTCCAAATTAGGATGCACGGAGGACGGCGCAAGGAATTCTCTGTATCCGTGGATTTTAAAGATAGAAACCTGGGGCTTCTTTGTTTGGGGTTACTTGAGAATGAGCCATTACGCATTCCTACCCACAGGCAGCCTTCTGATCTGATTTTACTTCTTTAAATGTATCTATAACAAAAGATGTATTTAAGGGATTTGTGTTCTCAGCAGAAATATTTTCATACGTTTTGATATTTGGGGAAAGAGATAATGTCCAGTTTAGGACTTAAATATCTACAGCAAAAGGAACACTAAGTTTGATGGTTCAGTCATAACACTGCTAAGAAAGAGGACTTTGTGATGCAGCTGGTTTGGGGCTGCGCTCACAGGGAAAGGGATAATGTCTGGTTTAGGACTTAAATATCTACAGCAAAAGGAACACTAAGTTTGATGGTTCGGTCATGACACTGCCGAGAAAGAGGACTTTGTGATGCAGCTGGTTTGGGGCTGCGCTCACAGCTTACATCATATCTGCACTAATTACAAAGCATCATCAAAACAGGCTTTCAGAACTATCTTCTGCCAAAGTGTTCCTGGGATCCAACAAATGGCTGAGCAAACAATACACTGCATTCTCTCAAGGCCCATGTCTTGATTATTTTGACAACAGGCAGTGGTGACAGGACAGGACCGACTGTTTGAAAGGGGGAAGGTGGTCGATTATGAAAAGGATTGAGGAGAGGATGGAAAGAAAAGGTGGTTCATGAAGAGAACCAAAAATACCCCTACGCAGGACATGGCTCGGTTTGGAAGAACGGGGAGGACCTTCATGTTTCACCTTTGAAAGTGGAAAGTGTTCCAGGTCTCCTAAAGCCACTTCTTTGAACCAGCTGGGACTGAGGGAGTATTTGGAAATAGACAACGACAGGGAAAAAAGGGAAGTTCCTCTATGAGTACCGAGGGGGAAGGGAAGAAATGAAATAGTGCAAATTTCAACACAAAGAATGATGTATTGAAGTTAGATTAGAATCCTTCTATTAACTCAATATATGAATACTAGAAGAATTGAATAATGTACAACTTTAGAACTGATAAAAGAACATCACTTTTGCCATAGCCCGCAGCTACGGGCTGAGGAACTCATTTCCATACATTGAGTTCAAGAAATGAGCAAGATTCAAGAGAACTGAAAATTTGCATGAATAATAACAATACCCCAGTACGGGATCACAAATTTTTGTGGTATTTTACTTCACAGTTAGCTTCTGAGGAGTTTCCAGTATCTTCCCTTGACAGACCTTGGTATTCCCTTTCTCAGAAACGGAAAGTAGGTCGGGTAGATCACCGCTCGGATGCCATGGCACAATTCCAATACTGGAGGAACTCCAGAACCAAAAACAGCACACCCTTTCCATGCTGGCTACACAAAGCCCATCACACTCCATGCAGAATATAGAGATCTTCTCTCATAACTCACCTCTGCCAAGAAAATGAAGCATAAGACCTTGAGCCAGCAGCATTTGACCAGTTCTCAGCGTGCAACCCCAGCCACAGTCGGTGGTTAACGCAGACCCTTTTATCTGAGGAAATTCCTCTCTGTAAGTCAGCCATATTCTAGAAATAAAATCTTTACGGAACTCCTCGACGTTCCCTGAAATCTCCATGTTGATTTTATCAAAATTGGACCCATCTGTAGAGAGTTCACCAGACTCTGTAAAGCAAAGCACAATGGATGGTATAATTCAGTATGTTATTAGAAGGTAAGTAATAAACTACTCTGTTAGGAAAACAAGGCAAATTTGCAGGAAGGCAAACATAACAAATATGCCAGCTGAAAAAGAAAACAAACCCAAACCAGCAATACAGGCAACATCCCTGTGTCAATTGCACGTAAGCAACTGTTTGATTCATGTCAATGTTAATGGTCAAATTGAGAAGGATTCTTAGAAAACTGCATACTGGGAAATGGTAACGAAGGTGCTGGTGTAGTGACTCTTTATACAGGTTTTTAGAAAGAAAATATTAATTTGATACGTAAATGAAGTAAAGTGCAAATTACAGCACTAATATTTACAGAAAGAGCATGACCTTAGTGTAAAATCTGAATAAAGCAGGTTAGGATGGGTGCCATTAGTGGTGGCATTGGACAATTAAATGAGTACTTTCTAAGATATTCATATTTACATTTTGAATTTGGTAGTTGTTAATGACTGTCTTTCTAGAAGATTAAAAATATTTCCCCAGAGCTCCTGCCGAGTAAGACTGGAAGGAGTTAAGTGCTGTGTACATACCATCAGTTTTGAAGTGGTAACATTTTCCCAGCAGAAAAACTGGAGAGTTTCTACTGAAGTAAGTTTTTGTTTTCAACACCCAACCTAAAACAGACACACAAAAAAATACAAATTTGTGACTAGAAGATTCCAGAAAGGAATTTCTAATAGCATCTTGGTTTAGCCAAAAGTAACCCATGAAAGGAGAATATAGAGAAAATGTACTGAAATTGGGTTTTGCTTTCATAAATAACAAAAAAGTTTAATAAAAACACAGATGAGAGTTCTGGTTTAAAAGGAACAATGTTACCCACATATAAATGTTTGAATGTTAATACAATGGTAGGACTGCGCAGAAATGCTAAAGTTGAGCTTCAGTTGCTCTGTCTCTAATTGGGAATTCATTACTCCATAGTTCGATTCTGTGACGTTTCCAACCCCTACAATAACATATAATAAACTTCACATATAGCCAGTGAAAATGCATGAAAAGCATGGCTTCTCCCGGAGGATTAATTAATCATACTTCATCACAAAATTAAATTGCAGATTTCAGACACAGAAAGAGTAGTATAATATGCTGTACAATTTCAAAGGGTCAGAATTCAGTTTTTAGGTTTTGACAGTGCTCCCAGGCAGTAGCTTTTTCACTTAAGTCTAAATCCCATGGTGTTTCATATCCTACGTCCATAAAGTTTCTTGAATTTTTCCTGTCACATATAGGGTGTGATGACTACTGTTCCCCTTCAGCCCTGTGCCAGCCTTAAAGTAGAAGAAAAGTATCTTTTCATCGTGCCAGGCATCTCCAAGGCTCAGTTATGAGAATTAACACAATTTATCAGAAGCCTGGTGGTAAATCTGAGCAACCTCAGTCCTAGAGGTAAAATAGAAAAATCAAGGTTAAGTATAGATTAGTAGAGGAAACACTTGAAAATTTGGTTGCTTATAAACAAATTCAACTTTGGAAAAGTATGTTACTCAAGTGTGTTAAGTAGATTCTTCAGTGGAGTTTGTATTTCACACACCATCTTATTTTTTCCAGAAAAGTACATATAAGAAATATCTTTGCGCAGATGATTCCATATTATCCCTGTTAAAGTCTATGCAAATCTAGTGTCATTTACACAATGTGTTTACTGTTTGCAAAATAAGTAATTTTAAAAAGAAAATATGCAAATTTATTTTAAAAATGTAAAGCTAAACAAGTTTATTTGAGCTGTTTATTCTATCAAAGAAAAAAGGTTTCAAGGGCCATATTGCATTTTTATTAACATTAAATTAAATTTCTGAATTATGATCCCATTCATGCCAAGAAGGAACATTCATTTCAATGGAGACAGGATTTTACCATACCCTGTTTCACTTACTGTATTTCATGTTGTGCCATGCAGACATAAACTTTGATTTTATCTTTTCTACTTCATCTGTCCCCGTGGCCTCCATATTCAAATTCTAGAGGAAAAGCCATCGCTGTCTTGTAAGATGTTCAATTCTGATACTGTAAAAACAAGAGTATAAACACGTCCATGGGCACTGAGAACACAAGGTGTAGTATCACCCCCAGCCCACTTCGGTACTTAAGCCTAACATGACCAGAAACAGTAATAAACTTGCAGAATCCTCCACTTCCAGGGACTGAGAAGCAATCACTTGTTCCATGAATAAGTAATAAAAGCATTTAATTCCAAATACACACCAATAAAATTACTATACAAAGCTAAATAAAATATAATGTTCTCCAACAGCTCTCTATTGCACAACAAACTGATCTAGAGCATATAACCTGTGCTGGCACACCAGAACTCTCATTCTAATTGGCAGGGAAATTAAGAGCTACAATGTATTTCACTACACAGAGTAGATACTCTTCCACTGAGCAGAATATAATAAGCACTTTTTTTACCACATAAGGGTATAATAAACAAATCTTGATTTTTAGGAACATTATTATTTAAGATTTCTAATGAGGAATTTTCTAAGGCAAAAATTTACATGCATTGGAGGAACTGAAAGACAAAATGCAAGATGTTTTGCTGTACGTGTACAAGGCAGAAAGCGTGTAGTAATGAAAATACCTGTAGTAACAGTGACTTAATTTTGTACAGAATTAACTTGCTAGATGGGTAACATCAAAAGAGAGTTGAATATTGTCATAAAATCAGTGTTTACTTTACATCCCTTCCAATTATCATTGTATTTATCTTTCCACTTATTATTCTCCATTGAATTGGGATCAAAAGCAGGACAAAGACTAAACCATGTTATTTTAAGTAAAATCTCACCACTGGTAGTGTAACTTAAGAATCACAGAATGGTTTGGGTTGGAAGGGACCTTAAAGATCATCCAGTGCCACCCCCTGCCCTGGGCAGGGACACCTCCCACCAGATGGTTACAACCCTATTTTGATTACCCTTGTGTGAAGCTGGGTTTTGGTAGGGGAAGGAAGAGGAAAACAATTTAGGGTTGGGTTTCAATTTCTTGCCTTTTCTCCCCCCTCTTTTTTCTTTAGGATAAAAAAGGAAAGACTTTGCATAGAGGTGTATCACTGACTCCAGCTGGCAAAGCCAGTGAGATTAACTTCTTCAGGAGCTGCCTCTGGTCCAGCCCGTCCTCACATGATCCATCAGTGACAGTCATTTATGCAGGGGCCACTCACTGCCTTAAAAGCCAATACCTATAAAAGCTCCCTCTGGCTAAAATTAGGAATGAAACAAACTCCACTGTTCCGAAAGGACCTGAAGGAAAAATTATTGAAATGAGAAAGAAGGTCATTTTCCTTTAAAAGACAATGGTCATCGCAGCACATTTTTCTTCCCTCCCGTTACATTTCTTCCCCAGCATTATGCTAAAGACGTGAAAAGGACTTCTCAGAAGAATGCCAACACAAAACAGGCACATTTATTCCACTGGAAAAACGCAGGCTCTTCCCATCAACGTAGGAAGGCATCAGTAATAGTTCCACCGAAATTAATGGAACAGCATCAGGAGGTCACAGGGAATGCGGATTCAAGCCCAACGGGCACCGTGCAACCCCTGTTATTAAATCTAATGCTAATGGTTTTATACTGAAGTTGTCTCATTTAAGAAGTTGCCTAGAACGTACATTACTAGGATGGTTTAACTTCACAGAGCGGCAGGAGACCCCTCTGAAAAATGGAAGTCTTGTCCTCTCAGAGCCCAGAGTTAAGAGGGGGAAGATCGCAGCGAGCTGGGTGGTTATTAACGGTGAGGGGAAAAAACCTCACTAACAATAGAATTTGTGTATTTTCATTAACAGAAAAAGCAACCTAACCTGCCAATGCAACTGCAGCAAAAGGGACGAATGAAGTCTAAACGTGACTACCTTAATATTAATTAATTTAAGTGTGAAGACAAGACCCCCTTCGCATCCTTCCTACCTGGAAAGACACTGACCTAGCAGCAGCGACAGCGAAATCCACACAGAAGTACCAGGCAGACAATAATGCCGAGAAGTCATTTTTGAGGAGCGAGTCCTTTCTAGCTGCAAACACACATTAAGACAGTTAGAAACAATAATTTACAAAGGGCAGGTGAAGAAAAAGCAGCTTTTTTTTTCCAATCCTGCAGCGAAGACCGACGGTTTTACTCGTTTAAAGCCCAGCCGCAGCTGTTGGCAGAAGAGCCGCCTCTCTCCTCGCCCGTTCCCGCCCCGGATCCCTCACACCGACCCCCGCGGCCTTTTGTCCCCCGCGGCGGCCCCGCTTCTTCCCTCACCCGCCGCGTCGCGGTTACCACAGCCCGGGCCCGGGCCGCCGCCCGCGGGTGCGCCCGGCAGCGGCCGCCTCTTCGCCGCCACCGCTGAGGCGTTTCGTCCCACCGCACCGGCGCCGGCCGCTCACCCCTAGAAGGAGCCGGCGGGCGGTTAACGCTTCCCCGCTCCCGCCATCGTCGCGGCAGCCGTAAAGGGGGCGGAGGAGCCGCTGGCAGCCGTGAGGCGGTGGGACCGCCGCTTACCCGCCCGATGAGCGGCCTCCCGGGGCCGCTGAAGCCGTGAGGGAACGGCTCTCTATTGCACAACAAACTGATCTAGAGCATATAACCTGTGCTGGCACACCAGAACTCTCATTCTAATTGGCAGGGAAATTAAGAGCTACAATGTATTTCACTACACAGAGTAGATACTCTTCCACTGAGCAGAATATAATAAGCACTTTTTTTACCACATAAGGGTATAATAAACAAATCTTGATTTTTAGGAACATTATTATTTAAGATTTCTAATGAGGAATTTTCTAAGGCAAAAATTTACATGCATTGGAGGAACTGAAAGACAAAATGCAAGATGTTTTGCTGTACGTGTACAAGGCAGAAAGCGTGTAGTAATGAAAATACCTGTAGTAACAGTGACTTAATTTTGTACAGAATTAACTTGCTAGATGGGTAACATCAAAAGAGAGTTGAATATTGTCATAAAATCAGTGTTTACTTTACATCCCTTCCAATTATCATTGTATTTATCTTTCCACTTATTATTCTCCATTGAATTGGGATCAAAAGCAGGACAAAGACTAAACCATGTTATTTTAAGTAAAATCTCACCACTGGTAGTGTAACTTAAGAATCACAGAATGGTTTGGGTTGGAAGGGACCTTAAAGATCATCCAGTGCCACCCCCTGCCCTGGGCAGGGACACCTCCCACCAGATGGTTACAACCCTATTTTGATTACCCTTGTGTGAAGCTGGGTTTTGGTAGGGGAAGGAAGAGGAAAACAATTTAGGGTTGGGTTTCAATTTCTTGCCTTTTCTCCCCCCTCTTTTTTCTTTAGGATAAAAAAGGAAAGACTTTGCATAGAGGTGTATCACTGACTCCAGCTGGCAAAGCCAGTGAGATTAACTTCTTCAGGAGCTGCCTCTGGTCCAGCCCGTCCTCACATGATCCATCAGTGACAGTCATTTATGCAGGGGCCACTCACTGCCTTAAAAGCCAATACCTATAAAAGCTCCCTCTGGCTAAAATTAGGAATGAAACAAACTCCACTGTTCCGAAAGGACCTGAAGGAAAAATTATTGAAATGAGAAAGAAGGTCATTTTCCTTTAAAAGACAATGGTCATCGCAGCACATTTTTCTTCCCTCCCGTTACATTTCTTCCCCAGCATTATGCTAAAGACGTGAAAAGGACTTCTCAGAAGAATGCCAACACAAAACAGGCACATTTATTCCACTGGAAAAACGCAGGCTCTTCCCATCAACGTAGGAAGGCATCAGTAATAGTTCCACCGAAATTAATGGAACAGCATCAGGAGGTCACAGGGAATGCGGATTCAAGCCCAACGGGCACCGTGCAACCCCTGTTATTAAATCTAATGCTAATGGTTTTATACTGAAGTTGTCTCATTTAAGAAGTTGCCTAGAACGTACATTACTAGGATGGTTTAACTTCACAGAGCGGCAGGAGACCCCTCTGAAAAATGGAAGTCTTGTCCTCTCAGAGCCCAGAGTTAAGAGGGGGAAGATCGCAGCGAGCTGGGTGGTTATTAACGGTGAGGGGAAAAAACCTCACTAACAATAGAATTTGTGTATTTTCATTAACAGAAAAAGCAACCTAACCTGCCAATGCAACTGCAGCAAAAGGGACGAATGAAGTCTAAACGTGACTACCTTAATATTAATTAATTTAAGTGTGAAGACAAGACCCCCTTCGCATCCTTCCTACCTGGAAAGACACTGACCTAGCAGCAGCGACAGCGAAATCCACACAGAAGTACCAGGCAGACAATAATGCCGAGAAGTCATTTTTGAGGAGCGAGTCCTTTCTAGCTGCAAACACACATTAAGACAGTTAGAAACAATAATTTACAAAGGGCAGGTGAAGAAAAAGCAGCTTTTTTTTTCCAATCCTGCAGCGAAGACCGACGGTTTTACTCGTTTAAAGCCCAGCCGCAGCTGTTGGCAGAAGAGCCGCCTCTCTCCTCGCCCGTTCCCGCCCCGGATCCCTCACACCGACCCCCGCGGCCTTTTGTCCCCCGCGGCGGCCCCGCTTCTTCCCTCACCCGCCGCGTCGCGGTTACCACAGCCCGGGCCCGGGCCGCCGCCCGCGGGTGCGCCCGGCAGCGGCCGCCTCTTCGCCGCCACCGCTGAGGCGTTTCGTCCCACCGCACCGGCGCCGGCCGCTCACCCCTAGAAGGAGCCGGCGGGCGGTTAACGCTTCCCCGCTCCCGCCATCGTCGCGGCAGCCGTAAAGGGGGCGGAGGAGCCGCTGGCAGCCGTGAGGCGGTGGGACCGCCGCTTACCCGCCCGATGAGCGGCCTCCCGGGGCCGCTGAAGCCGTGAGGGAACGGCGCGGGACTACAGCTCCCGGCGGGCGCCGCTGCGGGAGCCGGCCGGACCCCGCGGCGGACCCGCGCGGGGCATGCTGGGAGCTGTAGTCCGCCGGCAGGGCGGGGGTTGCCGGGCCGCCGCCTGTGGCGGAGGGAGGAAGGATCGAGGAGGAGGAGGAGGAGGCCGAGGCGGGCCGGCTCCCCGCGGCGGGACGGGCTGCGGCCGGGGACGAGCCCCCGGGAAGGCGGGCGGAGGGCGGGAAGCCGGAGGTTGTGAGCGGAAGGCCGGCCCCGCCGTCAGGGCCCAGCCCCGCCAACGGCGGCCGCCGCAGCGCTCGGCCCCTCACGGAGCCTCCCGCCGCCCTTTCAAGGTGGTTTTGGGGTTTTTTTATTTGTTTGTTGTGGTTTGGTTTTTTTTTTAATTTTTAAATTTCTGTCTTTTGACTCCAGAAAAATGGTTCCAAAATCTCCAAGTTCTCTGGAGGCTGCTAATGGTGAAATCTGCAGTCTAAACACAGCAGTGTTTGTTCATGCGCCAACAGTGTTTTCCAGTTCAAATTGCTGCTTTTTTTCTTTTCTGAAAATACACCAGAGTAACTGCGTCTGCTCTCCCTCACCTAGGCTAGACAGGGTGAGGATTTGGGGGTTTCTTAGTCTTTTGTAAAGTAGGTTCTTCATTAATCTGTTTGTCTTAAGCTCCTTAAAATTAATCATTGGCTGTATCAGGGGCCAATGGTTTAAAAAAAAAAAAAAAAAGTATAGGATTTGGGAAGGGTGTGATTTGAATTTGTTGAATGTCTGGAACTGGTGTTACTGCCTGACATCCTTCAGAAGGACCATATCCCCACATTCTCCGTGTACTCAGACTCAACAGAACGAGTTTGGGTGGATAAAGTGAGGTGTTTTTTTCCCATTTTGTGATTTTACTGCCTTCTGCTGGTCAAAGATGATCAGACGAGTTTAATTTTTTTATCATCAGCACATGATTATACCACATGATCTTAAATTAAGCTTCAGCACAAACGTCAACAGTAGGTGTTTCATGTGTTTCACGTTGGGTTTTGTTGTGGATGCAATGGGTATATTATATTTCATGTAGAAGGGTCGATCAGTAAAGAGGATGGTAGGTGTGAATGTGCAAAGCAGACGTATTGTTTCAAAGCTCTAACTTGGAGGGGGATGTGGGAGATCACTTTTCTAATCCCTTCCCTGCCTTTCAGCTGACTGTTTGCCCTTGTGAACAGCACTTTGTTTCTGTGTTCCTTGTAGATTAGTGATCACAGTCCTCATCTCTTTTAGCAATCCTTCAAACTCTAGCAGCCAGCGTCTGTGTATAGTGGAGTTACAGCAGTAATGCTACCATGATAAAATCTGAAAAATCCTGAAGACTGGTCATGTGTATTTACTGTTCTCTTTCAAAACTGGAAAGGAGAGGTAATACACAGAAAGTGGCATGCACGCCATATGTGTCTTTATATTCCAAGCAAAGATAAAGATTTAAAAATAAAAAGCATTTGCTCTTTGTACTGAAGTCATGAAAGACTGTGTCCCCACAGTAGTGGGTAATCTGTCAGTGCAGAAGGAAACAGGCCTCCTGCATTCAGAATTTTATGACCTGTTTTAGAAAGAATAGTTCTTTAAAGTTTCATCTTTGCTTTTACTCTCAAAGACAAAGATGAATGTGCTTGTCTGTTTGTGTATGGTCTCGAATATTGAGAGCTGAGTAGCTAACGTGGCTTGGATTTGGCTAAATGTTGAACAAAGAATTATTCAGTTGATCAAATGAAATGACTATTCCCCTGCCTGAAATTAGTTGCCTGCACCTTCCTGCTCTGAAATTTAATAACCATGCCCTGATTTGATAGGCCACACAACATGCCATCTGGATATACATTGTAAATCCCTCAGGCAATCAGGTTATGAGAATGAAGATATTTATTTTCTGTTATTTTGCATCAGTCAGATCATGCGAAACAAAGCTTTGATTGCAAAATAATTACTCAGACAACCATAAATAACTATCTGTAAAGAGAGAGTTTTCTTCACATTCACTAATTCCTATTTCTGTAGGGAAGATTTGCAGAGGGAGTGGGAGACAACATATTGCGTTCAACAAACTTCCAACAAATGTCACAGAGTTTACATTTTCAACATTTTAATGTCACAAAGGCCATGCAAACTGTCTTTGAGCTTGATTTGTGCTAAATTAATACAGTACCAGTAAGGAAATATTTAAAATCTGTTGTTCTTTGCTTTTTTAATAGATAAACCAAGCGGTAACACCAAGCAATGCCAAGAAGACTGAAAATTATAGAAGATGCTCTCTGCTTTATGGATTTTGGAGATACCACCACGGTTACAGAACATTTAGCCACCAAATACTGCACAATGGTAAGATACCACTGAATTGCTGGGCAGTTGGGAGAACAGGGAAACAAGGCTTCTGATCCTGTATTTTCCACTAGCCTACTAGATTGCCTTCAGGAAGTTATCTAAGTATTCATCAATAATCTGCAATATATTTGGAAAACCCCGTTAAACATTTGGCCAACAGTGTGTGCTTTCCAAAACACCCGTTTGTCTGTTGTCTAAACGGAGCAGACCTTGGGTGAAGGAGCTACAGGGAAGGGAATTTTTCCTCATTTATTTTTAGTTGCATTTCCTAGGGAAGTAAGCCATCTGTGATCTGTTTCCCTCTGGAAAGTTTTGAAACCGCTCTGCAATTTAATCAAGGTTGGAGAGCCTCAGAGCTACTAAATACCTAAATATTTTGTGGAAATAGCTGCTCAGGTTAAAAAGAGACCCTGGAATAGAATAAAGGGAGAACACCGGAATCCAGGCTGCATTAATTCTGCTGCTCACAGAACTACTTGGTAAAATAAGTTACAACAAGGTTGCTCCCACCCATTTAAGAACAGAAAACCTCAGATGGGCTCGTGGAAGGGTTGGTTGCACTTAGCAACACTACTGGAAATAGAATGGTTAGATAAATGATAGAGAGCTTTATAAAGATGAGAAGCATTATTGATTAAAAACTAAAAGCTATGACAACTATTTTGTCTCTGAAGCAAACCCATTACTCCAGAATGTCAGGGGCTTCACAAAGAGGTCAGGATCTTCAAGTTTAATAGTCAATGCATGCACACTGTAAAGCAACAAAGCAACAGCTACGCTTGAGGGATCCTTTCAGGAAACAAAGGATGCTCCCAAGTTGCTTCTTGAGATGTTCCCACCATCATGCACACACTCTGAGTCCTCTGTCCACTGAGAGTGGCCCTGAGGTCCTTCTCCCAGTCTGCTCACACGTGCCTGGTGTGTCCATCTGCCCGTGGAAGCCACTGTGGCAGCAATTTGTGCACCATCCTTTCAAGCAGTAGTGCAGGATGAAAGGGACAGTGTGAGCAAACCCCCTTGCTGGATTCCTGATTGCTTTTGAGGTGTTCATGCATCTGCTTCTACCACTCGCTCCATCCAAAACCAGGTGTTCTTACTGTGTCCCAGGATTAGGCTGGGGAAGAGAAGGCTCCACTAGGATACTTGTAAGAATCTGTGCCAAGGCTACCCTTAATTTAAGATCTTAGTTAAAATATCCAGAAGAGAAAATAAAGAGCATATGAGTGGCATTCATGGAGTATTAAACTGGGAGAGATTGAAAGCTGTATTAAGGGTAGAAACATAAACTACCTAAAAATGATAAACATGAGCAGAAATTAATGGAAGCTCAGTTGAGAAGACTGCCAGTCCTTATCTGAGGAGATTTAAGTTCATGAACCCATCTATTAAGATGAAGAAATCTGAAAGTAGTAATGCCAGGAGACAAAGAATAGAGGCAAAAATGAAGCAGAAATCAAACACTGCCATCCAAGGAAGGCTGCAGAAAGGCTAGTGCAGTTGAGGATTCACATTTCCATTTCTCCCTCCAAAGGAACTTTTCCTGCTGTGGAAGTATGATTTGGCCACAATTCCTGCTGCAGTGTCCGTGGGTCTACCCAGCTGCTCCACCTGAAGTAGAGGAGGTAAGTCCAGGAGAAAGGAATGAACCAGACACCACCTGATCTTTAAAGAAATTACGTGCAAAGAGAGGCAGAGATTTGGCCCTTAATGACTTTAATTCGTTTCACTTAGCTGCCAGTAGATGGCTCTCTGAATTTGCAGTCCCTTATTTCCTACATTGTTTATTGAATTGTGTTGGACACATTTCCAGTGGAAAATGTTTTCAGTGTGTTTGCTTTGAGGAAGTTTACGTAAGAAGAACAAGGAAGCAATGGGCTCAGTAAATAGACTGCTCACAAATCAGATACGGGATTGGATCACTTTTTGCAAAAACTTTTCTGGCTACAATCCAAAAGATACTTTTTTTTTTGTGTGTGTGTATGACCTAATCTTATAACTATCAGGCTCAAGGACTTACATGTGTGTTCACAGGATGCATTTACCAAATTTCATTATAAGCAAGTAAAATTCATCCTCGATAAAAAAGCATTTTAGTCATGTATTTTAGAGGATTCATGCGGTTTATGGGCAGGTACCCAAGTGAATAGGTTAAAACGCTTCTTTGTTCTCACCCCTTCAGTGTGAGAGATGTTTCACAGACACCTGTGTGTTAATCCATGTATTATACGATGTAAATATGGATACATGTCCCCTAATTTAAAAGAAAATAGTTCTGTGTCTCAGCCATGAACTGTAGATAGGTGCTTGGCCCAAATACAGCTCGCAGATCTGGACTCATCTGTTCATTCCTCACCTTTTTGTTATATGGTTTATCAGAGAAGACTAAAAGGTGACTTTCCACATGACAGTTTTGATGAATTGCTGGGCTTTTCCCCCAGCCCCCAAGTCAGGAAGTTAAACCAGAAGGGAAATGCAACAGCTGAGGTGGAGACCCATCACCTTTCACAGCATCCCTCAACTCCCAATGCAGTGTGTGCCCAGTCTGTGTCCTGGTGGGGCACTGACGCACCCAGGACGAGTGAGGATCAGCCCCCCCAGCTTCTCAGAGACCACCTACCTGAAGCAGCAGGTGATTCATTAATTTAAATTAAGCTGGGCTGCATGGAGATATTAATTGCAGCGTCCACAGTCAGTCCACTGAAGTTAGTCTTGATTTCTCTCCGCCCTCTTTCTGAGATACCTGTCACCCTTCAGGACAATACATATGCACAAACAACTTTATGAAAAATGAGCAGCCTAAGACTCCAACGATATCAATTGCATACCATTTCACCCTAATTTAAAATAAAACAGTTCCAATTTCTACCACAGGTAAAATTTGCCACACAACAGTTGGGTTTGAATCAGAGGAGGCTGCTCGCTCCCGAAGAGATGCCTGGAGAAATTTTTTTTGCAGACTGAAATTCCAGGGAAGGGGTCTCTGTGTCTAGTTGGTCCCATTCTCCTCTTTGCAAAGCATGAGCTTGTTCCTCCAGACAAAACGTTTCCTCCCATTAATTCTCTCTTAAGAGGAGCAAACAAGAGGCAGAAAGGTTACGTGACTCACGGTGCCCGTCAGTGGCAGCACTCACCTTAGTGCTCCAAATGATACAGCGACGCCACGACATCAATCACACCGACTTGCCGGCGATACCGAGGCAGGATTTATTGATACCACCAATTTTAGTGTTCGGTGTTACTGGATTTAAAGTGGGCAAAGACTGCATTTTTTTCCCTCACGTTTCTTCACTTTTTTCCTTGATTTCTTTTGGTTAATGCTCCCTGCACTGCAAAATTTATTCAATCTGCAGAAGCTCTTGGTTCTCTTGACAAGGTCACATGTACGTTTTTACCACCTTCAGTGATCTCCCATTAGTGCCAAAGTCATTGGCACCAACTTCGTAGACTGTTGCTGGGCTGTTACTACCTGAGAAGTAGTGAGGAATCTTGTTATTTTTCTGAAATTCATTTGTTGATGTGGAATCTTAAATGAGTTGAAGGGTCTCGTTCATATTTAGACCAACTGTATGGAGAAATCCTCTTTATCTGCACAGCAGTACCCTCCCATTGAGAGCACATAATACATACTGTATTTCTTAGATAGCTATTTTATATCCATTTTGTATCTTTCAATTGGAAATACATACCTTTTTTGGCTTTTTTCTTTTTGTACATAGAGATTCTGCATTTGATAGGGTGGAGTTAGGGTTTTTTCCATCTCTGTTGATACTTCTGTACGTTTATGTGCTTCAGTGAGATAACTAACAAATCATTTGTAAAGATGTGGCTTCCTCAATTTTAGCTCCATGGCCTGCTGCAGTGAGGATCTGCAATTGGTACAAAGGTCCTTCTCTGACTACTGTGGTAGTTTAAAGCTTGAATTCTCCAAGTTATTGTCCAGCTCTTCCAGCAAGGTTGTGGCCTTTCTGGCATGGGTGGCAGCGCAGGATGTGTGTCCCCACCTCAACTGGCAGTTCCAAACACTGGTATCCAGGCACAGGCTTTCCTTCCTGGCTGTTCCAGATGTCAGAGCACATCTGTCAGGCACATCTCATCTGACTGCCCTCCCATCACTCACCTCCAGCCCAGAGGTGGGTGAACAGCTGGAATCGGGTCTGCCAGAGCTCATCTGACCACGCTCTAAGCTGCAGAAGAGGTCAGTGAAGACAGATGAGCAAAGGTGACATCAAAACTCGGTGCCTCAAGACCTGCACTGTAGACTCTGGAGATGTAGGAAGCAGCTGACGTACAGCTCGGACTCCTGTGCGGGGTGAGGCAGTGGGTGACTGACTCATCAGAGACCTAAAGTCACACGTTATCATTGTGTTTTGAAGTGTACCCTTGGTCTTTAAACAGCCCACGCTAACAAACCAGGTGTAGAAGGCTTTAAAATAAGCTGTACGTAGCTTTTGGGGATTATACTGAGCTGACTTCATGTGTCCCACGAATTAATCAAGTTTTTCTGTCAGTTACAGTAACTGACAAGAGGGAAAATGAAACCTGGAATGCAAGAGGTATCTCCATCGACCTTGGGTCCTCTGTGCTCTGTGTTTCAGGGCTTGTGGGGCTGGATGACTGATCTTTGCACCTTCTGGCAGCGATAAGAATTTCCCTTTTCAGAAATGCAGGATTCCCAGTTTCAGTATAGAGGAGGTAGTGACGTTTTCCCTTAAGGCAGGACTAAATTGGCCCTCCTATGTTTCAGATTGATGCCATTTCAGAAAGGAAATTCCATTCAGGATGGGGGATGGGAAAGAGGAAACATATCTGGTGGTCTCTCATGCTTAGCTCTGCTCTGGTAACCACACGCACTGGAGAAGAGAATTTATTCAGATCATAGAATCGTAGAATGGTTTGGGTTGGAAGGGACCTTAAAGATCATCCAGTCCTGCTCCCTGCCAGGGGCAGGGACATCTTTCACTAGACCAGGTTGCTCAAAACCAACACCTCCAGGGATGGGACATCCACAGCTCATGAGGATATAAGAAGATAAATAGCTCATTGATGTCTCCTGCTTGCTCTGAGGGACAGACTCACCCCGTGGCAGCTCTAGGTGCAGGCAGCACATTGAGAGCAGAAGTCTTTGCCTTGGCAGGTGTTTGGGGGGTATTTTCTCCCCTCCCCTTGGAGAAGAGCTGCCCTTTCTGGGTGGGACATGACTGGTCTTGGCTGTGCAGGGTCTCCATCTGTGTGCACACGTGTGTTCCTGCATCTGTGGAACACGTGACAGCACGTCTCTGTAGCAGGACACCCTCTCACCCACATGGGATTGGCTTTATTTGGGCACACAGCCTGATTGACTCCCCTGGCATTAATCACATACGTATTTATTTGCAGATTTCGGGGTCTGACATTCCCCCTGTAAACACATACAAACAGAAAAGCAGAATAATCAGAGGCAGCTGGAAATCAGCGGCTTCTGCTGGTGGGAGACTGGGTGTGCTGGGGTTGCAGTCGCACTGTGCTGGAAACACTCGCACCACGCAGGCAGATGGAGTGGGGTCAATTAACACTGGCTGCTTTTGGACACTTCCTGGATTGCTATTAATAGTTCTCTGGTTTAGATTAATGCACAGCATATGGCGGGGGACATGGAATTATTATATGGTTAGAATGTGTCTTAGGCACGGTCTTATTTTGAAGTCCCAAAATAGTTTTGGGTGGGTTTTTTTTTCAACTCCCCAAGCTCTCCCTCTTCTTCCCGTCAGGATGACCACCTCAAATACAATGTGTTCATGGAGGGGCTGGTAGTAACGACCTGTTTGGATGGAAAGGTGGTTGTTGCACTATTCCAGCCATCTTCTAAAGCACCGCTGGGGAGGGTTTCTCTTTGTACAATCCCAGGCACAAATCCAGGCTGGGCAGAGAATGGATGGAGAGCAGCCCTGAGGAGAAGGACTTGGGGATGTTGATGGGTATGAAGCTCTACATGAGTTGACAACATGTGCTGGTAGCCCAGAAACCCCCCCACATCCTGGGCTGCATCCCCAGCAGCGTGGCCAGCAGGGCCAGGGGGGGATTCTGCCCCTCTGCTCCGCTCTGGGGACACCCCCCCAGTGCTGCCTCCAGCTCTGGGGCCACCAACAGCAGAAGGACATGGAGCTGTTGGAGCAGGGCCACAGAGATGCTGGGAGGGCTGGAGCCCCTCTGCTGGGAGGACGGGCTGAGAGAGTTGGGGGGTTCAGCCTGGAGAAGAGAAGGCTCCGGGGAGACCTTCCAGCCCCTTCCAGTCCCTAAAGAAGGGGGGCTCCAGGAAAGCTGGGGAGGGACTCTGGATGAGGGAGGGGAGCCCTAGGAGGAGGGGGAAGGGTTGGACCCTGAAAGAGGGGAGATGGAGCTGAGCTGTGGGGAAGAACTTCTGGGAAAGAGGAAACATATCTGGTGGTCTCTCATGCTTAGCTCTGCTCTGGTAACCACACGCACTGGAGAAGAGAATTTATTCAGATCATAGAATCGTAGAATGGTTTGGGTTGGAAGGGACCTTAAAGATCATCCAGTCCTGCTCCCTGCCAGGGGCAGGGACATCTTTCACTAGACCAGGTTGCTCAAAACCAACACCTCCAGGGATGGGACATCCACAGCTCATGAGGATATAAGAAGATAAATAGCTCATTGATGTCTCCTGCTTGCTCTGAGGGACAGACTCACCCCGTGGCAGCTCTAGGTGCAGGCAGCACATTGAGAGCAGAAGTCTTTGCCTTGGCAGGTGTTTGGGGGGTATTTTCTCCCCTCCCCTTGGAGAAGAGCTGCCCTTTCTGGGTGGGACATGACTGGTCTTGGCTGTGCAGGGTCTCCATCTGTGTGCACACGTGTGTTCCTGCATCTGTGGAACACGTGACAGCACGTCTCTGTAGCAGGACACCCTCTCACCCACATGGGATTGGCTTTATTTGGGCACACAGCCTGATTGACTCCCCTGGCATTAATCACATACGTATTTATTTGCAGATTTCGGGGTCTGACATTCCCCCTGTAAACACATACAAACAGAAAAGCAGAATAATCAGAGGCAGCTGGAAATCAGCGGCTTCTGCTGGTGGGAGACTGGGTGTGCTGGGGTTGCAGTCGCACTGTGCTGGAAACACTCGCACCACGCAGGCAGATGGAGTGGGGTCAATTAACACTGGCTGCTTTTGGACACTTCCTGGATTGCTATTAATAGTTCTCTGGTTTAGATTAATGCACAGCATATGGCGGGGGACATGGAATTATTATATGGTTAGAATGTGTCTTAGGCACGGTCTTATTTTGAAGTCCCAAAATAGTTTTGGGTGGGTTTTTTTTTCAACTCCCCAAGCTCTCCCTCTTCTTCCCGTCAGGATGACCACCTCAAATACAATGTGTTCATGGAGGGGCTGGTAGTAACGACCTGTTTGGATGGAAAGGTGGTTGTTGCACTATTCCAGCCATCTTCTAAAGCACCGCTGGGGAGGGTTTCTCTTTGTACAATCCCAGGCACAAATCCAGGCTGGGCAGAGAATGGATGGAGAGCAGCCCTGAGGAGAAGGACTTGGGGATGTTGATGGGTATGAAGCTCTACATGAGTTGACAACATGTGCTGGTAGCCCAGAAACCCCCCCACATCCTGGGCTGCATCCCCAGCAGCGTGGCCAGCAGGGCCAGGGGGGGATTCTGCCCCTCTGCTCCGCTCTGGGGACACCCCCCCAGTGCTGCCTCCAGCTCTGGGGCCACCAACAGCAGAAGGACATGGAGCTGTTGGAGCAGGGCCACACAAATGCTGGGAGGGCTGGAGCCCCTCTGCTGGGAGGACGGGCTGAGAGAGTTGGGGGGTTCAGCCTGGAGAAGAGAAGGCTCCGGGGAGACCTTCCAGCCCCTTCCAGTCCCTAAAGAAGGGGGGCTCCAGGAAAGCTGGGGAGGGACTCTGGATGAGGGAGGGGAGCCCTAGGAGGAGGGGGAAGGGTTGGACCCTGAAAGAGGGGAGATGGAGCTGAGCTGTGGGGAAGAACTTGTTTGGTGGGAGGGTGGTGAGAGCCTGGCCCAGGTTGCCCAGAGAAGCTGTGGCTGCCCCATCCCTGGAGGGGTTCAAGGGCAGGTTGGAGGGGGCTTGGAGCAACCTGGTGTGGTGGGAGGTGTCCCTGCCCAGGGCAGGGGGTGGCACTGGGGGGGCTTTGAGGTCCCTTCCAACACGAACCATTCTGTGATTTTGACCCTTTCTGACGAGGGGCTGGTCCCAGGCAGGGTGACAGCCCGGCTGTCCCTGGGCACACCCTCCGCCCGGTGCCGCGCTGGGGGCCGAGGGGGCCGGAGGACCCGGGGGCCGGCCCGGCTGCGGGGCCGCTCACCGCGCCCGCCCCGCCG